>NC_072488.1:55793642-56145597 GCF_027574615.1 Eptesicus fuscus
TCTTTGATAGTTTGTAGTGATCTTGACAAGATCTTTCAAGCTCATCTAGTATATTCTGTGCCACAGCCCTGAAGCCATCCATCTCCCCTAGGACTCTGGTTCCTTTCAGTGGGGAATGATCATTAGAGCTCAAACTCTGGTGCTAGGAGTGCTCAGTGGTAGTGGTTTGGTCGTTGTTTCTTGGTTTTGTGGACAGAACTAGGAAATATGTACTCTTAGGTTTTTCTTTAAAGAGAAAAACACTACATGAGTTTATATTGGTATTCCCAATTCAACTCAAGACTGTAGCGTTTTTAATGTAACTTCATTGACCTTACACCTGCTCTTTTTTTCTCTCATTTAAAAAAGACCCTTCTCAAAATTACCAAAATAGTCACACATTGTCTTAAATCCTCAGAATGACAATGCCAAGTTTTCTTTTGCAATTCTTACTATCCTAGGTCGATGCCATTAGGGATGTACAGTCAAGTTACTGTTTTTAAAATAACTCAGAACAGTTCCTCTCTCTCTGTGGTTATACCCCAAATTTGAATTAGGGTTATGGTTATTCACTTGGTTTTGCTTAAATTTTTAGAGACTGCTTTTTAATTTTAATTTTTTTTATAATTAGGTAAATTATTTACATGGTTCCAAAGTCAAATCCACAACATGGGCTGTATTCAGAGACGTCTGTATTTTATATTCCCTCCATCCTATTACCTTTTTTCTGCCATAGATAATCAATATCTTTTCCCATTTTACCCCTCCATTTAAAACACTGTAAGCAGATGGTGAAGGATAGCATGCTGTTTTAACTTTCCTTGGTCCTGCTTTTCCCCTTAACAGTATATATGGAATATATTAACACCCCATAGCACCGGACAGAACGTTCTCCTATAAAGTGCTCTGTTATAAGGACAGTGTTTATCCAACCAGCCACCCTTGATTGACATTTGGGTTTGTTTCCAGTCCTTTCATATTAAAAATACTGCAGCAACATGCATTTGTCTTTTTGTATTTTTGCCTTTGTATCTCCGGGGCCAGTTTTCCCTCCATAAGGATTCTATTCTACTTTTTCTTCCCAACAACAATGCATGAGAGTCATGTTCCTGAACCAAACAAGGCCCAGGGGTGTCCCTGGTTCTCACATCTGCACAAAGCTCCCCCCACCTACCCCCAGAAGGACAGAGAGGCCTGAGTGGAGGGCTACTCCACAGCCAGCCTGCCTGCCCGCTCGCACTGGACTCCTGAGTGGCGGTCAACAGCCACCAGGAAGCGAGGAGACAAGCCACGGGATCACTGGCTCCCCAGAAAGAAAAGTTAGCTAGGTTTTCGGATAACTTTTAAAAATCACCTTATTTTCTTGTTCCTTAAACTAAATTTTAAAAACGTTTGTTTTTATTGATTTTAAAGAAAGAGGGAAGGGGAGAGAGAAACATCAATCGGCTGCCTCCTGCACACCTCCTATTGGGGAGTGAGCCTTCGACCCAGGCATGTATCCTGACCAGGAATCGAACTGCAACCTTTGGGTACACGGGATGACACTCAACCAACTGAGCCACACCCCAGCCAGGGCAAAACAAACTCACCTTCTTTTCAAAGTGTAGCACCTCCAACACAAGCAAACAAAAAGGAAAATACATTTAAAACAAAATACCACTGCAGAGTCACAGTAAACTTGATGGGTTTGTGGGGATCTGAGCATGTGCCCGGGAGAGACGTGACATCACACTCAGTGGTCACGTTCCACCAGCCACCGCCTCAGCCCTTACCCAGCTCGCACTGCAGAGGTGGAAGGCAGGCTTTTGTGGCTTTTACCTATACATTTGAAAATCTGTAGGTTTTTATAAACGGCATGAAAATTCCTGAATGTCTCCTGTGTTCCAGGTTTAGGATATAATGGGTGGATATAGTTGTTTAGGATATAATGGGTGGACTGTCAGGGACCCTGACCTCACGGAGCTTCCATTTCAGCAAATGAGAAGATAATGAGCATGTAAACAAGAAAGACTTGTGATTTCAGGGAGGGGTGAGTGCTATGAAAATGAAAGCAGCAAATGAGGGCGGTCAGCACGCGGGGAATGTGTGCAGCTCGACCATCCATTAGCCCAGATTTTGCAAACACTGTCATCGTGTGTAGTAACAGACCCCGGCTCCTGGTGTTCGGCTTGTGACTCGGAATTTGGAGTGTGGGAATGCAGAGGGGATATGCGGAGGCCTGGGGCGACCACAGTGGGTTCCTGTGCACAAAGCAAAGGCAGCTTCGTGGAGACACAATGTTGCTGACTTGGAAAAGGAGGGAAAGGAGGCCCTGGGGGACCTGCAGGGACAGAACCTCATTTTTCATTTGGTTATTGATGCTGCTATAAAATGTCCCCAAACTTAGCAGCTTAACACAATCATTTTATGCTCATGGACTCTATGCACCGGAACTCGATGGAGCGCAGGGAGATGCTTCTCACTTGCTCCACATCATCTGCTGGGAACCCTCAGCAGCGAACACTCCTGGCCAGGGGCCAGGTGACCTGAGGGTCGTGCACGCACTTGCCTGCTGGCCTGGCAGACAGGACTGGCAAGCGGACCCCTTCCTTGGACTCTTCACATGGGTTAGCTTCCTCAGAGCCTGGTGGCCGCAGAGGGTGGCACTTCTGATGTGGCAGCTCAGGGTTCCCAGTGTGAGTGTCCTGAAAACAAGGTAGAAGCTGCATAGCCTTCTGACCACCTGGGAAGTCACAGAGGGTCACCTGTGCCACACTCTGCTGGTCGAAGAAGTCATAAGCCCCACTGAGTCAAGGGAAGTGGGCATGGGCCCGTGAGTCCTTGCTGAATTGGGTTGAGTTGAATTTGAGACGTTTCAAAGGGCCTTCGGGCCATTTTTACACTGTGTGTGGGGTCCCGTGTCCCGTGTCCCGTGAAACCTTGCTTCCTGTGCTTTCCCAGAAACTCCGCGTTCTTTCCTCCGTGCTCAAGCTCTGTGGGTGCTCTGTTCAAGCAGACAGTCCTGCCACGGACAGGGTTTGTACTCAAGTTGGGAGATGAGATCTCTCACCTGTACCTCAAAGGGGTACCTTTGACAACAGTGAAAACAGTCAAAGCTCAATGGGCTGTAAGCTCACCAGGGTCAGAGGTCAGGGGAAAGAGACCATTGGCAGGGTTGGCACCAATGTCTGGAGAAGTTGGCTCTTCAAGGGTTCTGATTAGAGGAAATCTCATGGCAAATGCCACATCTGGGCATCCTCGCTCTCACAAGGAGGATTTCCAACAAAACCCGGCATCGGCAAAGCCACGGAAATGTCTGCTGACCTGCAGACCAGAGAGTATAAGACTTGATGGAAAATGGGTTTGCGCTGACAGAGTTTTCTGAATCTGGCCACCTTTAAAGGAAGAATTAGATTGTTGCAATCCAGGTCTTTATCTCCAGGAAGCTTTTTAGACAGACTTTTGAGGGGAAAACAGGCTCTTCAGCACACACACCTGGCTTACCGAGGCAGGAGTACAGCGGCTGAGCAGTGGCCCTTGTATGAAAGTCAGCTTGCCTGTCTTTCACAGTCGCTGAGTCATGTTTCTGTAAAGATCTCTGTGTCATAAACCCACGTGTCCTCCCTGCCCATCCATGAGGCTCCATCGCAGGAAGAGAGTGTTCCTCACCTAGCCCAGCAGCAGGGGTGCCAGGTGGGGCTGAGCACTGGGCTCTGGGTACCAGTGTCTCTCCCACTCCAGTGCTGAGCCTGCCCAGGGGACAGGTGTGTCTCTGCAGTATATTCGCCATTTCCCGGAAAGGCAGCGATCGCAGATGCAGCCCGACCCCCAGAGCCCTGAGTCATCCGGCCCCGGCCCACCTGGCCCACACTGAGGACGCTGCCATGTGCACTGAGGACGCTGCCATGCGCTCCAGCCTCCTTTCTTGACTCCGCCAAGCTCATCCCACCTTGCTCAGCTCTTCCCTTGGGGTGGCCCAAAGGTCCTCTTCTCGGGCCGTCCAGCCACCCTTGCCGATGCCGCCGCCCCCCTGCAGTGTCCCTGATCACCTTACCCTGTTTCATTTTCTTTAAAAAACACATCTCACTATTTGGACTGAATGTGTTTCTTTACCTGATGCTTCTGTTTCTCCCCAAATCACGGATGCTGTTGGTTCCCCATCTAGGATCCATGTCCCCTTTCTGCCTTCCAGAAAAGAAGCCTTTCCTCCTTGGTATGGGCTGAACGGTGTCTCACCCCAAGTTCCTATGTTGAAGTCCTGACCCCAGGGCCTCAGAATGTGGCTGCACTTGGAGATGGGGCCCTTAAAGACCTAAGGTTACAGTGAGCTCATCGGGGGGGCCCAGCTCCAATATGAGTGATGTCCTCATAGAGAGAGATTAGGACACAGACACACACAGAGGGGGGCCACGTGGAGGTGGGGCGGGGAGGCCAGCCCACACAAGCCAAGGAGAGAGGCCGCAGAAGAATTCCACCTTGCTGACTGCCGCCTGGATCTCAGACTTCTGGTGATCACAGTTCTGGAACTGTGAGAAAATAAAGGTTTGTTGTTTATGCCACCCCGTCTGTGGTACTTGGTTATGGCAGCCCCAGCAAACTCATACACTCCTCATTTCAGCCCCCCTCTTAGGAGAAGGGGACTCCCCACCCTCACTCCCAGGCTCCAAGGCAACCAATGTGCATCATCCTGAGCCAGTGAGTGTCAGAGACCAGCCCAAGGCAGCCATGTATGGCGTTCCCCGGGGGCTGCATGTCCAGGGACGGTCCAGGCAGAGGGAATGAGAAGAAATATGCTAGAAGCCAGTTTTCTGACAACAAGGGAAGCTGGTGCCTGGGGACTGGGGTCCTAGTGGGAATCCGCCTGGAACCTTCCACTTCTGGACTTCCTGTTACAGGTGGCGACGTGGTTGTGGTGTGAGTGGGTCTGAGATGGAGCCTTGCTATTTGTAGCCCAAGCATCCTGGTCTGGAACCCGGCCCCACCAGCTCAGGCATCTCGGTTGCCCTGGCAGGTGCTCAGGACTCCTCCATGGACTGGTAACTGAAGACCCTAACTTCATGAGAACCAACATGAATGCTGCCACCAATTTGGCTTTAATTCAGTTTTAAAGAGCAGGGCCCTGAGGCAGCTGGGGAAGGGAATATTAGAAAGACAAGTGTGAAGAAAACAGGGGCAAGGGCCTCCTTAATAAGCAGATTCTTCACGGGAACTAAGGGCAACGTGACGGACAAGCCACAGACAAAACCTGGTGTTCGTGGCAGATGTTGGTGAATTTGGCCAAATCTTTCCTGTTGTCCCCACTCTGCGCCTGAGGTAGGCCGCCACTTCTGCCCAGTGGCTGGCCCGGTGGGCTGAGTCCTGGCTAAGAAGGGGTGCTGGTCTCCCAAGGCCAATACAGTGAGTCCTCACTAACATTGTCATGCGTTCTGCAACTTTAAGTGAAATGACATATAATGAAACCAGTTTCACCACAGGCTGATGGACATAAACGGGAGTTAAGTCCCCACAGCATCTCACCAATCTCAGGACCTGCTGTGCTGTGAACTGTGAGGTCGGATCCCCCAGGCCTTGCCCCTCCAGCATGGAAGTGACTCCCTCAGGTGAGCCCGCTCCGTCAGCTCGGGTGCCGAGGGACACCAGGAGCTGCTGACCACGATGTGGCCAGAATGAGCGAAAACCATCCTTTGTTGTTGTAAGCCATGGAGACTTTAGGATTGTTTGTTACTCCAGCATTACTATTCCGAGTGATTCAGGGCAGAAAGAGGAAAAAATGAGAGAGACCCCCTGATGAGGGGCTGGTGAAGTCATGCTATGGCCTGAGGAGCAGAAGGCTCTCAGCTCCCTGTGCCAGCTGTAAAAAACACACCCGGAAACCAGGCGGGTGAGAAGGGTTGAGGCAGCCTTCCCTCCCACAGAGGGATGTTAGGTCCTAAAGGCAAACCCAGCTCTGTCCCAACCTCCTGTCTTGGGAGCAGGATAGGCCGTGTGTTGCTGGCTGAACAGTGTCCTCCAAAAAGATATGTTCAAGTCCTAACACCTGGTGCTTGGAAATAGGTTTTTGCAGATGCAATTAGTTAGAGGAAAATGAGGTCCTACTAGATTAGGGTGGGGCTTAATCCAATGACTGGCATCTTTAGAAGAAAAGAAAGGTGAAGACGAAGGCAGCAACTGCATTATGCTGCACAGCCGAGAAATGCCAAGGATTGCCAGGAATCACCAGAAGCCAGAATGGGCAGGAAGGACCCTCCCACACCTTGAGCTGACTTCTGGCCTCCAGACTGTGAAAGACATTTGTGGATTTTAGGCTCCTAATTTGTGATACTGATACAGCAGTCCCAGGAAACTAAGATGCCCTGTACCCCAGTCTCCCTTCCAGAACATCTGTCGAGAGTCAGTCCCCTCCATCCGGGAACATGGGTACCACCAGCTGCCGAGCACACACGTCTGGCCCAAAGCCCCCGCCGCAGCCCTGGGCCCGTCGTCAGCACCCTGCACTACTGCACCAGTGTGCCGGCTGCTGCCTTAGCCAGGGCACCTCCCAGGGAGTGCAGGGTCACTGGGGACCCTCTGGGGGCTGATTTTCAAACATGGTGGCTGTTTTTCTTTTTTGAAAGAGAAGTTGGCTAACTTTATAACAAGTGATGAGATCATTCTACTTGTTCCAGCAGTCACTGCTGAAACAAAGGGTCGATCAGCACGTTTCATAAAGATTCACTGACTGTGGGGATAAGGAAGGATTAGCCTGGAGGACTGGGGACAGAATGGGAGCCACTCCCCACTCAGGCTCTGCAGGCCCCAGATTCCCGCTGTCCTCCCCTCACCCTCTCTATACAGCATTTCAGAGGCTGCCCCAGGGCTCACACACCTGTAAACTGTACCCTTCAGAGCGCTGGTGTCACAAATGGCTAAACATGAACATCTGACCCCTGCTCCCTCAGAAACACAAGACCACTCACTCTCTAGTTGATACAACCTGACCCACCCCTGCCAAGACCCTCCGTGACTTCCTCTAGTCTCAAAAGCTCCATAATTCTTTCCCCGAGGCCCTTCTGCTGAGATGGCCCAGGACCTGAGATGCCATCTCTCTCTTGCTGCAGGAAGCGATGAACCTGGCTCTGTTGACTGCAGGTGGGGTCCAACTCCCAGCTTGAGCAACCAGCGGTCTCCACCATGGTCCCTGGGCCCGTGGTTGTGTGGTGGGCAACTGTGAGGTGTGTACTAGGTAGTTGGTGAGGGGACCACTTAAGAGTCCCAGGTTTGGAAATGAGAAAGGAGGAGGGCTTGCTCGAGAGAACTGTGCAAAGCCTTGCAGGACACCTCACACACCTGAGTGTCAGAGGGAGGCGTGTATGCACCTGGCTGTGCATAGGGATCCACAGCTGCTTCCTCACATTCTCATTCTCTCTCACTTCCTCTCAGTTCTCTCCTTTTGTTTGTTAATCCTCGCCTGAGGATATTTTTCCATGGATTTTTTTTTAGAGAGAATGGTAGGGAGTAGGGAGCGACTGAGAGAGAAACATCAATGTGAGAGAGACACGTCAATTGGTTGCCTCCTGCACGTGCCCTGACCTGGGGCCAGGGATTGAACCTGTAACCGAGGGACATGCTCTTGGTCGGAATCAAACCTGAGAGCTTTCAGTTCGTGGGCTGACACTAACCACTGCCCAACCGGCTAGGGCTCTCAGTTCTCTCTTACCTCCTCTCCTTTGCTTCCACCCATGACTGGGGAATTCTTGAATTACTTGAGCAGAATGACACACATTCCCATATGTGCTGTTTCCTTGTTTGGCCTCTACCACTGCAAGGCTTCAACATTAAAAAATCCTTTTCATGCCTTCACCTGAGGCCCACCATTTTTCAAATGGTTGGAGGAAAAGAGCAGTTCCCCTTTAATATTGAACACCTGAATGATTTCATGACTACCGAGTGAGGGCCGGTCATGAGCTCGATCCTCGCAGGACGCAGCCTTGAACAAGACAGAATGTCCTTGTGCTGCTTCCAGACCATGAGGGAGGGCAACGTGAGACAGGGGTGTAGGGCTGCTGAGCCCAGGAGAGGGAGAGGGGTGTGAGGGTCCTTGCCTGATGTTCACGACAGCTGCCCAACAGCAGAGGACGTGGGTGAGGTCTGGAGGCCCACAGGTGACTGGGCCTGTGGGCGCCGGCTGTCCTGAACCCCCATTTCCTAATCCTGTGACTTGGCCCTGCTAATCTGTGGGTGGGCCAGGAGGCCCTGTCACGGTCCTGAATGTAGCCCCTCACAGCCTCCTTACAGCGACGGTGTTCTTGCAGCGATGTCACCGGGCACCAGCAGTGTCTTCCTGGCTGAGTATTTCCCGGGTCTCCCCATTCCTCACAGGTTCCCCCTTCCCTGTCTTGCCTTTTGGCCCCAGATGGAGGGTCCTGCACATCCCTCTTTAAAAGTCAAGGTCCCTTTTTCCTCTCTTTCCTTTTCCTGGTACAAATCTAGCTGTAGGATGCGTCCCAAAGAACACAGGGCCTGCAGAACTGCTGGCAGCCAGAGCCGCGGGCCGGGAGGCGGGCCTCGGCCTCATCACCTCCCCAGCTCCTGAGAACACAGAACCCTTCACGGCAGCACAAGGACAGGCATTCAGCCCCCGAGACAATCAGGAATTCACTGGGACCAGGTTTGCCTTCGTCGTGGACTGAAATGGCTGTTTTATGTGTGTTTGGCTGAAATAAGGGGCACTTCTGTTGACTCGGGTTTACCTAACTGAGTTCAGCTGCAGGGGGAAGTTTAGGTTGGCGTCCAGTCTGCAGGCGCATGGAAAGCTGAAAGGAGCTGGTGTGTCAGCAGCCCTGGGGCTGAATCACAAATTTGTTCAGGAAGTCCAAGATTAAAGTCCAGTTTATATTATTATATAACAGAGATACCCGCCAAGCAACATATCCAGGCAAATAAATTTGAAATATTTTTTAATACAGCTGGCATACAAAACTCATTTAAGACTTATGTGAATGATAAATAAGGCCACTTCTGTGGAACCTCTTAAGAAGGTAGTTTAAAAGTTTGGAGCCGAGTGAATGTCCCAAAACCCAGGAGCGAGGAGCATCCTGCCAGGAGGATGAGCCCTGCCAGCCAGGCAGGAAGGGGGCTGTGAGAGGAAGGACCCCAGAGGGCACCCGTCCGTCTCCCTGCCAGCCACAAGCAAAGGTTTCTAAAGTGCAGATATAAATTTAAAAAGAAGGTATTGTGATGTCAAACAATACTTAGAGTGAGCCAGGTTTCCACTTCTGGGCCAGGGACTGAGGATCTCTGAAAATGCACTTCACAAATCACGAGAGAACTCTGGCAAAACCCGCTAAAGCCATTTTTTCAGAACTCTGGAAATTAAGTCCAAACAGATGAATTCAAAGAGAATTTACTCAAGAAAAACAGCTGAGTCGTAGTAAATGCCTGGTGGCCATGACTTGCCCCAATCTCACCCTCCTTCCCAGCTCACAACTATAGGAACTGTCAAAGCCAGCACCCTGGGGTCCCCAGTGAGTGGAACAGGTTTGGAGCTCCTCAAAACCCCCGAACAGTTGCTCTTTAAAAATTCCTCACCTGAAGGTATTTTTCCTTTGATTTTTATTTTTTTAAATTTTTTTTGAGAGAGAGGGTGGAAGGGGAGAGACAGAAACACCCATGTGAGAGAGACACATCCATTGGTTGCCTCCCGCATGCACCCCGACCAGGGCTGGGGATAGAACCTGCAACCCAGGTATGTGTGCTTGACCGGGAATCGAACCTCGATCTTCAGTGCCTGGGCTGACACTTACCATTGAGCCACTTGGCCAGGGCCCAGTCACTTTTGATCTATATGACAGCTCACAAGAAGCTATATTCTCAAGGCATCTTCACCTGGCCAGACTGTCGCAATTAAAAAACTTCTGGGCTCCTTTGGGAAATGGCCGATTCGAAGGCTGAGGTGGGAACGTACAAATGAGCTTGGAGCACTTCTGGCAAGCCCATTCGGTAGCTGGCAGAATTCAGTAAATGCTGGTGGCTGAAGACTGAAGTTCCCTGGCTCTCACAGCAGGGCAGCTCCCAGGCCGGCAGGACCTCCCTCTGCTTCTCGGCTTTGATTTCAGCAGGTGCCAATGTCTTTTAAGGGTTCATCTGATCAGTTGAGACCCACCCAGGAACATCTCCTTTTTGTTAAACTCAAAACCAACTGACCCAAGACCTTAATTATATCAAAGGTCAAACTGCTTCCTCTTTATCTGTATCGTAAATGAGTCGTGGGAGTGAAATCCCTCACACTCACAGTAACGCCCACTCAGAGGAGGTTCGAGTGGCCAGGCAAGGAGTCTTGGGAGCCATCTTAGAATTCTGCCTTCCTCAGCCTGGCCAGGTGGCTCAGTTGGTTGGGGCATCATCCTGCTACCCCAAGGTTGCAGGTTTGGTCCCCAGTCAGGGCACATACAAGAATCAACCAATGAACACATAAATAACTGGGACAACAAATCGTTGGCTCTCTCTCCCTCCCCCTACCTCTAGCTCTCTAAAAAAAAATGTATCAGTCAATCAATCAAGAACTCTGCCTACACAAAGGGGAAGAGGCAGAAACCACTTTTTCATTAAAAACCTCTTTGTTTTCATAATTTATTAATTCAAAATAAATTTCGTAACAAATTTTATTTCACAGTAAACTTTTGACTATATACATGTACAACTTCAGTTTAAAATTATATTCAAATCTAAACATGTCACTAACCTAACAAGAGCCACCATTATTCATGTACCAATAAAAATAAACTGACAACGAAAGTGTGACATTATATCAATGGAAAAAGACACTCCAACCTTAGAGATGTTAATTACAAAACCGTACCTCAGAATTAATGACATATAATAACTAAAACTGTTTATTTCCCCCACATTTTTAAATAATATAAAGGAGGGTTGCACATTTCACAGGAACCAACACCACCTTGAGGTGAGCTGGACAACTTGTCCCTCCCTATTCAACATGCACCTTCTCTCCTCTCAGCCCTCTTAAATCGGTCCTTTCCTTGCCGATGTCACGTTTCCACCTCTCTCACACCGGCTTCCTGCTGTGTGCTGTCAACAGGAGCGGAGAGGCAGTGAACGCAGCCTTCAGTGAAGAGGGCTGAGCAGAGGTGGACTCCGACGATGAATGTAGGTTTCATTCTTGGCTCACATTTATCATCTTGCCTTTGGCTGCAGATAACAGAGAACTCAAATCAAAAAGGGCCAAACAGTAAAAAATAAAAAATAAAAAATTGTGCATATATAATTTCACGTGGTATATATAACACGCAAGCTGAAGGTCGGCTCTCTCCTCCCTCAGGCTGGTGAATTCCATGGCTCAGCTATTGAGGACCCAACTTCTTCCCAGATTTCTCCTGTCAACCTCAGCTGGTTTGCTAGCTCCCCCTGAAGTCCTGAGACAGCTGCTTCCGCTCTGGGTGTCATATTCAGACATGGCAATGTCTAGCCTCTTCCTGTGTATCTCAAGAGATGATCACTTTCCCAGAAGTATACCAGAGGATCTGTATTCCTATTTCAAGCCTAAACCAACTGCTGGCAAAAAGAGTGGCACTTCTAATATTTGTTGAGGCCAATGTTTTTCAACCTTGTCTGTGCTTCAGAATCACCTGGAAGCTACTGAAAATCTCATGTCTGCAACCCAGGCCCCAATACCAGATCAGAATTTCAGGGAGTGAGCTGCAGGCACCATATGTTTTACAGAGCTTCCTAGGTGATCCCAATGTGACGCCAAGGTGGAAATCACAACTCCAGACCCTGTGGCTACACCCTAAGGGTTGGGGCCAGGGCCGTCCTGCACAACGCACAGACTAGCCATGGACGAGGGAGGGACACCTCAGCGAAACTGGAATTCTGTTAGGAAGGGGAGCACACATGCGTGATGGTACACAACTAAGAACAGGAGCCAGGTGACCTTCTTACAGACACGGTTTCCTCATCTGTAAATAGCAAAACTGGATTTCACTACCACAATCCCTGTGACAGGTATTAAGGAGGACTTCATGTGTATGGTCCTAGCATTCCTTCAGCAGGTGCTTATCCTGAGACACTCTGATCCCACTGAACCTGTGTGGTGTTGGTGCTTCTAACCAGCAGTCTGAGCTCCCATTACTCAAACCAGATCATCCAATCACAGCATTTCGACTTCTACAAGCAATTTTGTAAGAAATCCATAACCATAACCCCCCAATGGTTATGCTTATCAGAAACTAGTCAGTGAACCGAGACAACTGTGCAGGAAGTCAGGAAATCTAGGAAGTCAGGGACAAGTCACTTAACATCTCTGGTCAACTTCCTCTAGTTGGAATTCCTCTAGTACTGCAACTAGATCAAGTCAAAACACCAAAAAGCTACATACTTGACTTATCTTACAAACTGACAAAAGTTGAGTTTTACTGTTGTGGCGTTTAGTGAGTGATCACAAAAAATTTATACGACACCTGTCACACAGGATCTTAGAAATGAAAATGCTGTCCATTCTATTCAGTGAATTCCATAATGAAGACTTACATTAAGAACTGTTTTTATGAAATTATAATTAGAAGTTTTTCATCCTACCTTTCTGATAATAAAAGATAAATAAACTGTTCATCCTTTTTGTTTTGGCTATAAAAAAGAGCAGATATAAATTTAATTCAGCCATGATAACCATGCTGGCCACATACGAGTAAATCCATATACAGCTTTTTCCTCACAGCTTTCTTACTTATATTTCCTCTGATCCGCATTCTTTAACCAACTATGGTTTCATTATACGTGTGCTTGTTTGGAGCTGCAGGGGTCAGTGAGATTTAGTTCCCAGGAGGAAACCAAGGGGAGCAAAGTGGAACAAAGGGCAGCAGGAACTAAAAGTAGGCTGAGATGGCGAGACTACAGAGAACATAAAACCAGGCAGACAAGCAGATCCCGACTTAGGGCATTACACAGTGGAGGCGCAGCTGAAGCAGTGCACTGGGAAATCTGCCCTCTAAGGAAAAGAAAGTGGAAATAGAGGCAGATCGGTTGGAAAGGGCTGCAATAACACAACTGTAAGAAAAGCTAGAAATTATGTGATGGTCAAATGAATATTAAAAATATATGCAAGGGTAAAAAATATGGTGATAGATGGAGATCTGACTTTGGGTGTTAAACACACAATGCAATATAGAGATGATGTATTATAGGGTTGTACACCTGAAACCTACATAATTTTATTAACCAATGTCACCTCATTAAATTTAATTTAAAAATAATAAAAGTATTATAAAAAATTTTTAAATAAAGTTTTCTGTAAAACAAACAAACAAATAAATAAATGCAAACAAATTTCCAGTTGCAATGCAGAATCTGAAACCACATCAAGGAATGATCTACACTGTTACATGAAAATACATTAGTCTGTATTGCAGGTTGGATGGGTGTTTTGCCCATGCATAACTTTGTAATGTCATGCATTGTTTATCTGGAAAATGTTAGTTTACTAATTTATGCAGATCTTTCAAATGTTCTACTATATAGTATTTTAAAAATCACATTCTTTAATATTACCAACCAACTTCACCAAAAGAATGTTTAAATACAGAAAAGCTTGCAAAAGTTTAGAGGCAGATAAAATGTTCTGAAATTGTCCTTTGTGCTCAAAAGCCAGAATTTTACCATTGAAAACAAATATTTTCAGTTGTTTTCCTTGAAGTGACAGGGTCACTCCATTCATTTGTGTAAAAGTGCCTGCCAAACCGCCACATCTGAAGAAACCAGTTGGCCCCCACAGTTGTTCTTTGAAGTAAAGAGTATTCATAAAGACATGCAGTTGATTCAGCTTGAACTCAGATAATAGCACAAGTGCTCTTCCTCAAAATACCACTTAGTGTGTAAATGTAAATATGTGATAATATCTTTCCATTTTGCTAGACATGATAATGAAAGACAAGCACTCAAGAACTGAAGTTTAATAGCATGAATACTTTTTACTGCCTCATCAAGGGCATTCATAAATGAAACTGGAGCCCAATGCAGATGTTTCCAGAGAACCTTCTTCAACTTTTAGAAACTAGACAGTCCCATTGGACATTTCTAGTGGAAATGCCTCTACTGTTTGCCCATTAAGTACAATGTTGACTTTCTTACTAAGTGTAAGATTATATCATGTTAAGAAAACATCCATCCAATGATCTCATATGTAGAAAATTTACTTAAAGATTCCACAGAAAAGTTAGAATAAACAAATTCAACAAAATAGTAGAATACACAGTCAACAAACAAATATCTGTAACATTTCTATACAATGATGGTAAACAATTTGAAAAGGAAATTAAGAAAATAATTCCATTTACTATATCTCAAAAGAATTAAAATACTTAGGAATTAACTTGACCAAAAGGGGAAAAGCTGTACAGTGAAAACTCTGAAACATTGCTGAAGGAATTTAAAGAAGAAATAAATAAATGGAAAGACCCCCATGTTCATTAGTTAAAAGACTTAATATTATTAAGTTGTCAATACTATACAGTGACCTACAGATTCAATGCAATCCCTACCAAAATCAAAATGACTTTTTTTTTTTACAGAGAGAGAGAGAAATCCACCCTAAAATTTGTATGAAATCTTAAGGGGTCCCAATTAACCAAAACAAAGTTGAAAAAGAACAAAGACCAATGGAATAGAATACAGAGCCTAGAAATAAATATTAGCATATCTCAACAAGAAGCCAAGATCATTCAATGAGGAAAGAACAGTGCTTTCAACAAATGGTGCTGGGAAAACTGGATATCCATATGCAAAACAATGAGGTTTGGCCCTTACCTAATATCATATACAAAATTAACAAAAAATGGATCAAAGACCTAAACATAAGAGCTAGAGCTACAAAACTCTTACAAGAAAACATAGGATAAAAGCTTAATGACACTGGATTGACAGTGATTTCTTAAATATGACACCAAAGGCACAAAAAAGTAAAAACAAACAAATTGGTCTTCATAAAAATTTTAAAATCTTATGCATCAAAGGACACTATCAACAGAGTGAAGAGGCAACCCACAGAATGGGAGAAAATATTTGCAAATGATATACTGTATATCATAAGTGATTAATATCCAGAATATAGAAAATTCCGAAAACTTAACTATAAAAACAAACACCCAATTCAAAAATGGGCAAAAAACTTCAATAGTCATTTCTCTGAAGAAGATAAACACATGGCCAATAAGCACATGAAAAGATGCTCAACATCACTGATCATTAAGGAAATGCAATTCAAAACTACAAGATACCACCTCACCAAAAAAACAAACAACAACAACAAAGTAAGTGTTGGTGTGGATGTGGAGAAAATGGAATCCTATGTATTCTTGCTGGGAATGTAAACTGGTACAGCTGGTGGGGAAAACAGTATGGTGGTTCCTCAAAAAATTAAAAACAGAATTACCATATGATCTAGCAATTCTACTTCTGGGTATATATTCAGAATTGAAAATATGATTTCAAAAAGATATTTGTATACCCATGTCCATAACAGCATTATTCACAATAGTTAAAACATGAAAGAAACTCAAGTGACCATCAACAGATGAATGGATAAAATGTGGTATATACATACAATGGAATATTATTCAGCCTTACCATTAAATAAATGATTAGCTGCACTTCTTCCTTTCTCCCTATAGCCATAGCCACACTCTTTTTTGTGTAATATGGCAGTTCCTCCCACACAGAAAGAAAGTATAAAAAAAAGAATGTACTTCCTATTCCTTGACTTTGGGCTTGGACATGTGACTGACTTTGGCCAATGGTTGTATGTAAATGTGATGCAAACAGGACCTCTTGAGCTGCTAGGAAAAGAACATGCCCAGCCAGCCTACTGGTCCCAGGAAGACAAATGTGGGGCAGAGCCATCTCAGTGGACCTGCTACATAAGTACAGCCAACCCAACCATCTGCAGCTGCAGGAAAAAGAAATTTTTATTTTTACCTGGTATGGAGAGTTTGTGGTAGTTTGTTAAACATCATTATTGTGGCAAATGTTGACTGATATAATTTCAGTTGAAGGAATCTACACTAATAAAAGAGAAAGATGCAAATTGGCCATACCTCTGCAATGCCCACCAGCCAATCAGGAGTGAGTATGCAAATTAACCTGACAAAGATGACGAGTTAATTTGCCTACACGGGCACCGAGCAGCCTGGGTCCCAGGAACATCCTCACAACCCAGACCGCTCCAAGACTGTATGTCCACATGTAGGCCCTGAGCGGCCGGGGTCCCAGAACGCCAGGAGTGGCCTACGGGCGCCAGCACCAAGTGGTCCCCGGGATGAGCAGCCTGGGGCGCCAAGCAGGCTGGGTCCCGGGACAAGCGGCCGGGGGCACCAAGTGCAAACAGGCACGGGGCGGGGCAGGGCGCTTGTGAGTGTGCATGCGCCAAGCAGCCTGGGTCCATGCCCCCAGCCTGGCAGACACAGCGAACGCAGGGCCACCGGACTTGGGGGTGTGCCCTCGGCAGCTGGGGTCATGCCCCTAGCCCAGTTGACACAACGCAGAGGATCCTCTGGGCATGGGCTGCAGAGGAAATACCTTTTTTAAAAAAAAAATATGTTTTATTGATTTTTTACAGGGAAGAGGGGAGAGGGATAGACTGTCAGAAACATTGATGAGAGAGAAACATCGACCAGCTGCCTCCTGCACACTCCCCACTGGGGATGTGCCCCAACCAAGGTACATGCCCTTAACAGGAATCAAACCTGGGACCCTTCAGTCTGCAGGCTGAGGCTCTATACACTGAGCCAAACCAGTTTGAGCGTAAACACCTTTTCTGACTGCTCACTGGCTAAGCTCCCTGTACGCCGCCACTTGCAGTGTTCTTGGTAACTTGGGATAATAAGAATCCAAGAAGGTGATCTAGGGTTTATTTCACCACACTCCTGGAGGAAAAAACCAAGGTCTGCTGCTGGAGGGGCTAAGAAATGTCATATCCTGCCCTAGTCAGTTTGGCTCAGTGGATAGAGCCTCGGCCTGCCCACCGCAGGGTCCAGGTTCGATTCTGATCAAGGGCATGTACCTAGGTTGCAGGCTTCTCACTGGCTGGGCCCAAGTCAGGGCTCATGCAGGAGGCAACCAATCAAAGTGTCCCTCTCATACTGATGTTTCTCTCTGTCTCTCCCTCTCTCTCTTTTCCACACTCTCTAAAAATCAATGGAAACATATCCTCAGGTGAGGATAAAAAAAAAAAAAAAAAAGAAAGAAATGTCATATCCTATGAAAGACATATCTTGAAAATGCCTAAAGAAAGTTGTCATTTTTTCATGGTGAAGGGACTGGAGTCTGTGTTGATGAAAACACCTTGGTGGCTGCGGTGGCTGGCAGTGGCTGCAGCCGCGGGGTGATGGAGCTGGCGCCTTCCTCTGATCCGCCCAGTTGCCTCCCACAGAGGGAGGCCAGACTGCAGCTTAGGTCCACTCCCCACTTGGGGAGCGGGCCTAAGCTGTCAGTAGGACATTCCCTGAGGGCTCCCAGTCTGTGAGACGAGGCAGGCTGGGCTAAGGGACCTCCCCCAAATGCACGAATTTTGTGCACCGGGCCCCTAGTTAAAATATAAAGGTAAAAAGTAAAACTTTAAAAAATATTCAAGTATTTTAAAGCTTCATGATTGGGAAGGATTTCTTAAATAAGATACAAAACACAAAACATACCATAAGAAAAAAATTGCCAAAGTAAGTTATTCTGCTCATTGAGATATCTCAAAAAAAGTGAAAAGACATCCCACAAAATGGAAAAAAACCTGCCATGCATACCTCACAAAGGATTATACCAGGAATATATAAAACCAATTTATAGAGGACAATCAGCCCAATAAGCAAAAGACATTAACAGGCATTCCACCAAATGAGACACTCAAAAACCAGTAAACATCAGAAAGAATGTGAACTTCATGAAAATAGAGCTATGGGTCCTAGCCAGTTTGGCTCAGTGGAAAGAGCATCAGCCTGGGGACTGAGGGGCCTGGTTTCAATTATGGTCAAGGACATATGCCTGGGTGGCAGGCTCGATCCCCAGTAGGGAGTGTGCAGGAGGCAGCCGATCAATGATTCTCTCTCATCATTGATGTTTCTATCTTTCTCTCCCTCTCCCTTCCTCTCTGAAATCAATAAAAATATATTAAAAATAAGTACATAAAATAAAGCTATGGACACCATTTTCCCACCTACTAAATTGGTAAAAAAAAGTAAAGACTTAATAAAACCAAGTATTGTTGGCAAGTGGATCAACAGCTCTTTAAGAATTGGTGAGAGTACAAACTGTTACAAGCACTTTACAGAAGATTGGTATCATCTTAAATATTAAGATGATGCAACAATTCTATTCCTTAGTATACACCCAGGATAACTCACACACTTTTATATCAGGAGACATGAACATGATTATTTGTAGTAACAGTTTGTATTTAAAAACCTGAAAATAACCTCAGTGTCCATCAATAGAAAAACTAAATAAACTATAACATATTCAATGATTGAAATACTATGTAGGAGTAAAAGTGAATGAATGACAGCTGCATGCGTCTACATAAATCTTAGAAGGATAACGTTGAGTGAAACAGCAAGTTACCAATTAATACAGAGGATGATAGTATTTAAATAAAACACAAGCACAACTAAATATACTATTTAGTGAACCATGTACCTTTGGTAAATTTATAAAGAAACAGAGGAAGAAAATAAAAATATAAAAGATAGTGACAAACCCAGGGGAGGAAGCAGGTCCATGGAGACCCATAATATACAGCGTAATACTCTTTAACAGCTGATTTCTATTACATTTTAAAAATAAACACTGCCTTTATAATTTTTCAAGGCGTGCATACATTTTTTGGGACACCCTATATACCTATGCATATGTACCAAATATTTTATAATTTTTTTAGTTGGGGAGGAAAGAGAAAATTACTTCTATTTGAGAAAAAGTCCTGTTTCCATGCCAACTTCTAGAGATGTTTCAGAAAAAAAAAATGTATTAAATCCTAATTTTACCTTATTTTAATGTTTTTTATCTTCATGATGACTTCTTTTCAGTTTCTAAAACCTAATATGAAAAAAACAATTATTTTTATGCATATCACATATATCATAATTCTTGTAATTTTTCTCATGATCCAATAATATTCATCCTAGTAATCATCTAATATTGACTGTAAGAGAAACTGAAAAACAAATTTTACATGTCATTTTACCATACATATTTCATACTAATAAGCAAACAAATATTTGGTATGACTTCTAATTCTAGAGTAACCCTTCAGATTTTACAATCTAAAAATATCTAGAAACTGGAGGCCTGGTGCATTAAATTTGTGCACGGGGTGGAAGGGTGTCCCTCAGCTCGGCCTGCATCCTCTCCAATCCATGATCCCTCTCGAAATCCAAAACCACTCCTAACTGCTCACCTGCCTGTCTGCCTGATGCCTCTAACTGCTCCCCTGCCAGCCTGATGGCCCTAATTGCTCTCCCCTGCCAGCCTGATCCTCCTAACTGCTCTCCCCTCCTGGCCTGATCCCCCTAACTGCTCTCCCCTGTCGGCCTGATCGCCCTAACTGCCTATCTGCTCTCCCCTCCTGGCCTGATCGCCCTAACTGCCTATTTGCTCTCCCCTCCTGGCATGATCCCCCTAACTGCCTATCTGTTCTCCCTTCCTCTCCAGATCCCTGGAGCAGGCAAGCTGAGAGCTCTCTGCTGCAGCCCCGCCCCCATCCTGATTGGTCATTACATGATGGCATCCCAGCCGATTTGCATATTCCTTGATTATTAGTATAGATAAGCACCTTTGAGTTTCTAACATTTGCATGTGCTCAGAACAACTCCTGTCACAATATGGTATGGCTTGGTTTTAAAATAATCTTTTGTTTTCACTTATATGTCAATTTAATTTTACAGACTTGCTCCAAATAACACATGGGAAATGATAGAATATAATGACTATTATTTTTCAATTATCCTTTCTCATAGACTGAAAGAATATTTAAATAAAAGGCTTGAAATAGCTAGAATATTCTGTGATGTGACTCTAAAATGTTTATAAACCAATCAATGATCCTTAACTTTCCTTCCAAGAGTGTAATAGGAATACCTTTCTCCTATTTGCTATTTCCTTTCTTAGCTTAGCTATTAACATTTCTAATTGCATTCAAGGTTCTAAGAATACTCAAATTTATAACAGCAATGAGTGTAAATTTTCCTGTAAGCTACAAGGACAAATATAAAAATGAATAATACTCTAAGCTGAAGTAAATTCTTAGATTATTAGTGCTAATATATGCCATTTGCTAACCTATGAAGCATGTTCCTTCAAGAACAACAGCTTTTCAAATTTTCACCCTTAGTGGAAACATATTCTTTAAAAAACAACAAAAGATGACTAAAACTGTACTTACTTTAGCCAACAGTTCCTGTGTTTCAGCAGTGAGAGGAGCATGGGAAAACTTGCAGCTCTCGCCCTGATAGCATTTTGCTCCTGTGTGGTAAAACTTGCAAGGATATTCATGTATCCCAAATGTTAAGGAAGAGAACAATCTTAATCCAACTAAACCAATTTGTTATTCACTTAATGATTTTATTTTTCCTACTTAAAGAACCTTCTGACTAGCAGAAACATCTAATTCCCCATATAAAATTCTCCATTTAAGACAATAAATTATTAGTTGGGTTACATGAAAAAAATCTAACTTTAGGATGATTACATAAATCAAGTTTATTAGCTATCACAGGACATTTTCTGCTTCATACCCACTCTTCTAATAGACAACAGATATGTTTCATTGATATAAGAAAGAGGTGTGGCTCTAGCCCGTTAGCTCAACTGGTTAGAGCATCATCCTGATACACCAAGGTTACGGGTTTGATCCCTAGTCAGAGCACATTCAAGAATCAGCCCGTGAATGCATAAATAAATGGAACAACAAATCGAAGTTTTTCTATCTTCTCTCACTCTCTCCTCCCCTCTCTCTTTAAAATCAATAAAATTTAAAAAGAAAAGAGATGTGTATTTTAAATACCCTGAGAAGTGTGATTATTTTTAAAACATTCTTTTGGGGTAGAGAAATTAAAGTCAATGACAATGGTATGTCTTAACAAATCTGAATCTTTCATGTATAAGAATCAATTTATACAATGTCAACATTGTTTCCCAGGAAAAGAATCTCAAGTCAGAATTTGTGATTTCCTGTACTGAATGACTAAAAGTAACCAAAGATGCTATTACCTTAAAATGTTCATGTTTTTACAACATGTCTGTACCCTGTGCTCTGAAGTGAGGGTTAGCTTCAAATCAAGGAACAGTTATTCCCTACAGAATACAAAATATACAGAAACAAGCATTCCCAAATAATGCAGTCCTGCCTCTTGTTAGATTCAGGGAGTGAATGTCACAACAGAAATTCTCACAAAGTCTTTCTGGACTTAAACAGGTCTCACAAACCTACTATACTTCATCTGAGAGACTTTCTAAGGAATCCCTCTTTTCTTACGTGAAATAAAAAAATCTGTATACAACTGAATCACTTCAATACTGAGTTGGGCTTAGATAATAAAGCTTCGCCATAGCTAAGACACTGGTTCCATTCAAAACTGTACATATTTTAAATGTTCACATAAGAATTTATGAAGAGTAAAGTTATAAAATCTTGTAATAAAGGATATTATGCAAATACAGACAGTTTTCACCTTTGGTGCAATATCCTTGTACATAAAATTTACACATTTCCTTTTTCTTCTCTATTTCTGCATCGTGATCAAATTTACACTCGTCTCCCTGGGCCAAAGAAGGAACAAGGAAAAGAAATTATTTCTCACAGTTAACTCATTACAATTCCTACTAAACTTCAGATAAACAAATAATTTCAGAAGAAAATAGAAGCCGTATGGTCCAATTCTTAATGAGTTATCATATTTATCTACTTAAAATTTTAAGGCCTAAACATTTGTAATACAAAACATTTTTTTAAATTACTTCTCTTAAACTTAAAAGAGTATTTCAGTAAAATTTTCTAAGTGAACCTTTTCCAGGAGGAAACAGGAATGCTTTTAATAGAAATAAGAGTCAATCTTAGTACATTTTTGCCACACCTTCCATTTTAGTACATTTTTGCTTACACATTTTTTGTACCTTAATACATTTCCTTTCAATGTAATATTTACAAACTTGCTTTCCCTTTCGCTTCACTGTGTGTTGGTTGATGAACCCCTGATTCATTTGAATGTGCTTCTCTTTAGGGTTACCATCCTTTGAAAACAAAAACAAAAAACTAAATGTGAAAAACAGGAAATGAAATCTCTTATTCCTTTGCAAATTATTTTAAAACACATACAAAACATTAGAAAGTGATTTTTCTAAATTGACCTTCACATATAAGATCTGGACTTTTGTACACCAGTTGAAAAATGAATGTTTTGCCAGTCTCAACAGCATTCTATCATTCAACATTAGTAAACATACAATTTAAATATTTTATTGTACTTTGCCCTTACTTTTTTAAATGAATAAAAAAAAAAATAAAATTGCTACTACTTGTGATAGAAAGCGAGGTCTAAGAACACAGCTCTTTATTTTTACTTTTTATAATATTTTTTATTGATTTCAGAGAGGAAGGGAGAAGGAGAAACAGTAACATCAATGATGAGAAACATTGATCAGCTGCCTCCTGTACGCCCCCTACTGGGGATCGGGCCCACAACATGGGCATGTGCCCTGACCAGGAATCAAGCCTTGACCTCCTGGTTCATAGGTCGACGCTCAACCAGTGAGCCACACGAGTCAGGCAAGAACAAGGCTCTTTAGAACAATGGAGACAAAACTGGAAATCATAAAAACTGAAAGCAGTGTAATGTTTCATTTCAATGAGATGCTCTCTGGGTGTGAGCTAAGTATACTAACCAGCTCAAATGAACAAATGTAGCCCAACTTGAGTGGCTCATTTGGTTAAGTGTTGGCCTGTGCACCAAAAGGTCTGAGGTCAAGGCACATACCTGGGTTGAGACTGTGATCCTCGGGGAACATAAGGAAGCTAACCGATCGGTTAATGTTTCTCTCTCTCTCCCTTCCTTTCTCTAAGCATGTCCTCAGGTGAGGATAAAAAAAAAAGAACAAATGTAACTAGAACTAGAACTATCCCCTCAAAGATGGTGATAAAGGTATAAAAAAAGGGGATCTCATAATACATTTTAGCTCTTTAGAAGCATAAACCACTATTAGTGTGTTAACTTGTAACACAGCTACTACTTCTGAACATCAATTTTCTCAATAGTTTGGGAAATACAAAGAAGGAAGCTGGCTGTACATAAAATTTACTGTTTATATGTCTGCTTCATAATAATGTCAAATTTCCACTGAGCACTATCAAATAAATATGTCTTATAAATATGTCAGTTTAAATCTTTGGTTCTCTTTGGTTATGTTGTTAAATTGTAACATATATACTAGATTTGTTTCTCGTATAGAATAGCTATCAGCTTTGGATGAATAACCTTTCAAGTCAATGTAAACCAAATAAAACCAAATACTTCTGGGGGGGTCAAAACACAAAGTGCCAGCGCTGGTCTGGCCCTGGGTGACCATGGCAGTCACCTGAACCCCAGGCCTGATTCCTCATTTGTAAAATATGGGGGCAGAGCAAGATTGTATGTAAATATACAATTTAGTATTTCTAGTGATTTGGCACATGTCCCTGTGGCCAAACCTGATAAAAATGGTTGCCACCAGTTTGGAAACCCTCAGAAAAGCCAAGTCCAGAATAATCACTTATTGTCCCACGCTGATTACATGTACAGAACTTCCACAAACAAAATCAAACTAAGAGGAGGGTAGGGGTGAGTGGTAAGGCCAATGCTTAGATATATTCATTTTTAATTTCCAGAGGGAGTCAAGACCCAGTAGACCAAGGACTGCAACTGCAGAAACTTTATAAGACTCTGTGGCCTTTGAAATATGCTCATGATTATTGTATTTTCTCCCTGTTACCCGTCTGTCTGTCCATATACACTGACAGCACAACACGCAAAAATCAAGTCAATGTAAACAAATGAAGGGAATACTGATGTGTATGTATGCGTGGAAACGGTGCAGCACGAGGGCTTAAAGGGGGTGCTGGCAGCTCCTGTGTGAGCAAGAACATGTACCCCACTGTGGTCAGAGATTTCACCACTGATAACCCTCATTTTGTGACTTGACACTGAGGGTAAGGCAGAAATGGTCCTTGTACCTATCCCTACCTGTTCCTTGTACCTGTTCCTCAATGAGGCATTTGATCCCTGGTCTGCAGTGCCAGGCCATTTCCGCTTCATTTTCTTCTGTTTACCATTCTTATGGGCAGCTTTAAAGTTTTTATTGCTTTGTTTAACATCTGAAAACAGGAAATTAATTTTAATGATGATATAAAAGTACAAATAGCAGCCCTGTCTGATATGGCTCAGTTGGTTGAAACGTCGCCCAGTACACCAAAGAGTCTCAGGTTTGATTCCTAGTCAGGGCACATAGCTACATTGCAGGTTCGGTCCCCGGTCTAGCCACAAGCCAGGTCCTTCTGAAGTGTTCAAGGTAGGAGAAATCTAATTAGGAACTGCCATATAACAGTAACAGTAAAACTATAACAGTAAAGCTTTCAAATGTTTAAACTGACTGTGTAGATTCCTATCAGATTTTTCACTGAAAACATTTCATCTAGATTAAACTCATCTATGACCCGTATTAAACAGAAAAGCATTTTAAGGGGGGGAGGCAGTAAATGAGGATCAAGTATTGCATTTATACAATGATACTGTAATAACTATGTATGGGGCCAGATGGGTACTGGACTTATTTATATAACTCACCTTGTAGTTATATAACTGACTAATCACTAAGCTGTACACCTGAAACTAAGATATGTAAAAGGATATATACGTGAAATTAGTCTGACACACCACCATCCCTGACATTGAGTCAATTCATCTTCAGATGACAGCAATACAAACAGGTATATCTTATCCCTTTTACACGCAGAGGCTGGGGTTTAGCATTCTCCCCTTCAAAGTAGTCATGGCCTCTGATAAGCCTCCTGAACTCCCAGCTCCTCCTACAAACTCAGTGAGCATTGTACACTGAGTGGCCAGGTGTTGAAGGGTGTCTCACATCTGGAGCTAAGATCCATAAAAAACAATCATCTTATCATAATACTAGTAGCCCATTTGCAGGAAGAATCCTGCAAGTGGCCGCTGCCGCCCGCCCCGCCCCTCCCCGCCCCGCCCCGCCTGGGCTTTCCCTCTGGCAGCCACCTTGCTTTCCGCTTTTCCTCCCGCTTCCTTCTAAGTTGTCTTCAGTCTTCACTCCTCCCTCCCTCAGTGTATGCAAATTAACCGCCATCTTTGTTGGGTAATTTGCATACTCACCCTGATTGGCTGGTGGGTGTGGCTTTGGGCTGGTGGGCGTGGCTTGGGCGTAGAGAGGGTGCGGTCAATTTGCATATTACTATTTTATTAGGTAGTATGCAGGAGAACCCCCACCGCCCAAGTCATGGACAAAGTGATTGTTCCTCTAGATAGACTTTAAATGATAAAATGTTTTATCTTTACCTTTCTGTGTACACATTGCTTCTTCTTTCTTCAAGGATTCTTTATGAGACAATAAGGACTGAGCAGCATTTGCCATTTCTTTGGCTCGTATATACTGTTGAAGCTCTTTAGCAAAAGTATCTTCTGGTTCCTCATTGCAGATATTATCAGTGTATATATCATAGTCCTTACTTCTTGATTTTCTATGTAGCAAATTCTTTGGTGATGTTGTAGAGTTTCCAAAGTGCCTAAACTAAGTAAAAATTAAAATTTCAATTTAAAAATCCTAGCATGATTCAAAACCCATGAAGAAACAATGACTGGCCATAAACTGATCATTGCTGAGGTTAGGTGATGGATACATGGGGGATCGTATACTATTCTTTCCACTCTCAGGTATTTGAAATTTCCCAGAGTTAAAAAACAAACAAAAACAAAACAAAAAAACAACAACAAATACCCAGCATGACACAGCCATCCTTAAAGATAATTTGAGGGAAGATTCTGAATTTGGTATACTCCATGTACTCTGCTGAATTAAAAGAGTAAATCCCCAAATCTTAACTTTTTGATTTAAAAAAAAAAAATTGCCCAGCTGCTGTGGCTCAATGTTTGAACATTGAACCAGGAGGTCAGAGTTCGATTCTTGGTCAGGGCACATGCCTGGGTTGCAGGCTCGATCCCCAGTAGGAGGCGTACAGGAGGCAGCTGATCAATGATTCTCTCTCATCATTTCTATCTCTATCTCTTTCTCTCTTCCTCTCTGAAATCAATAAAAAAATATATATTTTTTAAAAAAGCAGAGAATTCTTATATTAAAAAGTTACAGTATTATAGTTTACATTTTATTTCTCCCTTGATATTGACTATACTTTCAAATGGTTTAATTCAGTGACTTACGATTTCATAAAAGTAAATTGTAATGGTCTAATTAAAAATGCGCTACACTAACATATATCATAGTTAGCAAAGCCTATTCTTTTTCCAATTTAGAGGTTTGCCAACTGTAAGCCTAGAAAATGAATTTGCTTCTGCTTGAAGAATCCAAACAAACTGAGAAAGTTTCCTAACCTGACAAGGGCTTTGATGCACACTTTCTCTTCATTACACCAGACAAGACTACCAACCAATCCAACAGTCTTCAGGCCACCAAGTTCTTCATCTCCACATCCTCAAGAAAGAGCACCCTTTTCCAACTAACACCATACAAAAAACTTATAAACAGAACTTCTGGTCAGGAATTGGCAAACACTGGCCTGGCTTCCTGTTTTTGTAAATAAAGTTTTGCTGGAACACAGGCACACCCATTCATTTATCATCTATAATCTATGGCTGCTTAGTTGTGGCAGAGACAATATGGCTCACGAAGTCAAAAAGATGCACTATCTGGTCCGTTATAAAAAAGTTGGCTGACTCTTGTAATGATTGTGTTTACCTTGGTTCTGTTCTTTAACTTTTATTTAGAGAATGAAAAAATCATTCAATATGCCATAGCTCCCAAGTTCAGCTTAGTCAAACACACAGAGATAAAATTCCATTCAGTGTATGTGAATCAATATTACAATAATCCAAATGAGTGACTAAATGCCCCCTTTGCACAAAACATGCAGGCCTACAGTACTGCAGCAGACCCCTTTTATTGCAAGTAATAACATATATGATTTTCTTGTATTAAAGAAGAAGATGAGATGACTTAGCAGTATAAATAAAACCAGGACAATGGCAATGGTAATGGCCCAATTAAAAATGTACTACACTAAGATATATCATAGCTACCAAAGCCTATCCTTGTTCCCATAATTCACAGCGTTGGTGACAGAGGAAGTTGCAGTCATGATGACAAGAAGAAAGACCTGCCCGGTTCTCTTTAATCAGGTTAACTTTACTTTCAGGAATGCTTTTCTAACTGCTGCTGGAGCTGTTCTGAAACGACAGCTGCAAACATAGGTACCCACTGTAGCAGAAGCCCAGGGCTGGCAGCTGCCCGTGGAGAGCTTATTTTAGTTATATTAGAGATGAGTATTACTAGTTGATATGATTCTTTTCAGAGGGCAATGAAATAACACAAAATACAAATGATTGCCTTAATACTTTTCTTCACAACTAGCTATAAACTCACTGCTTTGATGTTTGCTGTTCTCTATGTAATACAAACACGACAGTACAACTTTATTTTCCCCTTTTTCTAAAGGAGTCTAATTAAAGCAGTTGTAAGTAAAAAATTTTCCTGCTTTTGATTCAGGATGGTTTACTAAACTAGTATGACTTCCTGACATTCCACAGAAATACAGTACAGAAGGAGGGCATGAGGTACATTCATCAGTAATTGAGAGAATTCAACAAGTTCTTGGCAGATTTCTGATAAACAAAAAGCAAGTTCTAAGCTGGAGGCTCGACTTAGGTTGAGGGTAAGAAATGAGGCCGTAACTGATGACGAATTAAAATTCTACATGGAAATAAACGAAGTTATTATAACAAATTCTCTCTGCCCACCCCTCATCAGAACACAATCCAAGAGAAGTTTACCCTGGGCAAAAAGAGAGGGCTGTTCTCCAAAGAATTTGAATAAAATGCCTGATAAAAGCCAAGACGCCTTAGGTGGGTAATAAGACCTCACAGTAAGTCCTCCACATTCTGGCATTTGGGAACACCTCAGTGCACCATACATTTCAGTGACAGTTATAACTTGACTCGAGGTCTGGTACATGAAATTCGTGCATGAGGTGGGGAGTGGAGGGTCCCTCAGCCCAGCCTGCACCCTCTCACAATCCAGGACTGCTGGGTCCTAACTGCTCGCCTGCCTGCCTGCCTGATCACCCCTAACTGCTCACCTGCCTGCCTGCCTGCCTGATCACCCCTAACTGCTCGCCTCCCTGCCTGATCATCCCTAACCACCTCTGCCTGCCTGCCTGCCTGATCACCCCTAACTGCTCCCCTGCTGACCTGATTGCCCCCTAACTGCTCTCCCATGCCAGCCTGATTGCCCCTAACTGCTCTCCCCTGCTGGTCTGATCGCCCCTAACCGCCTCTGCCTCGGCCCCTGCCACCATGGCTTAGTCTGGAAGGACATCTAGAACAATGTCTGGTCTAATTAGCATATTACCCCTTTATTAGTATAGACAATTTAGTATTTCTAGTAATTTAGCACATGTCCCTGTGGCCAAACCTGATAAAAATGGTTGCCACCAGTTTAGAAGCCCTCAGAAAGGCCGAGTCCAGAGGAGTCACTTATGGTACCACCCTGATTACATATACAGAACTTCTACAAGCAAAATCAAACAAGACCCAGTAGCTCAGGGATTACAACTGCAGAAACTTTATAAGACTCTGTGGCCTTTGAAATATGCTCATGATTATTGTATTTTCTCCCTGTTACCCGTCTGTCTGTCCATATACACTGACAGCACAACACGCAAAAATCAAGTCAATGTAAACAAATGAAGGGAATACTGATGTGTATGTATGCGTGGAAACGGTGCAGCACGAGGGCTTAAAGGGGGTGCTGGCAGCTCCTGTGTGAGCAAGAACATGTACCCCACTGTGGTCAGAGATTTCACCACTGATAACCCTCATTTTGTGACTTGACACTGAGGGTAAGGCAGAAATGGTCCTTGTACCTGTCCCTGTGAGCCACCGTTCCTCAGTGATGCATTTGATCCCTGGTCTGCAGTGCCAGGCCATTTCCGCTTCATTTTCTTCTGTTTACCATTCTTATAGGCAGCTTTAAAGTTTTTATTGCTTTGTTTAACATCTGAAAACAGGAAATTAATTTTAATGATGATATAAAAGTACAAATAGCAGCCCTGTCTGATATGGCTCAGTTGGTTGAAACGTCGCCCAGTACACCAAAGAGTCTCAGGTTTGATTCCTAGTCAGGGCACATAGCTACATTGCAGGTTCGGTCCCTGGTCTAGCCACAAGCCAGGTCCTTCTGAAGTGTTCAGGGTAGGAGGAATCTAATTAGGAACTGCCATATAACAGTAACAGTAAAACTATAACAGTAAAGCTTTCAAATGTTTAAACTGACTGTGTAGATTCCTATCAGATTTTTCACTGAAAACATTTCATCTAGATTAAACTCATCTATGACCCGTATTAAACAGAAAAGCATTTTAAGGGGGGGAGGCAGTAAATGAGGATCAAGTATTGCATTTATACAATGATACTGTAATAACTATGTATGGGGCCAGATGGGTACTGGACTTATTTATATAACTCACCTTGTAGTTATATAACTGACTAATCACTAAGCTGTACACCTGAAACTAAGATATGTAAAAGGATATATACGTGAAATTAGTCTGACACACTACCATCCCTGACATTGAGTCAATTCATCTTCAGATGATAGCAATACAAACAGGTATATCTTGTCCCTTTTACATGCAGAGGCTGGGATTTAGCATTTTTCCTCCCTTTCAAAGTAGTCATGGCTTCTGATAACCCTCCTGAACTCCCAGCTCCTCCTGCAAACTCAGTGAGCATTGTACAATGAGTGGTCAGGTGTTGAAGGGTGTCTCACATCTGGAGTAAAGATCCATATAAACGATGATCTATATATATATAAAAGGGTACTATGCAAAGTGTCCCTTCGGGAGTTGGACTAGGCGACTGGGAGTTCAATCGCTCGCTATGACGTGCACTGACTACCAGGGGGAGGCGCGGACCATGGCGGGCAACTAGCAGTCAGCAGTGGGGCAGGGAGGGGGGGGGAGGGAGCGAGGGAATGAGGAGGCCAAGAGGTTGGAGGCAGGGAGGTGGAGAACCTGATTGGCCCTGATCATGGAACAGGCCTAGGGAACCTACCCGTGCATGAATTTCATGCACTGGGCCTCTAGTCTTATAAAATGCAGGAGAACCCCCACCGCCAAGTCATGGACAAAGTGATTATTCCTCTAGATAGACTTTAAATGATAAAATGTTTTATCTTTACCTTTCTGTATACACATTGCTTCCTCTTTCTTCAAGGATTCTTTATGAGACAATAAGGACTGAGCAGCATTTGCCATTTCTTTGGCTTGTATATACTGTTGAAGCTCTTTAGCAAAAGTATCTTCTGGTTCCTGATTGCAGATATTATCAGTGTATACATCATAGTCCTTATTTCTTGATTTTCTATGTAGCAAATTCTCTGGTGAGGTTGTAGAGTTTCCAAAGTGCCTAAACTAAGTAAAAATTAAAATTTCAATTTGAAAATTTTAGCATGATTCAAAACCATGTGGTTATAAAGAAGAAACAATGACTGGCCATAAACTGATCATTGCTGAGGTTAGGTGATGGATACATGGGGGATCATATACTATTCTTTCCACTCTCATGTATTTGAAATTTTCCAGAATTAAAAAACAAACAAACAAAAAAACAGTATGACACAGCCATCCTTAAAGATAATTTGAGGGAAGATTCTGGATTTTGTATACTCCATGTACTTTGCTGAATTAACAGAGTAAATCCCCAAATCTTAATTTTTGATTTAAATAAAATTGCCTGGCTGCTGTGGCTCATTGATTGAGCATTAAACCAGGAGGTCAGGGTTCAATTCTTGGTCAGGGCACATGCCTGGGTTGCAGGCTCAATGCTCAGTAGGGGTAGCGATCAATGATTCTCTCTCATCATTTCTCTCTCTCTCTCTCTCCTCTCTCTCTCTTCCTCTGAAATCAATAAAAAATATATATATATTTTTTTTAAATATATATTTTTTTAAAAAGCAGAGAATTCTTGTATTAAAAAAATACAGTATTATAGTTTACATTTTATTTCTCCCATGATATTGACTATACTTTCAAATGGTTTAATTCAGTGACTCATGATTTCATAAAAGTAAATTTTAATAGCCCAATTAAAAATGCACTACACTAAGATACATCATAGCTACCAAAGCCTATTCTTTTTCCAATTTAAAGGTTTGCCAACCGTAAGCCTAGAAAAGTCTACCAACAGATCTAGTTATGTTCAAATAATGGAACACTCTGCAGCTAAGAAAATAAGCAAGCATGTACACACCATAACATCTATGAATCTTATAATGTTGAGAAAAAGAACATCCATGGCGCTATTTTATTTCTATAAAGTACAAAAATGGGCAAGAACAAACTGTATTCTTGTGGATGACAGCATTAGTAAAACTGTAAAGAAGAGCAAGGAAGTGATTAGTACGTGAATTAGGACTGTATTTCTAGGCAGAAACGAGGAGGCTGGCTGAGAAGGGAGGCACCAGAGGCTCTGATGGTCATGATCTTTCTTGACTTCCAATGTGCTGTCCTGGGTGCTCTCTTTTTAATCACCTGTGATACATTCACATTCTACACACTTGTGAGTAAAGAGCCTGGGCTAAAGCAGGCCTCCTTAGGAATAAAATCAGTGTCCATCTTCTCACAGTACTGTTTCTTGGAAATCACTTAAAATAATCCTGGAATGTTGTACCTGCCTATCTACTGTATAGTGTTATACATGGATTAGAGGACTTTAAATGGGCATGAAGTAGTGGGCCCAAATGACTAAAATAATAGAAAAAAATTGTAGGAAATCCAAGCTGTAATTTCTCCCTGTCAATCTTGGCCCTCGTCTATAGCAGGGCAAAAGAAGTCATATACTTGGGTAGCTGAGAGTCTTCCTGAGGAGCTGAAGATGCTGTACCTGCTATATTTTCTGTCTTATATCCTTGTACAAACCTAAGTATAAGAGTATCGCAGGGACATAAACAAATGTCACACAGAATCTTAGAACTCATCAAAACAGTTTGTAAAAATATCTTAAAGCAATTTCCATCATGGTTGATGATTAACATTTTGAAAAGCTTTATTCATTCAATGTGAAACATAGCCCAAGACAATGTCTGCACTTCTGTGTTCTTGTCAAAAAGAATAATATCCTTGAAAAAAAAAAAAAAGAGTATCGCAGTATAGTCTATTTGTGTCTGTGAGTCTCACTGCCAATTAAAACCCATTCTTTTGTAATGTGCTAAAATTAATCATTAAAAAAAGAAGTTCAAAAGACAAAAAAGAGGCAAAAGAAGAGCAGATATTGGCTTTGTTACTGGTTGTGTCCCCCCAAATTCTTACGTTGAACTCCTAACCCTCAGTACCTTAGATTACAGGGGTCCTCAAACTTTTTAAACAGGGGGCCAGTTCACTGTCCCTCAGACTGTTGGAGGGCCGGACTATAGTTTAAAAAAAAAACTATGAACAAATTCCTATGCACACTGCACATATCTTATTTTGAAGTACAAAACAAAATGGCAAGAACACCCGCATGTGGCCCGCGGGCCGTAGTTTGAGGACGCCTGCCTTAGAATGTGACTTTTTTTTTTTTTTTTTTTTGAAAAAGGGCATTGTATGTATAATTAAAATTAGGTATTAGAGTGGGCTCTAATCCTTTAAAACCAGTGTCCTTAAGAAAAGGGGACATTTAGACACAGACATGCACACAGGGAGAACGCCAAACAGGTAGGTAAAGATCAAGGTGATGCTGTGGAAGCCAAGCCAAGGAAACCAAAGATGCCAGCAAACCACCAGAAGTGATGGGAAAGGCCTGAAACAGATTCCCTTTCACAGCCGACACCTTGATCTCAGACTTTTAGACTCCAGAAGCATGAGTCAACAAACTTCCACTTTCTAAGTTACCCAGTTTGTAATACTTTTTTAAAATTCTCACCTGAGAATCTTTTTCATTTATTTTAGAGAGAGAGGAAGGGAGAGGGAGTGAGAGAAACATTGATAGGTTGCCTCACATACAGGCCCAGACCGGGGATTAAACCTGCAACCTGAGTATGTGCACTGACATGGATTCAAACTCATGACCCTTCGATGCACAGGATGACACTCTAACCATTGAGAACACCAGTCAGGTACTTTGTTATGGCAGTCCTAGCAAATGAATACAAGCTTTACACTTTAAATCACTAAGGTTAGTTACATTAGCAATTCGATATCCTTAAAATTTAGATCTAATTTAAGAAGAAAACTTTGAAACACTTGACAACTCATTTCAGAAATAGGGAAAACAAAAATAAATACAATGCACTAAAAATAGTTCATGTTAAATGACAAAGCCCTTAAGGATAAATTTTTTTAAAAGTGTAACTGGGTTTGATGTAAGTAACTATGTCTCAAATGCTAACTAAAATGAAACAAACAGGATCCCTAAAAAGTTTCTCATATCCATTACAGTAAAACCTCAATATAGCAGACTAATTCAGATGAGCGGGTATCTGTTAAAGCTGAAAGTCCGTTATATAATAAAGTATGTTTTACGAATTTGTATATTAAATAATTGACAAATTAATTTACCTGTTTTTATTTATACACATTCTACAATTAAAATTAAGTATGAAAAGTTTAATTTCACAGAAAAGTATTACTGTAATTTTAAATTTATTAAATGTGTGCATTCACCAGTTACCATGAGCAAACAAATGCACATGGCTAGGTGTGGCTTAGTGCACATGGGAACATCCCATAGCATGAGTTAATACCATTGCAGAAAGTGACACCACTCAAAAACAGAACCAATTATGTGTGCGATAAGGTGTGATCACACTCTAATCATTGGCCAAACATTGGCTACAAGCAGTGACTCTTGGATTTAAATATGTAAACTATAGTTGTAGATATGTAATATTTATTTATGTTGGCGAAATTACTACAGTATGTTTTCCAACATATAGCCTATTTGCTAAAATTTGTTTAAAATAACAGTTAATTAATAAAAATAATAACCAGTTGATTTAATTATAAGCAAATCTTGGTTAAAACATTTAAAAATTAACAGGATATTAATTTTCACATGACATACGGACCAGAAATTTTGTCCATTAAATCCAAAGACCGTTAAATCAAGGTCTGCAAAATCGAAGGTTTACTGTGCTGTTTTATCAATATGCCAACTTAATCTTACTTTTTTGGGAATATGCTCACATTCCACTTTTATTTTCTCTTCTTGTGTTTCTTCAACTTCTGTATCATCTACTTCATCATCGATTCTGTAGCAAAAATATGAAATAGCACAAGAGAATTTTTTCAACCTGAAAAGGGTTCATCCCACAGCATTAAAATCCATGGCTTTGGCTTATCTTCAACTTGCCCTCAAAGAAATTCCAAATTTAAATTCTACTCCACCTACCCTTCTTTCCAGAGAATTATGTACAAAATTATTATGAGTAGTAAATGACAACATGTTTATGAGTAAAAAATAAAGCTGAAATTTTAGATTATATAACCTTGAACATTAGCTCAAATATTAGCAGGTTTTTAATTTATCCATTCATTCTCATTCAATTCATTCAACAAATGCTGAGTATCTACCATACTCAGCATATAGGCTCTGGGCCTTAAATCCTAGGATACAACAATGAATAAAATAGACCTTGTCTCTGCCTTCTGAGAACTTTCTATCTGTTTGGAAGAGAGAAGGAAAGCAATTTCAATATGGTGTGGGTAAGTACAGGTATATATATGAAGGACACAATCTATAGATTTAGGTGCCAGAGGCTTTCTGAACCTAAAAGACATGAAAGAGCAAACAAAGAGGAATGAATGCAAGGGAGAAGAGTATTTCAGGTAGAATTCAGGGTGCCTTCTCAGGTCAGGAGAGCCCAAACTTATATTCAAGTGGAAGGTGAAAAAGAAAAGTTGTTTTCACATTCACAAGGACTGAGAAGCTGGCATGCATGCACACCATCAAGTAAAGTTATTCGAGGGTATTTCAGCAAAACTAAAACTGAACCCAAGAAAGATAAAGACAGGAAATACAAAAAAAACTGGTGAACAGAGAAGCCAGTAAAATCCTATGTAATAAAGAGGTAATGTGCAAATTAACCCTCACGCCCTCACAAGATGGCTGCCTACGACCAGGCTGGCAGGGGGGTTAGTGACGGACAACCAAACGACTGAAGAAGCAGGCTGCACGGGGCGACCAGGCCAGCAGGGGGGTTAGTGAGGGACGACCAAACAAATGAACAAGCAGACTGCGTGGGGCAACCAGGCTGGCAGGGGGGCAGTGAGAGGTGACCAGGCCAGTGTGTGTGTGGGAGGGCAGTTAGGGACAACCGGGCCAACGAGGGGGTGGGGGATGCAGTTGAGGACAACAGGCCAGCAGGGGGGACAGTTGGGGGCAATTAGGCTGGCAGGGGGGGCAGTGAGGGGCGACTAGGCCGGCGGGGGGGCAGGGCACAGTTGGGGACAACCAGGCTGCAGCAGAGGGGGGCAATTGGGGGCAACCAGGCCAGTGGGGGTGGGGGGGAGGGGGCGCAGCAGTTAGGGGCAACCAGGTCGGCAGGGGGGGCAGTTAGGGGCCACCAGGCAGGCAGGCAGGCAGGCAGGTAAGTGATTAGGAGCCAGCGGTCCAGGATTGTGAGAGGGATGTCCAACTGCCGGTTTAGGGTTTAGGCCCGATCATAGGGATCGGGCCTAAACCAGCAGTTGGACATCCCCCAAGGGGTCCCGGATTGGAGAGGGTGCAGGCTGGACTGAAGAGAGACCCCTTCCCTCCCTCCCACCCCTGTGTACAAATTTCGTGCACCGGGTCTCTAGTTCATAAATAAAGCGAAATAATGGTTGATGGTATAGACATGGGGCATTAAACACAATTTTGTCTCAGAAAGTAGTGACTACTGAATAAAGCTTCAAATGTGTGTTACATGCCAGATAAAGGCAAGGACTAGGCAATCTCTACATACTCAAAGCAACATGTTACAAGAATGTGAATAGTGGCTTTGTGCTTCTCTTCAAGTTACAGGAATTCAGGCTTCACAGCTATACCCAATCCAACAGTTTACCACTGATCTATCTCCATTCAGAGCTTCAGAGTTACACCCATCAGATAAGCTACCATGTTTTGAGCCTTTTACAGAAGCAAGAGCCAATAAACCAAATCCTGTGTATCTTTATTGTTCTAGTTTTCAGTAATGAATCACGGGGAGCAGGAAGTAATCTATCCTTGGGCAGAATAATGATAATAGCAACTACAGCAGCAGTGAACACTTGCATTATGATTACTCTGTGCCTGGACACTGTCCCATACACATTATCACAACCCTATAATGTACATACTACTGCTTAAAAGGCCGTTTTACAGATGAGAGAACTGAATTACAGAAAGCTTATGCAACTTGCCACAAACCTAGTAAATGGTGGAACTGAGATTGGAATGCTGGCAGGCAGAGCCAACTCCCTATTTACCATATCTACCTGATGTCTACTAGACTAACCTTAATATATTCAAAACTGAACTTCTGCTATCTTAAACTGCAAGTCCAACCTTTTAATGATACCCCCCAAAACCTTGATGTTGTCCTTGACTCCTCTTATGTCCCTCCTCCAAACCATGAAGACATGCAGTTTATCTTCAACATTTTATCTATATTTGACCACTCTTACCACTAATACTATGATGAAAGCTCTTGCCGCCCTACATTCTACTCTCAACACAAGCAGAAAAACCCTACTAAACTGTCACTCCCTGCTGAAAACCCTCCAATGGCCTCTTATCTTTTTTAGGGTAGAAGCCAAAGTCCTTATTATGGCACCTACAAGTCCCTACATGATCTGCCTCCCCCATCCTACCCAATACCACTCAAGTCTGACTACTCTTACGCTACTCCAATTGTCATTCTGGCCACTTTGTTCCCACCACCCAATCACATCAAGCTCCTACACTTCAGGACCTTTATATGGAACATTCTCCAGCTAGATATCAACCTCCCTCACCTCCTTCAGGTCCCTACTCTCAAATATTACTCATTAATGTTAATATATAAGGCTTCCCTTAATCACCTTCTTTAAAATATCTACATCCTTTCCATCATACATTCTCCCTTCTTATCCAACTAACCCTCTTTCATTTTTCTCTATGTCATTTATCACCACCTACAATACCATACAGTACATCATCCATAGGCTCTTGGAACTGCAATGAAGCATATAATGAAATCAATTTTACCATAGGCTAACTGATATTCACAGGAGTTAGGTTCCTATGGCATCTCATCGACCTTAGAATGAAACAAAGTAGAATGAAATGACATTACTTGAGGACTGTATATTTACATATTGCCTGTGCCCCAAGAATATAAATGAGCATGAGACTTTTAAAAAATATATTTAATTTATTATGTTCCCAGGGCCTAGAATAATGCCTTGTACATAGCTAGTGCTCAATAAATGAGTAATCCTATATTCCTATATAATAAAAGCCTAATATGCTAAGTGTCCGGTCGTCCAGTTGGCTGTTCAACCAATCAAAGCGTAATATGCTAATGATATGCGAAGGCCGCTCAACTGCTTGCTATGGCATGCATTGACCACCAGGAGGCAGATGCTTCAACCAGTAGGTTAGCTTGCTGCTGGGGTCCGGCTCATCAGGACTGAGCGAGACAGATGGGACATGCCCTGGAGCCCTCCTGCGGTCCCTCCCTGGCTGGCCAACCTCCTGTGTCCCTCCCCAGCCCGACTGTGCACTGGTGGGGTCCCTTGGCCTGGCCTGCACCCTCTCCCAATCTGGGACCTGCTGGAGGATGTCGGAGAGCCAGTTTTGGCCCTACGGCAGAATGACTGGTTGCTATGACGAACACTGACCACCAGGGGGCAGATGCTCAATGCAGGAGCTGCCCCCTGGTGGTCAGTGTGCTCCCAAGGGGCCCAGAGATTTCCCACCTGAGAGAGGGCGCAGGCGGGGCTTAGTGATCCCCTGAGTGCACAAATTTTGTGCACCGGGTCTCTAGTTTCATAATAAAGATACTAGTTAAAAACAAACAAACAAACAAAAAAACCCTCCAGAAACGATAAAAGATTGATTCATTTGACTGCTTTTAAAACAGACAAAAACCTTTATGCATAGGAAATAATGCCATAAGCAAAGTTAAAAGAAAAAATAACAAATTGGGATAAAATATCTGCTCACTAGAGAGCCTAAAATTTTAAAGAGAAGAATGGGCAAAGGATATGAATAATAGTTCACAGACACTCACCATAACCATATTGAAATACCATCTGCACCTGACATTTTGGCAAAAATCCATAAGTGTTATAAAAGGATGACATAAAAGTAGTTCAGTAAAATTTTCAAATTGATGGCTGCTATTGGTTTTTTACATGTTGCCGCTGTCTTTTGTGTGATTATTTATATTGCTGATTTCTCTTATGTATTTTAAGTTTATTGATTCCTCTCCTTTTTCTTTGTAGATGATCCTATCATCTGCAAGTAATTAGTATCTTTTTCTCTTTTCAATATTTATAGGTCTTATTTTAGCCAATTGTGCCTTAGAAACATGGGGATGAAATCATGGGTCCTAGAGGAAGACTTACGTAAGTAACTTAATCCTAGTTTTGCCACTTACTAGTACACTGTGTAATCTTGACAAGTTATTTATCATCTCTGTACCTCAACTTTCTCATCTACAAAAATAAGGATATCTTAGTCTGTGAAGGATATCTTAAAGTCTGTGAAATTTTAAAGACATTTTATATAATGCACCATAGTAAAGCTCTTGATGGTAGCCTGAATAAAAGCAATAGTTCCAATTAAGGTACGTGAGACAGAGAGAAGTGAAAAGATTTTAGTGATCTGGAGGTAAAGTCAACCATAATAGGACTTATAGTTGATAAGAGAAAGAAAGGAATAAAGGTTGTGTTAAGGTTTTGGCCTAGGGAAACTGGGGCAAAGATGCAGGTTTAGAAGAAAAGATGGTTTTTTAGCATTTCAAAGGCACAAGGAAAAGAGTGAATGAATATCTGGGTGTAAAGAAACTACATATCCAAGTCTCCACGAATGAGATGAGTTAGAGCCATTTGGCCAGCGGCCTCATTTCCCCTTTCAACATAAAGGAAATACAACCAAAAGGTCTTTGCTGCTTTGTGATAGTTTTTAGGATCTTTCGATGCTGATCAATGGAATAAGAGCAGACTATTCACTCATACTTCACCGCTTGGCGAACTGACGGTTTCATTATTTTCTACAAAAAGAGTGCCTAGCACGTGTCGGTGAGAAATGACAGATGACCTCTGTCTTCTAGGAGCTCACACGTGCTCTAGTCCGCCGGGAGAAAGGGGAGCTTCCCGGCGCACCCTCGCCCCGCTCGGGTCCCCCACCTCCGGCTTCCACCACCACGCCCGCCCCGCACCATCGCTCCACGTCTGAGCTTCCCGCGCGCTTCACGCCCCCCGCGACTTGGCGTCTGGGACGCGCGAAGGGGCGGAACCCGCTGGGACCCCGGCGCTCAGGGCAGCAAAACACGGGCGTCACCTGTCGTCAGAGTCCTTGGCGTCGGAGTCCGTGACCGATTTCCTGCCCAGGGCCGGGTTGGGGGGTTTGGAGAAAAGATTCTCAAAATCCATCCTCCCGTCCAGAGTCCCGCAGCTACCTAGTGACAACCAGCAGCGGGAGCGGAGAGAGGAGAGGAAGGAGGGGCTCCCGGGGCCCCGCAGGCGGCCTACGCATGCGCCGCCCGCCCCCTCTGCGCACGCGCTCCTAGCCCCAGTGCGCACGCGCGCTCTGATCAACTAGCTCCGCGCAGGCACCGCCCTAAATCTATGCTTCTTGTTGCACTTGGTGACCCGTTATCTCAAATATTTGCTATGGTTTTTAGGCTCGGTCCTTAGGGTTCTTCTATGGATCAAAAACCCTTTGTTTCTAAAAAGAAACATTGATTTAAGCGCTCGCTTAATATCAGGCATGTTTCACATTTAGCCCACTTAATGCTCACTGGAACTCAGGACACTCAACTTATTACAGGTGCTATTCCACATTTTCTAGATAAGGAAACAGGTGTGGACAGTTCACGTGACTTGTTGAGTGTTGTCATCCAATGGGATTAACACAACTTTTAGGCAGACAGTTCATTTAAAAGTACCAAGAACTAAGAGGATTCAGAAAAGTGGTTGGGAAGGCTTCTTTTTGAAAGGAGCGTATTTGAGCTCTGTATTGAGGTAATGTCCACAGGAAAAGATAAAGCTAGGAGTATAAATGGACTCTGGGAAAAGGCAGTTTTCCAGTCCCTTTTATGAAGTAGGACCAAAGGAGCAATTATAAGAAATGGATTTCATGCCATTATAAGAAATTGCATGAAATCCATTGGTGGTAGATTAGGGAGGTGAGGGAAAGCAAAGCATTGAAATCATTGGATAAAAAACAAAATGGAGTTACATACTCCTTTTACGTTGGTAGGTATGGGGTAATTAACATTTACAGTAAATAAGTGGGCAACAAGATAACAATAAGGAGTTTCATAGTCTCCCAGTTGAGGTGTTGGAAAATTACCCCGATCTTTCAGAGAGATGGCTTATCCTCCTAGATGCAGGAGAACAGGCTGGGCTCATATTCCAGGCAAAGAGTGAGTTGCTAAGGAAGCTAACAGGCCTGGAACTTGACACCTGCCATGACCCGCCCAGTTAGCAATTTGTGATCAGACCATCCTGGGTAGTTACTCTTGGTCTCCCAGCCTGCCAGGGCTGCACGTGGTCCCCAGAGCTTGCCTGCCCTACTTGTGGACCTTTGTTGTTACCACTAAGCAATGGCAAAGGAAGTCAGATATTTGGAAGGGTCAAGTCCTAAGTCCATCATTTTAATAAAAAGCAAAGGCGTTTCCTCTAGAAGCAAGCCACGCTATTTTCCTCAAAACGTGATTCCGAGTACTACACATTATAAAAAGAGAGCTCGCTACAACCATGAAGGAAAAAGTACATTTCTCCATCACTAAAAATATATTTAAAATAACTCCCAATATATATTTAAAAAACACACCCCACGAGTGACCCATACTAACACAGCCCACACCGAAGGACCGCTTCAGAAGCCACTAGTTAGGGGCCTCCCCAACCCCCGGTTGGCGGCGTCCTGCGGTGGCACTGAGACCCGAACCGCCCGGAACGCTCGAGCGGAGGCCGCCCCCGGACCCAGAGCCGCCTCCGCCGCTGGCCAAGTGCTGGAGACCCGCCCCTGCCGGTGACTGACGGCCGCATCCTGCAATGGCCGACGCGCAACGGGCGGGGCGAGGCGGGCGCGCGGAGGGATATTGCGCCTGGAGTCCCCGGCTGGTGAGCGACGCCATCTTGTCGAACGCCGCCCCGGGGCCGCCATGTCGGTGAGGAGCAGTCACTGCCACGGCCACTGTCCAAACCCCTGCGTCGCGGCGCGCTCGCCCGCCCGCTCCCGAGCCTCGGCCGCCGGCGGCGAGTAGAGACTAGCGTGGCGGCGCCGGCCGCGGCCGCGCCCGTGTTTGCAGAGAGCGCATCTCTCTGGCGTGGTTGTTAACAGACTGGAAAGTCTGTGTCTGTGTCGCTCACTAGTAACCGTGAGTTTTTACCGCCTCGTTACGGCGGGCGGCCGGGGTCCCGCGCCCCGCAGACCGGCCCGCAGCCCCGCCCCGCTCCTGACCAAACATGACAGACTGTGAACACGCAGGGCGCGGCAGGTCGGAACCTTGTCTGTCTGTGTGTCGGAGGAGAGGGCTGGGCGGGGGCGGGCGGGCCCTGCATGACCGAGGCATCACCGGGCCGCCGTGCTGGACGGCGCCCGGGGAGGCCGGCTGGCGGCCGCGGGGAGGCCGGCCCCTCCCGTCCGGTCCCGTCCCAGCCCGCCGAGCGGGTCCTTCCGGCCTCCCGCCCCGCCCGCCGCACGCGCGACCCCCGCCCACGGCTGGCGCTGCGGGCCTGGCCAGACAGGACCGGCCACGAATTGGTAATAACTGGTGTTTGAGCGGGACCCTAGCACACTCCGAAAAATAAACATGTTTGGGGTTTTTTTTTGTTTTGTTTTGTTTTGTTTTGTTTGTTTTTTTTCTTTTAGGAAATATTTAAGCAAACCAACAGGCCATGTGTCTGAAATGGCAAGTTTCAAGTTTAAAATCTTAACACAAATACTTAGGCTTTGCCAACCTTGGTGTAGCACTGAGTGGAAACTCCATGGATTATCCCATCTAAGCCCCATCTTCTAAGTATGATAGGTCACCTGAACATTTAACTGAGATGTTGATTTTTTTAGTTTTGCTTTACCTTTAGAGGCATACTCTTAGTTCCACGGAAAGGTTTGTGTTATTTACAGATTTTCAGTGGGGTAAAGAGCGTACTGAACTTTGGATTAGGTTTCTTACTGAGAGTCTAAGCGGTGAGATGACATTTGGGTCGACAGCGGACCACATATACCACCGAGGTCCTATAGGATTACACAGGAATGGAGCTGAAAGGTTCCTACCGCCCGGGGCCGCGTAGCTGTTGTGTTCTAACATCTTAGCGCAAGGTATTCACGTGTTTGGGGTGATGCTGGTGTCCACAGAGCCGCTGCGCTGCCAGTCCCGGGAAGTCTGGCACCTGTAATGACAGCAGGAGGCTGCACCTCCTAGGTTTGCGTGAGTGCACTCTGTGATGCTGGCACAAGGCTGTCTCACCGAGCCATTTCTCAGAGCGCATTCCCTTTGTTGAGCAGCACGTGCCTGCACGTTGACATCTTAGTGATGAGGAGGAAGGAAGAGCTTTCCTTCTCTGAAAGTATTAGAACCCATTGAATGTGACTGCAAAACCCATTGCATCTGATTCTTATATGTAGTATAGTATATTGAAAAATCTAGAATCTGGCAATTCTTTGGGAATAGAGGTAATCAAAAGTACACATTGTACATACACATTGCTGAAGTTCTACCGATGGACTAATGTCTGCTTTCGGCAGCATTCCAAACACTTCAACACGCACAATACAGAAGCAGAAATCACAAACATCACAGAAATTTGAAAATTTTAAATATCTAAATATCTGGCAATTTTTGAGAGGGATAAAAATGATATTTTGATAACTTTGGTACTGTAATGATAAAAGTAGATTGCCAGAAAGCATTAAACATACAATCATTTTTAGAAAGTAAAAAAACTTAAAAATTATGAGTATGTAAGCTTGCACTTGACATTTTTCATGATTTATTTTTACATTGTCTTACTAAAATAAGAAAATTCTAGGGATGGGTTGAGAAGTTTCCCACTCAATATCTGTAGACAAACCAAAGATGAGGTTTTGCCCAGGAGCCTAAAATAATTTTTTTGTGTGTATGGAAGAAGAAAATCTGTTCTTTGTTCACAATATGTAGAATTATGTATCTATGTATTGAAGAAACTGTCACCAAATTCAGGTGTCAAAATAATTTTGCTAGTAAGGAACTTTAAAAATAATGAAAATTTAAAACACTGAATCAGAAGTTAAAAAAAAAATTGAAAGAATTTTTCGTAAGATATATAAACAGCTTAGTAGGAACCAAAGATTAAGTAGTAAGCTTATTTTCTATTAGGAATAAGAAAATATTTTCTAGAAATTTCTGAAACAAGGTTAGCTTATTAAGTGGCAGCATTATTCTGAGGCAAAAAGATGTGTTTTCCACACTTTTTTTATTTATTTATTGTTCAACCTACATGAAAAAACAAAACAACTACATCAAAAAAACAGTTAACTAGGAGTCAGAAGAAATTCTAGCTCCAGCTTTGGTACCATTTAGCTTTGTGAACTTGAGCAAGCCTGTTTTCTTAATTGCTAAGAGGGTTCTGCAAGAATGTTTCAAGTTCTCCAAGATCTGGTTCTCAATCATCTATGGAGAGCTTTTTCAAAGGTGTTGATGTCATTGCTATGTCTAAACCTCAGCCTGTGTTTAGGTTTTTTAAAGCTCAAATTATGCTAAGACCTTGTAATTTGAGAACTACTATACTAGATCAGTGTTTCCAAACTTAGCTAATCATCCAGTCACTTTGAGGAATAAAAATTTCTGTCCTGCTCAGAGCAATTGAATCAGAATTTCTGAGAGTTGTGGTAATCTGTATTTTTAATAGGCTCCCCTGAAGTGATTCTTAAGAAATTGGGGGGAAATGGACTAATACATGGAATCCCCAAATTTTCTGTGCTTTTATGTTACAGTTATACTGTAATAAAAGTTTCTGTTAATTAGATGGTGAGGATATATGAATTCTGGTATTTGTGGCTATGCATTATCTCAAGGACATTCTATTTCTGACATTCCTGAAAATGAAGGTATATTGTGAGTGCAGGAAAAACTTAAATCTATGATTTTTATTCACAACTACTTTGATTATACAAGTTAAAATATTACTATTATACTATATATGCAAATGAGATTCTAAATGGAAACTCACATAATGCACATTTTTTTCTCTTTAAATGTTTTCTTGCACATGTTTCATTTGGTGAATATTTTGCACAAGATTGTTTGCCAAATGAGTTAACTTTTTTTAAAAAATACCCATTTGGTGTACTTTCCTCTAAATATAGGATGGGACAAAAGCAGGTTTAGAGTTCATATGGAAAATTCTATAACTAATAAATAATACAAGAATAAACTGTTTGCATACTCACTACTGTAAACCTACTTTTGCCCCACTCTATTTTCATGCCTGGGGTGAAAACACTATTTTTATAAAGTGTTAACAATATTAAAATACTTATAAACATGTAGACATATAGAATATTAATTAGTAAATAGAAGGCTTCTGCCTAGGTCTTTAGAAATAAATAATAGAGGTTGGGAGAAGTCAAAGGGAGATGAAATTCTTGTTTCTTTTTTCATTCATTTCTTCCTTTCATCCAGTTCTCTTAGGCACAACTCCAACCACCTAGCTTTATATTGTACCTGACTATTATCTCAATTAAGACAATCCACAAACAACTAAAGGTTAAAGACTGAGTTCGTCCTTTATACATCATATCTGCAGTAGAGTAGGAAAGGTTACTATACATTCAAGTAACTATTGTACAATTTTCTGAAATATGCTAAAGGTCAGAAGTTTTACTGGCCGTCACTGGGGAAAAAATTTAACATGAGCAGTTTATATAAAGCTTAAGATTCTGTCTTTCATTGATAAGAAGGTATGGTTAATCCTTTCTTTTGGGAAGAGGTTATTTGCTCGTTATGAACAACTTTCCTACCTTCTTTCCCTCTTCTCCCGACTCCTACTTTTCTTCCTCATGTAAAACAAGAACAACAGAACTCCACCTAGTCAGAATGGTAGGAGTTTGTATCTCTCCCTCACCCCCACAGAATGATGGGAACCTTGTTGGGAGACTTGGAGAATCTGGAGAAGTGAGGTTGGAGAAGATGATTACACGTTCCCTTTGTAATAGGGCTTTCATTTGATTCTCACATTAATCCCAGTAGGTAGTACAGCATTACAGTGTGTCATATTTGTTTGATATCTCACAGGTAGAGCCGAGATAACCCAGGAATGCAAACTCCTACCTGAAGTGTTAATGCAGTACGCACTAGCCTTCACTTCTTGAATTGTTTGGGATTGTAATGTACTAGTAGTGTGTGTGTGTGTGTGTGCGCACGCTAGTATTTTAAGAGAGCCCTTTCATTCTTAATAAAACCTGGGTTCTGAGCTTAGTTTTTTCCTCTAACTTGGTTAATGCTTTTTTTCTTTTCCATGATTTTTCTTATTTCTGAAATCATCTAGTTTTAATAAGTCACTGATTTTAATTAAATTACAGATGCAACTTCTTACATCAGCGTTCACTCAGTGCTCCATACAATATCTGGTTTATAAATTAGTATGTTTACTGAAGTAAACATCTGTCCTCCTTAGGCCATTAGTCAATTAATTGTATTCTTAAGTGTACAATTCAGTGGTATTAAGTACATTCATATTGTTGTGCATCCAATCTCCAGAACGCTTCATCTTGAAAAACTGAAACTATCATTTTTTATTCCTGAATCTGCTAATTCAGCTATTACTAAAACTATCAGAGTGAGTTTTTCTTTAGCCTAAAAACCTCAGACATCATGTACAGGTTTGATGTAGGAAAGCACTTAACTGTTAGGAAGACATTTTTCTTTTCCTAGCCCCTTATAAACAAGTTATTTCATTCACTTTTAAATTTCATTCATTAAATTTTTTATTTATTTTTTTATTTTTAAATATATTTTTATTGATTTCATAGAGGAATGGAAAGGAGAAAGAGATAGAAACAATAATGAGAGAGAATCATTGATCACCTGCCTCCTGCATGCATCCTACAGGGATCCAGCCTGCAGCCCAGGCATGTGCCCTGACCAGGAATTGAACCGTGACTGGGAATATAACCGTGACCTCCTGGCTCATAGGTTGAAGCTTAACTACTGAGCCACGGCAGCTGACCTAAATTTTTATTTATCGGACATCTCTGTGCCAAGTATAGTGATAAGTACTGGGGAAACAATCTGAATACAACATCACTGAACTTGCTCTCCAGGATCTTATGATCCAGTAGGAGAAACGGATTGGTTAATACATATTGATAGCACCATGTATAATGGATGTATGAACTGAATGCAGTGGTGGCACAGATGGGAGCATCTGGGAGGCATCATGGGATAACCAGGTCTGGAGGGTGAGTAAGAGTTTTGGCCAAGCAGAGGCAGAAATATATGAAAAGTATGAAGAAATGAAATGGTAGATTCACTGGATAGAAAGAGTGTAGTATGTGGAGTTTGTACAACATACTTTGGGCAATGAGGAAAAGACTTAAATTAATAAAGATCTTGTCAAAGTTTTTCAGCAGGAGAGTGATCAGATACATTTTTGGGTATGATATCTTAGAGGCTAGGAGACAGTAGACTACTGAAAGATTAGAAGACAAGTTAGGGAGCTTTCAATTACTTTCATTAAATGTTAAGCACTTAATATTGAGTATTCTATGCTCAGGGAAGATAGCAGTAAAGAAAATAATCCTTTACCTAATGGATCTTACATTTTCTTTGGAGACAATAAACATGAAAAACAAATGTGTTAGGTGATAAAGTAGGTAAAGGAAAATAAGAGTATACTAAATTAGGACATTTAAAAACTTGAATGAAAGAGTGCTGCAGGATTTGCAAATAGGTGGATTTCAGGCCTAAAATCTGCCCACATTGTGGTTTTCCCAACAGGGTGTTTCAAAATATTTGTGTTTGATTGCCATCAGGCTTGGCTTGTGTTCTTCAACCTCCACAGTACCCTCTCTCATACTTTCTCCGCAAAGTTAGCCACCTACGCAAGGCCGGCTTCACTCACTAGGTGACCTGCCTGACCACTTGTTACACAGAGAAGTGGCAATTAGCTACCAGAAAACGTCACAGAGATGGTGACTTTGAATTCACCTGGTCAAGCCTCCACTCTTAGGCTTCCAGCATATTCTTTTGTTCATAGGTGCCCCCTGGATTTGTACAACATAGTGGTCCTGATTTAGTTTTTCAGATTCAGAAACTGATCAGTCTCGTAGCTTATCAGTCTTGGGGATGTTAATTCATCCCAAAAAATAGTAACAATGGCTAACATTTATTTGGTGCTTAGTGTATGAGAGTACTTTACCTGAATTATTTAATTTAATCTTCACAACAACCCAAGGAAGTAGTCTCCATCTTTGCAAATGAAGAAACAGATACTAAGAGATTGCTAAATTTTCCAAGGTCACAGAGTAAGTCAGTAGGAACTCAAATAATCTAACTCCAGAGCTCAAACTTGTATCAGGGAGTATATTCTCTTCATGTAGAATAATATTTGAAAAACTAAATTATTAAAAGTTGCCTAATAAACAAGAACATGGGATTAGAACAAGGCAGTCGATTATAAACGAGTATAATTTTAAATGGCATTAGGCTCAGATAAAGTGATATTTCCATCTTATATCTATCAAGTAGATACTTGCTCCCATCTGCCTTACACGATATCCTCACTCCTAGGCCAGTGGTTGGCAAACCGTGGCTCTCGAGCCACATGCGCTCTTTGGCCCCTTGAGTGTGGCTCTTCCACAAAATATCACGTGCAGGCGTGCACATACAGTGCGATTGAAACTTCGTGGCCCATGCGCAGAAGTCGGTTTTCGGCTCTCAAAAGAAATTTTAATCGTTGTACTGTTGGTATTTGGCTCTGTTGACTAATGAGTTTGACAACCACTGTCCTAGGCAATGCTTCCCTGGGCACTGGCCACATATGTCTTTCCATGTTTCCTTTTCATCACTTTCATTACTAACCAATCCTCATTTCTGACAGATAAATTTCTTTTCATTGCATGTTAATATCTCAAATTTTAGTCATCTTTTTACTTGGTCCTGTGTTTCTGACTTTCTAATCTCCATTCTGGTTCATCTTGTTTTGGTTTTATGGTTGATCTTTCTGAGGGCATTTTAAAAAATACTTTTATTGATTTTCAGAGAAAGAGGAAGGAAGGAAGGGGGAGAGAGAAACATTGATATCAGAGCATTGATTGGCTGTCTCATGCATACCCCTGCTGGGGATGTAGCCCTCAACCCAGGTGTGTGCTCTTGACTGGGAATTGAACCAGCAATCTTGAGCTGCACACTGACCAGGGCCTGAAGGCATTCTTATTTCCAATCTTTTTCAGGTGTTTGTGTCCTGGAAGATATACTTGATTGCTGATGCCATGTACCAACCCAGACAGTAGTCTTTGGATGACATTAATAAAAGCAATTTCAATAGATTATTATTACTCTTGCACAGAGCAACCTTTCTCTATTATAAAATTATATATGTTACTTTTCTTTATTTATAATATCATGGCTTAACACTTTAAATGAACTGTTTTAATATTTAAACTTTCACAAATCATAGCCACATTCTTGAGTGGCAAATAAATGACGAAAGCAAATTCCACAGAGTTTTTAAAAGGAGTCCTAAGTTAATTATCATTTAAATTATACATAAAACAATTGTGAAAATCAATAATTTATAAAATTGATAGAAAATTAAAAACCTATGTTTAGAATTCAGGATACTCAGTATTTTACATATATTGTTTATAATTCACATACTTTAATTTATTTGGTCCATATGACAATATTAATATCTTCATTTTATAGTTTAGGAAGCAGAATCAGAGGGTAAATAACTTGTCCAAGGTGACTAAACAGCTGAGTGAGAATTACAGTCTGTGTGTGGCATTCGGTTTCATCCTCTCTGTTGCTTCCATTGCTCCTAATGATAGTAAATCTGCTATCAGATGCTGGGTTGGGTTTTGGACACTTAAGTGGTTTGGGGGTTTTTTTTTTTTTTGAGGTGTTATTTGATCACAGGTAATTTCATCCTAGTCATTATAAATTCATCTTATATGACAGCATTTTTCTGAATCTAAAACATTAAAAATTTAATTTATAAGGAATATGAATTTTTCATATAATTCAAGAGACTATGGAATAAATTTAACTTAAATCTGCAAAGTTTTAGCTATAAAAAAACACAAGTTTCAGTCTGTTAAGGGAAATCATTGAAAATGCATAGAGGATCAGAAGAACTGACAATAAAATATTGTTAGATCACTGGTACGTGTGTGGGGTTGAGTTCTTTATAACTTCCACACTAGCTCATAAAGAAGGTTGCGGGTTGATTTCTACCCTTGGACAACATAGGTGTCTGTTTAAAATTATAGTTTAGATAAGCAAATAAAAATGAAAGTGAATAATTTAAGTAAGAAATACCTACATCTTTAGACTGTATAAATATATTGCACCAAATATACATTTTTTAAATGCCTAATGTCCAAGTGTGAAAGCCAGTATTTGACCAAAGCTGGGGCTGAAGCTAGCATCATTATCATATATTAAATTTCTGGAATAACCTTAAATATCCTTCAAATTATTATAATTTGTTATAAAAGTTGTGGTCTAATCTTAAAAATAGGGCATGACAGTAGAGTAACAATAATTTTCAACACTGCCTATTGCTAGGTTGCTTCTGTGATTGCTGTAGTGCACATGATAGGTCCTGAATAGAGGGTCATTTCAACTAATATTGGAATACAAAATAGTTGGGGGAACTTTTTTTCACTAATACTTTCTTTTTTATATATTTTTAAATATCTGGAGGAAAGATGATTATGTTTCACATGACTTTAGAGTTTTTTTCTCATGAAATTTTGCAGTAACAATGTTAACATTATGTTTTTAATTCACACATAAAGGATAAGAATTTGGGAATAGGATTTTTTTCTGGAAAGATTTATGGAATTAAGTAATTAAAAATTAAACACCATCTTTAGAAGTTATTTTGTTGAATGTTATGAATACTACTATGCCAAATAATAGAACAAAGTTAGTATTATGACAAATTTATTATTTTGCTTTGTATATGTCATTTAAATTTTTAATCATTTTTTTAGCTTTAAAAGGATACAATATTTTTCCTGAAGTCATAATCTATCAGTATTATTACTCTATTTTTTATTTGATTGTTTGAAAATTGTTACTTGATTGTGCCCTGGCCAGGAATCAAACCCAGTATCTTTCAGTGCACCAATCAATGCTCAACCAACTGAACCACACTGGCCAGGGCCGAAAAGTAGCTCTTATAATCATCATTAATTGCAACTTTTTTCTCTTGCATCAATATACATTTATACTTATCTAAGTCGTAAATTGTCAATATATCAATATATAAAGCATACAAGGAGATTCTCATTCTAAGTTGTACCTAAAATATCTTCTTAACTTAGAAAATGAATATGCAGGTACTAACAGTGAATTCAAATGACATGGCTTTCTTATATATGACCTTGTTACCCTGATTGGATAATACTGACCTAATGTCATGCAATCCCTGATCACGTCACATTCAGGGACACCAGAAGTGACTTGAAGCCAGCCAAGGCACAATGGAGAAACATGCTTTAGCTCGACACTTAAGCCAAAGCCTAATTTTAGAGCATCTTTTAAAAAAATACTGCTATCACACTCCCCAAATCCTGAAGCCCCAGTACCTCATATTATAGTTAATCTGGTATCAGTTAATTTGGGAAGTTGGACACTTATAGACCAAGGGTCCTTTTTAGATATTGGATCAGAGGCAATTTCACTCAGCTCATTGTAGATTCATCCTTCAAGACTTTTTCAACTTTTGTTTGACATCAAACCTGAAAGATTGATTTCTGGCTTTCAAATTCTAAAGGTATTTTATTTGCTAGGATTTGTTTCTGTTGAATTTCTAGTTTATCCAGTCTATACTGAAGAGCCTAAATTAAGAGGAGGAACTGAAAGGAAATGAAAGTAAGTGAATTTTAGCTCAGTGAGATATCCCAGATAATATATGAAATATGAAAAGAAAATTTTAAGTGTCTCAAAAAAACAAACAAAAAACTGTGGCCCTAGCTGGTTTGGCTCAATGAGTACAGCATCAGCCTGTGGACTGAAGGGTCCTGGGTTTGATTCCGGTCAAGGGCACATGCCCAGGTTGCAGGTTTGATCCCCAGTATAGGGCATGCAGGAGGCAGCCGATCAATGATTCTCATCATTGATGTTTCTATTTCTCTCTACCTCTCCCTCTCTGAAAGCAATAAAAATATATTTTTTAAAAATAAAAGAACTATGGCAAGTGAGTTAACAGTTTTGAGTCATGTAATAGTCTGTCTCTGCTTATGGCATAAAGGCTGTTTGAGGAATGGAATGCTTTTCCTTCATGATGTCAAATGTACAAGTTTAAGGCTATATTTTAAAATTCTTAATTTTTCTTCTGGCATTGAATGGGGTTGGGGAATTAACATTTATCAGCAGCCAATTTTATTTAAATATTTTCAAAGGAACTCTTTGTAAATAAAATACTTGGTGTGCCTTCCTATCTTACTAAATAGTACCGTTTTATCATTTTCTAAGTTACTTTGGGTTTTCATGAATATCTGTTGTCACCATTGCCACTCCGACACTAGGTGCTACATTCCATCTTGTATTTTGTTACATTAAGGAGACTTTAGAAATATGGGAGCTTTGACACACACTGTAGGAAAAGCAGAAATGCCCTCATGAACAGTCTTCAAACTTGGTGCACTCCAGCTTCCTTTTTGCTATCCCTTGTTTTGGTAATTTTTCATTGTTATTTATTCTCTGAAGGAAAATATGGGCAATTTCCCCTTAGAATCCATGCCTCTTGGATTTATAACCTTCCCCAATTTCAATGAAAGTAACTCTAGTCTAGCATACCCTTTTTATTCAAATGCATGTATTTCAAGTAAATCACAAGAGGAAAGGAAATTTTAGTTGAGGACTGTTGGCTAGGTATAGTGATAAGTGATTACCTAATTGTCTTAATCCTTATTCTGCAATGGTAAATTGGTTAGTCCCGTTTTACTAGTATAGATGAGGAACCTGAGTATTGAATGTGAGATAATTTGTTCAAGTTCATGTAAGAACTTGTGAGATAATTTGTTCAAGTTCAAGGTAGTATAAAACTGGGAAGCAAGACTTGAACCCAGATCTTTCCCTCTCAGAGCATCTGTTCTACCCTACTATGAATGTCTTAAGTATTCAGTTTTAACATGCCATGAATTTAAAGCATTAATTCGTCCTTTTAAGAAATCTATTATTAGTTATTGTTCTTGTTTAACATTCCTACTTTAATTTTCAGTTACAGGTGACTTCACTTTGCCAGAACCCTGAGCCCTCATTAAAGGGTTTGTTTTGGGGTTGTTTTTGGTGGTGGTGGTTGTGGTTGTGTGTGTGTGTGTTTGTATTTTTTTGGTTTGAGTCTTTAACTTTAGGTGAAAATTGCTATTCTGGCAGCCTCATTAGTATTCCACTCTTATCTGGATATTGGTGCTTAGCCCGGTTTTGTTTTCATTAAATAGCAAATCTTAGGAAAAACAGCATTTTTATTTTTTCCAGCATTCCCCTATTTTCTTTCCCTCTTCTGAGTTGGATGTGGAGGCTTTCACCTAATAGGCTGTTACCTACCCTGCACCACTCTTGATCAACTTGTCTGAGATCTGAAATGAAGTAGGGAGACCCATTTTCCATCTCTGCCTCATTTAAATATTACCTCTTTTTAAAAAATCTGTATAATAAAAATTTTGACAATCTAACGGGCCTAGTCTGGTAGCTACTATTTCCTGACAGTCATTAAAATAACTCCTGTGGAATTGAAGTAAGTCACATTTACTTTTGCATGTTAGAAATACAGCTTTCAGATTTTAACAGTTCTTTGTATCATCTCTTAAAATAACACCTAAATGCTGCATCAGTGAAATTTTCTTTTCCCAATATTTTATTATGAAAAATGTTAACATATAAAAATGTGGAAAGAATTTTACAGTAAACAGCCCCATATTCTGCCTACCAATTGGTGAGGTTCTTAAATCTTTATATCAGCTACTGTGAAGTGTTTGGGCTATTTACAAGTTCTTCCTAAGAATAAACACGTGTGTAGCTGTTAAAGCAACATGGTTAAGATGATGGATGGGTCTGGAAATCGAGTGCCTGGGTTTGGATTCTAGCTGTGACATCTGCTAGCAATTAGTTCAGCTCTTTGCCTCCTTTCTGTGCCTTATTAATTGGGATAATAATAGTATTTCATAGATTTCACATGACGATGAAATAAACTGATCCAACATAGCTGACAGCATAGTAAGTGCTCAATAATTGTTAATTATCACACTAGTTTGTTTTTTTACTGCAAATTTTGAATCGAGATGTAACTTCAGAATTATTTTATTATGAACACATTAGCTGGGATCAAAGATAGACAGATAGTGAAAGAATTAGATAATAAAATATGTAGACTAAAAATTATTGAGCATTGTTTTTAAATTATTTGTTAAAGTCATGGATCCATAATCCTCCAACAGCCCAAGTTTTTTAAAGGTTCTCTTCCAGGCAGTATTTGGCCTTTGTGGGGAAAACAGCAAAGTTAACTTGTCCTCTTTTAAAGACATAGCTGAAATGGCATCATTTACATTTCTTTTGTTCATGTCTATATTAGAGTGACTGCAGGGCTATTGAGACCAGCTGGTACGTGATAGTGAGTGGTGGATCTGCTTCTAAAAAATATCCTGAAGCTTTATTTACATCCGCTATCTTTTTTATCTTTATTTTGTTGATTTCTGCCCTTATATTTACTATTTTTATTCTTTTTGTTCTTTTGGTTTTGCCCATTTTCAAGGTCTTCATTTGAATGTATGTATAGTTCATTTGTTCTTAATCATTTTTATTTTCTGAAAATCTGTTTAAATAAAAACATAAATCTCCCTCTGAGGACTCCTTTTCTTTGTTCAGAAGTCTTTTATAACTTCATGGTATATTCTGTACCAAATTTATACATGGAAGTTAGTTCATCAGGGGGCTACATTGCTTGAATTTAGATGTTTCATTAGTGCATTACTGATATATTCATTACCTACAGCAGGTGGTATGTGTGTATATATATATATATACATATATATATGTATGTGTGTACACATATGTGTATATATATACACATATATGTATATATCTGTATATGTATACACACACATACTTTGACATTTTTGAGACTGAAATGATGGGTATTATGTACTGCTAGGATATAGAAAATAAACTCATTGTTCATTAATAGCCTATTTTTAAGGAAAATCTTGACTCTATTAAAAGGAAAGGCCTCAGTAGACATAATGAAGTAACATTTTCAAGGTATAAATTATGGGAATATTTGACATATTCATGGAGGATTGTTTGCCGACTATTGCAGTGGTCGGCAAACTCATTAGTCAACAGAGCCAAATATCAACAGTACAACGATTGAAATTTCTTTTGAGAGCCAATTTTTTTAAACTTAAACTTGTTCTAACGCCACTTCTTCAAAATAGACTCACCCAGGCCATGGTATTTTGTGGAAGAGCCACGCTCAAGGGGCCAAAGAGCTGCATGTTGCTCTCGAGCCGCGGTTTGCCAACCAGGGCCTATTGATTTCTCAGTGTTAATTGTTTTCAACTAATTTTTCTGCCTCAATTCTGCCTCAACACTGTTGGGGGAAAAGCATTCTCATTAGTGCAGTGGGTGTGGCTAGCATCAGAATCTCCATGTACATTCCATTGTGGGCTTTCACTGGACTACTGTAGTATGTCTGAACTGCTTCCCTGCACCTGTTTGTTTTCTCTAGGTCTGTTTTTCACTTTCAGTCAGAATGGAAGCCTAATTACATCACCTTCTTTCCTGAAAACTCTTCAGTGCTTCCTCATTTTCTCAGGATGCTCAAAGCTCTGTGTGATCCGGTGCCACCTGCAACTTCAGCATTCTTTTGAATCAGCCTCCCCCCTTTTCCTTATGAGCCAGTGATACTGGCCTTGTCTCAGTTCCTGTCTCAGTTCTACACAGAAATTTTGTTCATCCTATTTCCTGTTTGCCTGAGGCCCACCCTCGTCTCTCAGGCTAACTCTTCATCTCAGTTCATTCGTGACTTCCTCAGGGAGAGCCTTCCAGACTTTCCCCTACTGTGTGTGCTCATAGCACTATTTACCTTCTTCATATACTTGTATGGTTGTTACTTTATTTTTGTGATTCTTTGATGTCTGTCTGTCACCTCCACCACTAGATTGAAAACGTTATTAGAGAAAACCATGTCTCTTTCTTGTTTGCCATTGTATCCTCACTGAGGTGATGAATAAATATTTTCCAAATGAATTTATGGCTTTTTTTTTTTTTTGCTGACAGAAAATTCTTATATACATAGTTTTTGAGAATCACTTCTCCAGATGTGGATTTCATCCCTGGGTTAAATCAGGACATGGGGCACTGTGTACTTGAACAATATTACTTTGTTTCTTCAACTAATTGCTTTTTCTCAATTGAACTGTGCACCATGTTCTTCACATTGGAGTATGCTGTAAGTCATAAGGTGTTGAGTTGACTATATGGACACTATCGATAGTATCCATTGTGCCAGATAATAGTGTCTTTATGAGAACTCAGGACAAATATCTCTCTGATCTCACTCCCACAAAAAAAAATTGTGATTCTCTTGAATAAGCGGTCTGGGTTTTTTTGTCCTGGAAGCACTTTTGTCTTACACCTAATCCTTGTTTCTTGAAATGCAGAGCCAAGTTTGCAGCTCACATCTAAGAATTAGTCCAGGGTTTCTGGCATGCCCCTCTGAAAACTAATCTTAATCTCAGCATCATCTTAATCTTTAGAATTTTAACTGATTTACATATTTTATAGTTTGTTCAATAAAAGGCTCTATAATTAGCTTTCAAGGAAGAATGAAACTCCATCAGAGCTTGCTTTTTTTTTCTTTTTTATCTGTTTGCTGGGTAAGAAATGAGTTTAGTGTGTTTCTATGTGCTGAAAGGGGTAAGACTAACAGGAGAATGAAAAGTGTATTACGTAGTGGGAGGAATTCTAGGTGTTAAGTTATGATTGATTCATTTAGGAACTAGAAATTCTTCCCTTTTTTCTGCTTATGTCACAAAAACACAGGCATTGCTTTATAGCAGGGGTCCTCAAACTTTTTAAACGGGGGGCCAGTTCACTGTCCCTCAGACCTTTGGAGGGCCGGACTATAGTTAAAAAAAAAACAAAACTATGAACAAATTCCTATGCACACTGCACATATCTTATTTTGAAGTAAAAAAAAACAAAATGGCAAAAACACCCGCATGTGGCCCGCAGGCCGTAGTTTGAGGACGCCTGCTTTATAGAGATAGTTGACGTATATGAGAGTTGTCTGTTAGGCTCAGGGATCTGTAGTTAACACTTCTGTGCACACATGCTGGGGAACTAGGCAGAGTTTTATTTTAACTGCCTCTGCCCCACCTTTAGTCCTACCCACACAGAGCAGCAGTTACAGGTTCACTGCTATGTGGGTTATGATTTCTGTGGAAGTTATCAGAGACCTTGCTTGGTATTTAGCTTGACTAAATATCAGAATCCCTTTGTTTTCCTTGTGTTGCAAAATAAAATTTTGTGCTATTTGATGAAATGGCAGCTGTGCAGTAGCATATCTGACTCTGGAGACCAGGCATTAGAGGAGAAGTAGGAGCAGCCACAACTATTATAAGGAGAAGCTGGAAGGCATTTTAGAGTGATAACTGAAGAATCCCTCACTTTGACCAGATCTTAAGACTCCTTCAGAGTCCACTTTTGATGGCCACGTTCGCTTTTCTTTTAGTTTGAGTATAGATTGGTCAACTTTCCGTGTGGCATTCATTCCTCCGTGGGCAGCAGGATCTAGGCTACACTGTTACCTACAACTACTTGGAGCAATGACTTTAGTTTGTTGTACTGCTAGGGCTTTACAGTATTATTTACCTTTACAGTCAGTGTTAGTAATTTTTGGGGGGGAATACATAAACCAGTAACAATCATTTATTATCATTAGTCATTTATTATCTGTATTTGTACAGAATTGTATGTTCCATGCTTTTATTTTTATTTTATTCTTTAATTCTTTATTATTGAAAGTATTACATCTGTCCCCTTTCCCCCAATTGATTTATTCCAGCCTGTCCCCAGCCCCCAGCCTAGACCTTCAATGTTAGTAACACATTCTTTATAAATTTCCAAGTTATATGACTCCCATAGTTGAAAATAGAGCCCTCATGATTCTAGCATAAAGGGAATAACAGTTTTTTTCTCCAGAGAAATCACTGTCTTTTTAGACACTCCCAGAGAAGCATGGCCTCCTGGAGGACATGGGAAAGAAATATCTATAAATGTCTAATTATTACATGTTACATATAAGTGTTATTTGTATATGCTAGATTTTGATGATGCAAATATGAGTAAGCATGTCAATTCAGGAAATGACTAGAAAAGCCACATTCAGTTGTAAAAACAAAAAGGAATTACTTGTACCAAGTCCCATTCCTGAATTTGTATTTGGGTTGAGGCTTTGACAAATGCTAAGATTGGCTCAAGGAGTAAAACAAGCCAAGTAAAAATTGCCATGGCTGCAGATTGTAAAAAAGGATAAGCTGAGTTTCAATCAACCAGATACATTTCAGGTGTCAAAATGTGTTGGCTAAATGATAAAGGCAAAAGTGCTCTGGAGGCTGTAGATATCCAGATTTTACCACTCGTGGTTTGTAAAGGGAAACGTTTTCTGAAACATACAGCAAGCCATTTAGGACATAAATGTTCAAGGGCCAGTTGGGGATAAACATAAAATCACAAAAACATGTCAGGTAGCTCTTCCATGGCCCCAGTATTCCTTAAGGGGAAGTACCTAGTTTGGTAGAAAGTTGGGTCAAAGCTTAATCAAGAGGGTCCCATGTAAGCTATACAGGTTGAGGGAGAAGATCGGGAAAGGTGCAGGCAAAGCCTAGGAAACTCAAGCGAGTTTTCTGTAAAGCCTGCTGACAAGTTAGCCAGTTCATTACTTACATAGTGCATTCTCAATCAGCATTGTTAGCTCCGCATGTCCCTCAACCAGCAGGAGAATACTGACCCCCAAGAGGCCAGATGGTCATAGGTAACATGAGGAACAGTTTCCATACTGTAGCTAAGCAGTTTTTAGCCTGAGGGGTGGTTTAAGGCGCTGGCAAGGTGGATGAGAACCTGCCTTACAGCAGCCTCCATAAAGCAGGGAGGTGAGTGAGTCTTACAGCGGCACCTCCAGGACCTCCTGTCTCCCATACCCTGGAGGAGCACAGGGTGCTCCGCCAAGGCTCAGGGCACCTGTGGTTGGGCCTGTCTGTATAGCAGTGTGGAGACATGAAGAGCAGCTCACCTACCTACCATCCGTGGGAAGGGAGAGAGGACATTGGATCAGGGCATAGTTTCAAGCACTTAGGAAATTTGTGTTCTGTTAGTCTTAGGATAAGCAGTCTATTCTAATGTCTGCTCCCAGACTGTGAAGAGGTCCTGGATATCCTCTCACAGTCGCTTGGGATATTCTGGGAGATGTCCTTCTTATGATCGTACAACTTATCCCAAGAAGCTCATATTCATGAGTAGTGTCTGTGTAGTATCATCCATCAGGAGTACTGGTAACGCCTTTTAGTGAGAATTTTGTATTTCTTCCAAAACGCAGCTTCTAACCTGTAGTTTGTATCAGGAGCCTCTAGGCAGCATGAAGAAGCAGAAACTGCCTGTGAAGGTAACACTGAATGGTTTTAGTTCATTTATTTTACTAGTCAACAAAACCAGAATGGAAAAAAGTAGATACCTCTATCGAGGCACATCAGTTTATGAGGATTTAGTGGATAATGACCTCAAAATAGGAACATATCAGGGGCAGTAAGAGCATTGGCCAATTCGTCTTTAATTTACTAGTACACCACAGTGTGCTATGATTTTCTCCAGTTGTCTCCAATCTACATATTTAAATCAAGAGATAAAACCTTTTTTACTTGATTGTAATTTTTTTAAATGACAGCTTTATTGAGATAGAATTCACCCATTTAAAGTGTTCATTGGTTTTTAGGATATTCACAGAGTTGTATAACCATTACCACTGTCTAATTTTAGAACATTTTTATCACTCAAATGAAGGCAGTCACTCGGAATTCCTCCCTCTAATCTACCTGGCAGCCCCTAATCTTTCTGTCTGTGGATTTGTCTAAAAGATAAATTCTTTTAAAAATAGTTTTGTGCCCAGCTGGTGTGACTCAATGGTTGAGCATCGACCTATGAACCAGGAGGTCATGGTTCAATTCCCGGTCAGGGCACATGCCCCGTTGTGGGCTTGATCCCCAGAGGGGAGTGTGCAGGAGGCAGCTAATGGATGATGTTTTTCTCTCATTGATGTTTCTATCTCCCTTCCTCTCTCTCTCTCTAAAAAAATCAATAAAAACATTTTTAAATATATTTTTATTGATTTCAGAGAGGAAGGGAGAGAGAGATAGAAACATGAATGATGAGAGAGAATCATTGATCGGCTGCCTCTTTCATGCCCCACACTGAGGATCGAGCCCGCACCCAGGCATGTTCCCTGACTGGGAATTGAACTGTGACCTCCTGGTTCATAGATCAATGCTCAACCACTGAGCTATGCCAGCCAGACTAAAAACATTTTTTAAAAGTAATTTTGTTTAATAACTGGACAGTTATTTACATTTCTGTAAATAGAATATGACTCTTAAAAGGACATAATGACTATTCTTTTTACATTAAGAGTCGACAATATATAATTGATCTAGGAACTCCTCTTTTTGATTTATTAACTTTCAAAAATTACCTTCGGTTTAGTAAACAAAACAGCTTTCGTGATAGTGTTGAGATAACTCAAACTTTAGAGAAAGCTAGCACCCTTGGTTATTTTGTTATGTCTTCTATTAATTTTTTTGCAGAGCTGAATTAATGTCTGGTACGTCAGTAGGTGTCAATTAAGGAAGCTTTATTTTATTCTGGTGCCAGAGCTAGAATTAGAATCCAGCTTCCCTCCCATTAAGTCTCCTCTTTCCTTTATGCCACAGATGTCTTCCAGATGTGCCCAAAGCTGTTTTTTGTGTTTTTTTTAAACACATTCGGAAGCATTTCATAGAAGTGTGGATCATTGTTCTTTATTTCCTTGTTCTATCCTATTTTTTGTTACCAAGCATAAAATCACAAGTTTAAACTTGTTATTGTTTGAATGCTGAAATGATAAATAGGCTAAGGGAGAAAAAAGAGAAATAAAAACTTTACATGTTTTGCCCTGGCAGGTTGCTCAGTGGTTAGAGTGTTGGCCCACTGACTTAAGGGGCACAGATTCGATTCTGGTCAAGGGCACATACCACAGTTGCAGGCTCAATCCCTGGTGTTAGTTGAGGTGTGTGTGTGGGAAGCAACCAATTGACATTTCTCTCTGTATGTCTCTCCCCATCCCTTCCACTGTCTCTAAAAATCAATGGAAAAAAATATCCTTGGGTGAGAATTAACAACAATGAAAATTTTGGTGTTTTATGTCTAACTAGTGGCCCGGTGCACAAAATTCGTGCACGGGAGCGGGGGTTGTGTTCCTCAGCCCGGCCTGCACCCTCTCCAATCTGGGACCCCTTGAAGGATGTCCTACTGCCAGTTTACAGGGATCGGGCCTAAACTGGCAGTTGGACATCCCTCTCGCAATCCAGGACTGCTGGCTCCTAACTGCTCACCTGCCTGCCTGCCTGCCTGATTGCCTCTAACCACTCTGCCTGCCGGCCTGCTCACCCCCAACTGGCCCCCCTGCTAGCCTACTTTCCCCCACCTTCCCTCCCCACTGGCCTGCTCGCCCCCAACTGCCCCCCTGCTGGCCTGCTCACTCCAAACTGCCCCACCCCCGCTGTCCTGATCACCTCCAACTGACCCCCACTGATGGCCTGCTCGCCCCCAACTGGCCCCCCTGCTGGTCTGCTTACTCCCAATGGCCCTGCCCCCCCACCAACCTGATCACCCACAACTGCCATCCTATCCTGGCCTGATTACCCACAACTTCCCTCCCCTCTTGGCCTCTAACCGCCTCTACCTCGGCCCTGCCACCATGGCTTTGTCCAAAAGAACATCTGGAAGGTCTCTTGGAAGGTCTCCCAGTCTAATTAGCATATTACCCTTTTATTAGTATAGACAGAGGCCTGGTGCACGGGTGGGAGCCGGCTGGTTTGCCCTGAAGGCTGTCCCGGATCCAGGTGGGGGTCCCGCTGGGGTGCCTGGCCAGCCTGGGTGAGGGGATAATGGCTGTTTGCAGGCTGGCCCCGGTCCCCGGTGACCCAAGCTCCTAGGCCCTCCTGTTTTGCCTTTTTTTTTTTTTTCAGCGCCTCCTTGAGTGGAGGCCAGGGCCGGCTGGAAGCAGGTATCTAGGATTTATTTACTATAATTGAAACTTTGTAGCCTTGAGCAGAGGCCAGGGCGGGCCAGGGTGAGCGGGAAGCTTGGCTTCTTCCATTGCTGGGGGCAACCCAAGCCTCCTGCTTGCTCCAGCTCTGTGGCCACCGCCATATTGGTTGGGTTAATTTGCATACTCGCTCTTGATTGGCTGGTGGGCGTGGTTTGTGGGTGTAGCAGCGGTACGGTCAATTTGCATGTTTCTCTTTTATTAGATAGGATAACAAGTATAAATGTCCCATATTTCACAGTAAAAGAATTTATATAAAGTAGGAGGACTTACTAGTAAATTCTGTGCAGCATTTTCAGCTTGAATACTTTATGTATTTAACCTTTTGCACTCGGATGTCGAGTGTGACTCGACACGGTTAGCATTAGAATAAAGGAATCGAGAAAAAAGCAAGCGAGTGCAAAGGGTTTTAAATAGCTCTAGTCAAAATGCTGAATATGAATCAGTGGTTTTATGAATATAAATCAAGTAGGAGGAGACAATGGGCACCTATAGGACTTTTTGTTGTTTGCATTTTAAATGTTATGGTGTAAATACAGACGGCAAAGCCCAGGATGCTTTTAATTTTTATTTATTGATTTGAGAGAAAGGGAGAGAAACATGGGTTAGTTGTTTCACCCATCTGTGCACCCATTGGTTGCTTCTTATATGTGCTCTGACTGGGGATCAAACCCACAACTTTGGCATATCATTACAATGCTCTAACCAACTGAGCTATCCAGCGAGGACAAGCACACAGTTCTTAAATGTACAACTGGATGAAGTTTTACACATGTATATGTGTATATCATATCATCACACAGATAATATAAATAATATCTCAACACCCAGAAGGCTTAGTACCTGATATTTGTCCGTTACAACCTTCCACGAGGTTATCACTATTCTGACATGTAAGCATGGATTCATTGTGCGTGTTAATGGCATCAAATGAATCTTTTGTGTCTGGCTTCTTCTCATAATTATAAGATTCATTCATATTGTGTATAGAAGTAGTTAATTTTTTCTTAATAGTATTCTATAAGTAAGGCAAAATTTATGTGTTCACATGTTCATGGATATTTAGGTTGTTTATGATCATTATTATGACCAAAGCTGCTAAGAACATCCTAATACTTGTCTTTTGGTGAATATATGCACTCATTTTTCTGGGGCCATAAGGTTTTAATGTATTGTAAATGTTCAGAATTTTTTAATTAAAACAACCAGAATGTCAGGTCTTTACAAGAAATTTTGAAGTTCACCTGAATGGATATATACGTCTTTGCTTCTATAATAGGAACTGGTAGCTAATAATATTGATTTCACAGTCAGTTTGGGGTAATATCATGGGCCTATTCTATAATGGAAAGGGTTAGGGATGTTATATATTTGGTTATTCTGTAAATAGTGTGCACCATGCTAGGAGTTAGAGATACAGCTTTGGAAGATATATACCCTGCTTCCACCAACCAGTGAACAACTCATTCAAACATAATTTGTAGAGTTATTGGGGGAATACTTAGGATGGAGCATCTCACTTAAACCTGTGTAGTCAGTGGAGACATCTTGAAGGAAGTGATATCTAAACTGGGTCCTAAAGATCGAATTGGAATTAGCCAGGTGAAGGAGTGAGGGGGTGGGTGTTGAGTGGAGCAGGGCAATGAGAGTCTCTAACGCAATGTTTCAGGCTTGGAAGAAATTGAAAATAGCCAGGTAAGCAGAGACTCAGTGATAAAGAGCCTTTGGGCAGTATCGAGTTTTGACAATCTCAGGTCAACTTTTTTTTTATCATGGAAAACTTCAACCCTAAAGTGATAATAGTAGAATGAACCCTTATATACACACTAGAGGCCCGGTGCACAAAATTTGTGCACGGGGGTGGGGGTGGGGTGGAGGGTGTCCCTCAGCCCAGCCTGCATCCTCTCCAATCTGGGACCCCTCAAGGGATGTCCAACTGCCCGTTTAGGCCCGATCCCGGGAGGATTGGGCCTAAATGAGCAGTCAGACATCCCTCTCACAAACCAGGACTGCTGGCTCCCAACTGCTCGCCTGCCTGCCTTCCTGATTGCCCCTAACTGCTTCTGTCTGCCAGCCTGATCACCCCTAACCACTCCCCTGTCAGCCTGATTGATGTCTAACTGCTCCCCTGCCAGCCTGTTTGCCCCTAACTACCCTCCCCTGCAGGTCTGGGTCCCCCAACTGCCCTTCCCTGCAGGCCCGGTCGCTCCCAACTTCCCTCCTCTGCCGGCCTGGTCACCCCTAACTGCACTCCCCTGCAGGCCTGGTCCCTCCCAACTGCCCTCCCTTGCTGGCCTGATAGCCCACAACTTCTCTCCCTTGCAGACCTGGTCCCTCCCAACTGTCCTCCCCTGATGGCCATCTTGTGTCCACATGGGGGCAGCCATCTTTGACCACATGGGGGCAGCCATCTTGTGTGTTGGAGTGATTGTCAATTTGCATATTATTCTTTTATTAGATAGGATACCACTGTCCAGCAACTCCAGCTCATGGCCAATCTTGTTGAGAATACCTCCTCCATCCCCAGTGGTTTGTTTTGAAGCAATGTGAGCCATCACGTCATCCCTGAGGATTTTTAGCAAGAGAGTGACATGATCAGTTTTGTATTTTAGAAATCACACATTTCTAGGAACTTTAAAGTATCTTTTAAATGCATACACCATGGTTTGGGCACTTCTCATTTGCTTTCAGTAACACAAAGACATCTGTCTTTATGCACTACCATCTACTATTTGTACTAGTTCGCATTTTTTTTCAAACTGTATGGAAGCAGGATTAAATGTTAAAATAATGTATTTATCTTCCCATGTAGGTCAGTTGGTTAATTTGCACTTACAATACTATTAATGAACATTTTGGCTTCTATAACTATGAAAATGTCATAATAGATATAAAGGTTTGTTTCTAGGATTCAGCCTCCATAAAAGCAAAGATAACTAGTATTTGGAAAGTAGAATTAGATTTATAGTACTACTCTGAATATTTTTTATAGATTCCAGTTGAGGAATTTACCATTCTGCTGCTTTTATGGCAAATGTTTTGTTACTTATCTACCTGTTGCAGTTTGCTTATTGAAGTTTATTCTGATGGCAAGAATTAACATAGGTTAATTCTTGCTTTTATTTTAAAGTTAGAGGCTCGGTGCATGAAATTCATGCACAGAGGGGGGTATCCCTCAGCCCAACCTGCACCGTCTCCAATCTGGGACCCCTCGAGGGATGTCCAACTACCCGTTTAGGCCCAATCCCAGTGGGCAGTTGGACATCCCACTCACAATCCAGGACTGCTGTCTCCCAACTGCTCGCCTGCCTGCCTTCCTGATTGCCCCTAATCACTTCTGCCTGCTAGCCTGATCACCCCATAACCACTCCTCTGCCAACCTGATTGATGCCTAACTGCTCCCCTGCCAGCCTGTTTGCCCTAACTGCCATCCCCTGCAGGTCCCCTGCTAACTGCCCTCCCCTGCAGGCCTGATCCCCCCAACTGCTCTCCACTGCAGGCCTGGGTCCCCCCCAAATGCCCTTCCCTGCAGGCCCGGTCACCCCCAACGTCCCTCCTTGGCCCCCCCTGGTCACCCCTAACTGCCCTCCCCTGCAGACTTGATCGCCCCCAACTGCCATTCCTTGCAGGCCTGGTCCCTCCCAACTGCCCTCCCCTGCTGGTCATCTTGTGGCAGCCATCTTGTGTCCACATGGGGGCAGGATCTTTGACCACATGGGGGCAGCCATCTTATGTGTTGGAGTGATGGTCAATCTGCATATTACTCTCTTATTAGATAGGATAGAGGCCTGGTGCACGGGTGGGGGCCAGCTGGTTTGCCCTGCAGGGTGTCCCGGATCAGGGTGGGGGTTCCTTTGGGGTGTGGGGCAGCCTGGGCGAGGGGCCTGTGATGGTTTGCAGGCCGGCCACGCCCCCTGGCGACCCAAGCAGAGGCCCTGGTATCTGGGATTTATTTATCTTCTACAATTGAAACTTTGTAGCCTGGAGCAGAGCCAAGCCTCCTGTTTGCTCTGTGGTGGCAGCCATTTCTGTTGGGATTTATGTATCTTCTATAATTGAAACTTTGTAGGCTTAAGCGGAGACCAAAGCAGGCCAGGGCTTCCTCCATCGCCAGGGGCAACCCTAGCCTCCTGCTCTTTCCAGCTCTGTGGCTGCCGCCATTTCTGTTTGGATTTATTTATCTTCTATAATTGAAACTTTGTAGCCTTAAGCGGAGGCCTAGGCTGGCAAGGGCAGGCGGAAAGCTTGGCTTCCTCCATTGCTGGCGAAACCCAAGCCTCCCTCCTGCTCTCTGTGGCCACAGCTATCTTGGTTGGGTTTATTTGTATATTTGCTTCTGATTGGCTGGTGGGTGTGGCTGCTGGGTGCAGCTGCTGGGTGTAGTGGAGGTATGGTCAATTTGCATATTACTCTTTTATTAGATAGGACTGTTTTTAGCTGTCTAAGGTCCCTAAGTTAAAAACCCCTTCCTGGAGTTATTTTAGGTATTTTTGTGGATGGTAACTATTGTAATACTTTAGGATAGTACTGCATTCATGCATTTATTTTTGTGAGAATAATCCTAATCTAAATCAGAAGTTTGCAAACTGTGGCTGCTGAGACTGGTTCTTACATTTTTGAAGAGTTATTAAAATAAAAGGAAAAATTTGCAACAGAAACATTAGGTTGCCTGCAATTTTAAAGTATTTACTATCTGGTCATTTACAGAAAAAGTTTGCTAACCCTGATCTAAGTTAATATAACTTAAATTCTGTTCACCTGCTTGTTTTCTTTGGGAAATGTTCCTGTAAGATTTGTTTTAGAATGGACATTTGAAATTTTTCATTTTCTTCTACAGAGAAGATGGTGAATTAGAAGATGGTGAAATTGATGATGCAGGATTTGAAGAAACACAAGAACAGGAAGCAGAAGAGGATGAGAAACAGAAAAATGAGAAAGCCTACAGAAAATCAAGAAAAAAACACAAGAAAGAAAGAGAAAAGAAAAAGTCCAAAAGGAGAAAACGTGAGAAACATAAGGTTAGTTAGAATCTACTTTTTATTTTCAGTAAATTTTTATGAAATATACTGAAAATTAGAAAGTATAAATCATTGCTTATTTTCTTATAAAACATGGATTATATCTTTTTATTTATGTGATTAATGTATTTTTAACATGAGTATCATATAAATTATCTTAGATTTAAAAAATAATTTTAATGCAAATTAAAATAAATATTTTTAGTTGATGAAAGTTTGTAGAATGCTGAAGCTTAGGGAATGAAAGTTTCATTCTCTGCAGATACAGATTAACAGCATTGGCCTTGTCCATCCATTTATTGATTTATTTACAGGTATCATGTGCTTGCTGTGGAGGTCTCCGTGTCATGTGCTGGGGGTTATAGTAACAAGTGTTCTTTATAGAGATTACATTGAAAAGGGAAGGAGAGAGGCAGTAACCCATGAAAAACAAATGCTATCAAGAAAACAGTAAAGTGCTGTTTGTTGAGATAATGTGAGTTGGGGTGGAGAAGAAAGGAAACTATGCTGACAGAGAACCCAGGTAGTTTTTGAAACTCTGAATTTTCCCCATAAAAACAAAGCAATTAGGATATTGTCAAAACCAAAAAGTTATTAACAATATCTACAAAAAATGAAGTAACAAGATATCCCCACAAATGTCAAAAGTACAAATGGATAAGACTAACCCACAAATAGCAACTGTGTAATGAAGCAGAGGGAAGGTAAAAGGAACTTCCAGAAAACAGACTGCCAACAGGTGTTTCAAGTGGCAGAGTCCCCACTGAACCTGGTTGAGGGCACCAATTCTATTTCCAGTCAGGGCCGATAGATGTTTCTCATCAGTGTTTCTATCTCTCTCTCCCTCTCCCTTCCTCTCTCTGAAATCAATAAGAATTTTTTTTTAATTCAAGTCTTCTTTTCCCAAGGGAAAAGTTCTTTACTCCAGGAAGACACTTCAGAAATATAAAAGGAAAAAGAAACCACCTAAAATTTAACTAACTAGAGTAACCACTGTTAACATTTTAATATATTTCCTGATTTTTTCCCCTGAATATTGGAGACATACTGTTTAATTGATTTTATATTTTGTATACTTACTAATATTACAGATAAACATTTTTATGTTACTCTAAAATCTTCCAAAATACCATTTTAATTGATTGCTGTATCCTTTAGTAAATCATTCTCTTCCTACTGGGCATAGAGGTCATTTGTGGTAAATCTTGAAGGATAGGTGGAATTAGATAGTTGGCCAAAGAAATCCAGAGAATACAAAAGCAAAAATTGTGAAAAGGATTGCATGTTTGGGGAAATCACTGAAGTCCCTAAATTCTTTCTGTCATTATTTGAATATTTAAGTGGTTCACCAAGTGGTTTCCTGTTAATTTGTTCTTGGATTATATGTTTTTGCCCTTTTCACTCACCATGATGTGATGTAATGTTTTTTTGTAGAGTTCTATAAAAAACATAGTAATTTAGACTTGAAATTTAGTACTTACTAATCAAGTTCAGCATATTGAAGGAAATAAACTACCAGTGTATAATAAGTAAACTAACAAAATTAAAGGAACACTTTCAAACACTTTGAACAAATACCAACAATACCCAAAAAAGGAAGAATAAGTATTACATCCTTTTCACTTAAAATGTTAATAACTTTTAATTAGCATTTCCAGCTATTTTAATGTAGACCAATTGCTTATTCCAGGTTAATGATTACTTCTTAGTACTTTACTAGTGACCCGGTGCATGAAATTCATGCACATTAAAAGGGAATGAATTAGAGGAAATATTTTAATATTTCTATTTGCCCTTTCTCTATAATAGAAGTGTCAGAAATGAAAGAAAATAAGTAAAATGTATATGAAAATCTTCCTCTTGTCAGAGTCTGGGGCATGCCACGGGAACCAGAGTCAAGTCCCCGCTCATCCATGTGTGCCTCGATATAGTGCGAGACCCAGACCCATCTGGCCCCACCCGTCAAACCCTGCCGGGGGCAAGAGGGGGTGCCGCCTCAGGTAGTCTGGCCAGGCACCAGGGTGGGATGCACGGCCTGAGGTCCCCCAGCCTGAGCCGGGGCAGGGGGCATGCCTTGAGGTCCCCTGTCAAGCCCTGTGGGTGGGGGGCATGGCCTAAGGTCCCTGTCAAGCCCCATGGGCAGGAGTTGCAGTCTGAGGTCTCCCGTCCAGCCCCGCATAGCAGGTATGCGGCCTCAGGTCCCCTGGCCTGGCTCCAGGGCGGGGGGCATGGCCTCAGGTCCCCTTTCAAGCCCTTCGGGGCGGGGGATGCACCCTAAGGTTCCCTGTCAAGCCCCACTGGGCGGGGGGCACGGCCTGAGGTCCCTTGTCAAGCCTCGTGGGGCGTGGCCTGAGGTCCCCCATCCTAGCGCTGGGGTGGAGGGTGCGGCGTGAGGTCCCCTGTCAAGCCCCACCAGGTGGGGTGGGCACAGCCTCAGGTCCCCTGCCCTGGCCCAGCACCATGCAGCCTCAGGTCCCTGCTGATTGCTCATTAAGGCTGATTACAGGAACTTGGCCTCCACTGTGGGCACAGCCATCTTGTATTACAGAATCCCTGCCTCTGCTGTGGGCATAGCCATTTTGTGTTACGGAATCCCTGCCTCTCTGTGGGCACAGCAATCTTGCTATGGCATGATGGTCAATTTGCATATTCCCTCTTTATTAGATAGGATGTGAGCCCTTAAGGTTCTCTCTCTCTTTTTTTTTTTAAATATATTTTTATTGATTTTTTACAGAGAGGAAGAGAGAGGGATAGAGAGTTAGAAACATTGATGAGAGAGAAACATCGATCAGCTGCCTCTTGCACACCCCCTACTGGGGATGTGCCTGCAACCAAGGTACATGCCCTTGACCAGAATTGAACCTGGGACCCTTGAGTCCACAGGCCAACGCTCTATCCACTGAGCCAAACCGGTTTCGGCAAAGTTCTCTCTTAAGCAGAATTTCTATTCTCTGGTAGTTCTTCCTGAAGCAGTGTCTTCATTTGAGCTTCTTCTTTCTTAAGCAAGTTATCTTTTTTAACTGAAAGGTTTTCCTTTGAGCTAGAGCTGACTTCTGTTAGCAACTGAGCAAACTTGACTTTTAAATGGACAATATTTATTTCAAACATTTACCAACAAAGATTAGGTAGTTAAGCATGAAGCATGTCATGGCATATTTGTAAAAAGGTTTCTTCACATCACTTACCAAATCAATAAAACAGAACTAACAACACCATAAAACTAAACATTTGAAAAACAAAGTAGAGGAAAACAATTTGTGTTCCTTAAAAAGCATTTAAGAATGTAGTAGAGGAACCCGAACAGTGTGCCTCAGTGGTTGAGCATTGATACATGAACCAGGAGGTCATGATTCATTCCCCATCAGGGCACATGCTCGGGTTGCTGGCTTGACTCCCAGTAGGGGGCGTGCAGGAGGCAGCTGAACCATGATTCTCTCTCATCATTGATGTTTTTTTCTCTCTCTCCCTTTCCCTTCCTCTCTCTGAAATCAATAAAAACTTTTTTTATTAAAGAATGTAGTAGAGGAAAACATCTCTAAAAGCATCAGAGTTCAATTAATTCAGCCAAATTTTAACTGAGTTTGTTCTAGGTCTAGATACTGGGAATGCAATAAGGATAAAATACAGAGCCAGTTCTTCACTGATAAGACCTTTAAGAATTCTTTAAAGACTGCTCAACCTGGGAACGTAATTATTTTGACTAGATGGAGGAAATTTGGTGACTTCTTTTTTTTTTTTAGAAATTGCACTCATACTTGAAGAATGATATTTGTCACTCTATCAATTACTGGTGATTTCTGTTTCACTTTTGTTCAGTTTTATGGGTTGGATTTATTTTATAATTTAGAATGTTTTAGAATCTTAGCTTTAGGATACTTATACAATAGAAGAAGAACTCTAAAGCCATTTTAGGTAAAAATAAATTAATTCATACTCTATGCATGTTCTAGAAACCTTTTTGGTGACGAGAAACCAACTTTATTTCTTTTAAGATTAACTTATATCTAAAGTTTCTTTAGAGCATAGAGATTTAGTATTTCCCGTTTGAAGTCCTTGGGCCATAGTATGATGAGGAAAATGCTGCCATGAAGTCCCTGAGATGAGGGGAAGATATGCTTTCCCTCAGAAAATTTTCGAGAATTTTTTTGGGGGATGGCCTTTGGAATAAGAAATTTTTAATTAACACTTTAGAACCTACAAGGGTAATGTAATCTATTGGTTAGCCCTTCTGGTTGAAATAAGCTTATCTAGTTACTAGTTAAATATTCTTTTATTTGCAAAGTAATGTGTTTTTTTTTCCCCTTCTTTTAGCATAATTCGCCATCTAGTGATGACAGTTCAGACTACAGCTTTGATTCAGATGTCGGACATACAGAAAGTTCCCACAAAAAAAGAACTGGTTTCTACAGGGATTATGACATTCCATTTCCTCAGGTATTGTCTTTTTTTTTTTTAATATATTTTATTGATTTTTTACAGAAAGGAAGAGAGAGGGATAGAGAGTTAGAAACATTGATGAGAGAGAAACATCAATCAGCTGCCTCCTGCACACCCCCTACTGGGGATGTGCCCGCAACCAAGGTACATGCCCTTGACCGGAATCGAACCTGGGACCTTTCAGTCCGCAGGCCGACGCTCTATCCACTGAGCCAAACCGGTTTCAGCTGTCTTTTTTATTGTAATAAAATACACATAACATAAAATTTACAATTTTAACCAAGTAAACCTATACAGTTCAGTAGTATTAAGCATATTCACAATAATCCATTTTGAGAACTTTTTCATCATCCCAAACAGAAACTGTCTTTCCATCTATATATATAAAAGCCTAAGCAAACGTTCCACCATTTGACCATTCGACCGGTAGCTATGACGCACACTGACCACCAGGGGGCAGACGCTCTAACCAGTAGGTTACCTTGTTGCTGGGGTCTGGCCAATTGTGACTGGGCAAGATAGGCCGGACACGCCCTGGAGCCCTCCCGCGGACCCTCCCAGGCCCTGATCATGCACTGGTAGGGTCCCTCAGCCTGGCCTGCACCCTCTTACAATCCGGAACCCCCTGGGGCATGTCAGAGAGCTGCAGGCCAGGCCGAAGGACCCCACCCGTGCACAAATCTGTGCAACGAGCCTCTAGTTAAGCAATAAAAACCTCATTAGTTCCCCCCTAGCTCCTGGTAACCACTGTTCTACCTTCTATCTCTATGAATTTGCCCACTCTAGGTATCCTATATAGGTGGACTTATACAGTAATTTTTTTTTGTTATTAACTTACAAAATTTTCAAAGTTCATCCATGATGCAGCAAAACATGTGTCAGAATTTCATTCCTTCCTAAGGCTGAATAATATTCCATTGCTTGCATATACCACACTTTGTATATTAATTTCTCTTTTTTTTAATTTCTTTATTGATTAAGGTGTCAATATTTGTCCTCATCCCCCTATTCCCATCTCACACCCCTCCCCACAGATGCCCCCACCCCCCTGTTGTCCTTAACCATTGGTTAGGCTCTTATGTGTATATTAATTTCTCTGTTGATGGCCACTTGGATTGTTTTGACTTTTTGTTGTAAATAATACTGTTATGAACATGAGTGTCTACTCATAGGAATGGAGTTTCTGATCGTATAATAATTCTGTGTTTAATTTTCTGAGGAACCACCATCCTATGTCCCACAAAGGCTGCATCGTGTTACATTCCCACCAACAATTCATGAGGTTTCCTGATTTCTGCACATCCTTGTCAAACTTGTTATTTTTGTGGGGTTTTTTATAATAGCTTTCCTAATGAGTATGAAGTGGTATTCATTGTGGTTTTGAGGTACTGCTTCTCAAAAAGGGAAAAACTAAACTTTCAATTTTATTCTTTGCTTTCTGATATTTTGCAAAGATATTTTACAAGATACATGCTTTAAAATACACTATGTATTACTGTGCTTAGGCTGCCGTAAGAAAATAGTACAGACGGGGTGGATTAAACAACAGAAGTTTATTTTCTCGCCAACTGGGGGCTGGAAGTCTAAGATCCACGTGCTGGCAGGGTGGTTTCCTCTGAGGATGAGGGAAGGGTCTGTTTAGGCCTTCCTTCTTGGCTTGTCAATGGCCACCTTCTTGCTATTGTGTCCTCACATGGTCATCCCTCTGTGCATCACCCAACCCTGGTGTCTCTGTGTCTCCAAATTTCTTCTCATAAGGGCACAAGTCGTAGTGGATCAGGGTCCATCCTAACAGCCTAATCACCACTTTAAAGGCCTGATCTCCAAATACAGTCACGTTGTGAGGTACTTGCGTTAGGACTTCAACATATAAATTTTGTGACATCTACCTCTTTAAATGCAAAAATTATTCGAAGTGTTTTAAACACAAAATATTTTAACACATCATAATAAACTTTATATATATGTGATATATATATATATATATATATATATATATATATATATAATATGTTGGACTGTCTCAACAAAGTCTTCAGTATAAAAACTACTGTATTTTGTGCTAGAAAGATCAGGGCTTGCAGGAGCACTGGAGAGTGTTCAAGTCAGTGTGCTCCTATCTGAAAAGCCCCAGACTTTCTGAGGCCCAGTTTCTGCCAGTCTGGCTTGTCTGCAAGTGCTATATTCTTTCACCTAATTTGGTTTTCCAGTCTCTTGTGATCTTAGAAATCACATTACTGTGTCTGTTGCCTTCTATTTTTCTACTGACATCTTTACAATTGAGGCTACTTAGTGACCATTGAATAAATAGGTTTTAATAAAATATCTTCTTTTAAACTTTGAAAAGAATTATACTCTGGTTAATAATTTTACCTAGTTAGGTACATATTAGACTATATATTTGTATATGTATACATATATACTCAACATGTCTAGTGATTTTAGAGTGAATGGTGCTGCCATTTCTCAGAGCATTTAAACAATTAACTATTCATTAGAATTATTTTTACTACTAATGACAGAATTTCTAAATTAGTTCTGTTTCAGCAAATACTGATTGGTGCCTAAATTTCACCATTTGCAGTTAGATTTATTTTTTAGAAATAGTCAAAAGTCATTTGGATACTCTTCCAATGAAAGAAGAAATGCTTAAGATGGGCATTGCTATTTCAGAAAATAACAAGGATTGAGATTTATAAACTCTTGACTCATTGGCTGTCACTAAAAGTAACTCCAAAAGAAGAGATGCAGAATATTTTAAATAGTGGCAGAAGTACTATAATAAGTTTATACATATTGTAAATTTATATAATCTTATTTGGGGGCTGCTGTGAAGGACAGGATCAGTTTGTATGTACAAACAATAGCACATTTGTTTTAAGTGACTCATTTTCTTAAACAATATAGTTATTGTCATTATTATTGACTATTATATATCCCTAGTGATGCAAGAATTTTTATTTTAAGAACTCCAAGAAATTAAGAAAAACAATATAACACCTACAAAATTACAGGCCAAAAGTAGAATGTATATTAACACCAGAGGACTTAATATATCTTCCCCTGCTGGTCTCTCATTTCATGTTGACAGAAATTGCCAAGGGGCCAGCTCCTGTTTGGCAGAAACAAGACATTCTAGCAGTGTAGATGTCCTAATAATCAGCCAGCATAGTGATCAGAGAAACTGTATGCTGTGGTAGAATTTAATAGTTTTTCTCATTTCTTTTATCTTTTTGCAGTTGGGCTTTAAAAAACACTTGCTAGATCCTTGCTGGTGTGTTTTGTTCATTCGGATGATGAACATGTGCAGCCTAAGGAGACTTTCTCCTAGGACCTAGAGCATGAATGGGGCTGCTTGTGGCCAGCCTGGGCGCTCTGACCCTCAGGAAGCCAGGAGACTCTTCCACTGCGAAAGGAGCCCTGAGACAGGATGTTTACCGTTGTGAAAACTAGGGAGAAGATAAAGTGAAAGCTAGGGATAATTCTATTTTAAAAACTAGGAATATGAAGATTATTTTTGTGAAGGCCATGACAAATCAGAGAATTGAATTAATATTAAGACTTAAAAGTTTTTGTGATAAACATCTAATCTCCAAAGAAAAATTAATACTCACCTATTAAAAGTAATTTTTAGTCATAAAACATTGAATATATTATTGAGGCATCAGTGTTATTACATTTTTATAAATAGAAACATGGATACCATTCAACTAATTAATCTAACTTAATTTAAACAATTATTTTGTTTTATTTCATTGGCTTTAAAAAAAATCAGAAACCATGCCTTTTGGCTACCATTTTGATTTCTGAATTTCTGAAGTGCTAGACTTGAGAAATTTATAAATTTTTAAATTTTTAAATTTTAAATTTTAAAAATACTGCTGAAAAATGAAAAATCTAATACAATGTTTTCAGTATTTAAAATTTATGAGCTAATTGATTTTCTTTATTGTGTTAATTACATATTTTCTCTAATTTCTAATTACTGAACTTAATATTTTTCTGCATTTTATTAAAAACTCATAGTCACATGTTGGTATTCTGGCAGGGGCAGTATTTTTATATCACAGTTAAAATGTATAAACTGGGTTTATCTGGATTCTCAAATTGTAATTACAATTTTTTTTTGCTTTCTTATAATAAAAAAATTGACAGAAGATGTGATAGACCTAATAAGATGAATAGAGGTAGGCTTGAATACTGTCATTAAATAAACTTCTAGGACTAAAGTGTGTTGTTTTCACATGCTTTAGTAAAGAAGCCATAAAGTTAATAAGGTGCATTGTCATAAATAACTCTTAATGAGCAGTTTATTAGATATCTTTTATTTATTGGGAAATAATCTATTTTTCAATATTGGACCTCAGATACAAATATTTTCTTAGAAAAATGTCTAAACATATTTTTTATTCAATATAACATGTAGTTTTGGAACTTTTCAATGTTAGAACAATATGTATGTTTTTTCTACCCCTCCCCCAAGCTATTTTACTATCTTTTCCTTATTTTCAAAAATACTTTTTTTTTTTAAATATATTTTATTGATTTTTTACAGAGAGGAAGGGAGAGGGATAGAGAGTTAGAAACATCGATGAGAGAGGAACATCGATCAGCTGCCTCTTGCACACCCCCCACTGGGGACGTGCCCGCAACCAAGGTACATGCCCTTGACCGGAATCGAACCTGGGACCCTTGAGTCCGCAGGCCGACGCTCTATCCACTGAGCCAAACCGGTTTCGGCCAAAAATACTTTTTCTGTTTTTTTGGAGAAGGAATTCATGTATGACAGGAATTCACATAAGTATTCTGTATGTACAAATGTTGAGACATGGGACATGGAAAGCAGAAAAACATCTCAGCAAGGATCTTTGAACATTATGAAATTTAATAATATCAAAGTAGCATTTACTTTTTAACTTATTTTTAATTGGTGTCCTAGATCAGTACTAATCAAGGGGCAGAACTAATAACTGTCTCCTTCTTTCTTCCAACTTTCGGGGGGAGAAAAGAAGCCTTTATGTTACTATCAATTCCTGTATGTAACTGAAAAATCCTAACAGTGGGTTGTCCATTTCCACTTAGCATGGGCACATATCAGGAAGCTACGTGACATCAAGGAGGAGTCAATATAACAAAAAATTTAAAAGTAAAGAGTATGGTGAGTACAGTACCTACAGTGATGACAACTTTGGTAACTACAGTGACGACAACTTCGGTAACTACAGTCAGGAAACAGAAGAAGATTTTGACAGTCAGCTCAAACAATACAGACAAGCTAAAGAACCCTCCAGTATTGCTTTAGGATCATCATTTTTTAAAGAACCAGGGAAAAAACAAAGAATGAAAGGACTTCAGCAAGGTAAGTTTTAAATTGTCAATCTGTTTTTGAATGTAAGAACCTTATTAAAATAGGTAGCTGTGGAGTGAAAACTTACATTTCTTAGCCCTTTCTCAAGATCAGTTTATTCATTTTTATTTATCTTGTAGGCCTTGAGGACAAAAGTCTATAAATATTTCAATCTGTATGAAATGTTAATATTTGAATTAGAAAGATACCCTAATATTTTAAAAGTATGTAAAAGTATAAAACAATTTTCCTGTTATGTTTTTCTCTGCAATATATTACTATACTGAAAAAAAAAATAACCTACCTTTTTCTGTTGTCTCTGATGCTCTAAGTATTTATGTACTTTAGACCAGTAAAGACAGAGTTCTGGAAAGCTATTCTTTCTTTGTTTATCCTCACCTGAGGATATTTTTTCCATTGATTTTAAAGAGAGTGTAAGGGAGGAGGGGAGAGAGAGAAACTTCAATGAGAGAGAGACACATCGATTGCTTGCCTCCCAAGTGCGCCCCAACCAGATCGGGAATTGAACCTGTAATTGAGGTGCGTGCTCTTGAATGTAATCGAACCCACAACCCTCTTTAACCACAGAGCTAGACTGGCTAGGGCTGGGAAGCTATTATTTTGTTTGGCTTTAAAATATGGTGGTTACCTTTGCTATGCAAGTGTACTTAGGACTATGGACATATATCAAGATCGGAAATAAGAACCTAATCTAAAGAAATTTCTACAGTCATCACCTATTTATTTGCTATATTGAGACACATGGTCCCTGGAAAGATCAGGGTAAGTTACCATAGAAACTGTGGGCCCCATAAAGATGGAAGCAAGCTTAAGAAAAGTTCAATCAGTGTGTTCTACTCAAGAAAACTAGAGCAAGATGAGGCCGAGGTAAAACAGTGGGCACCCAAACTCTGTGTATCTATCCTTTAATTATTGTTGAGAAAAGCAGTCAGTTAAAAGTAAATTTGGTTATTTCTATGGCTTTTTTTATTTCCTAGCAAAATTCCTTTGAAAAATATGAAACTAAAGAGAAAGGAATTTGTCTGAACTAAGGAGAAAGGAATTTGTCTCTGCATCTGCTACTGTAATTATAGTCAAACAGTGGTGTGGAGATAACTCCACATGGGAATAGCCCAAATGTGGAGGCCTCTTCATCCCTTCCCGCTGAGGTTTTCCATCAGGCTCTTTCTGTTTGTGCTATTAATGAACTGAGTGATACATTTATTTTTGACATTTGTTTTCTCCTGGATTATGGAAGGAATGTATGGCCAAATGCAGAAAACTTTTCCTATTTGTAGACAAGATAACCCAGCAAAGATCAAAGATAAAATAATTTTAATCCCTACTTCCAGAGATAATTACTTGAACATTTTTGGTGTACATTCTTTTAGAATTTTTCTGACAATTATTTTTTTATTTTTTTAATATATTTTATTGATTTTTACAGGGAGGAAGGGAGAGGGATAGAGAGCTAGAAACGTCGATGAGAGAGAAACATCGACCAGCTGCCTCCTGCACATCCCCTACTGGGGATGTGCCCGCAACCAAGGTATATGCCCTTAACCGGAATAGAACTGGGACCTTCCAGTCCGCAGGCCGACGCTCTATCCACTGAGCCAAACCGGTTTCGGCTCTGACAATTATTTTTAACAAAAACTATTTATACTGTGGTAATTTGTTCTCCACCCCCCTTAACTTCTTACCTTAATGAGTAGCTTTTAATGCCTGCATTCTGTTCAAAGTAGATATACCATAATTTGTCTAACAAATTGTTAGGTTTGTTTGATAGTAATTGTTTGAGATTTAAGTTGCACCCAGTTTTTTAAAATTCTGTGATTAATCTTGCATATTTATACATATATCAGAAAACATCTTGGCAAACGTATTTCTTAATAAATTCTGAAATGTAGAATTGAGTCAAAGGACATAGCCACATATTTGAAGATTTTTTATTCATATAACAGGGTGATAACCAAAAAAGTGATGTACCTGTTTATAAAATCCTTGCTAGTGTGTGAAAATGCCATACTCTGTAAGTCCCTACACACAGTATTCTTTGAGGTGAAAATCGGTATGTTATTTTTTTAATTTATTTTAGTGAGATAAAACTTTTTTCCCACATATTTATTGGCTATTTTGTAGGTTTAAGATCATTAGAAGATGTATTAGTTCAATATGACTTTGGTAAAATAAGAAATCATTTTGTATTTTAACTTCCTACCCTAATAAATACTTTTTGCTATTTGGCTATCTTTATAGATGCTTTTAAATAGCAAGTTTTTCAAAAGTAAAAGACAAGTCAGTCGCCCAGCTGGCAAGGCTCAGTGGTTGAGTGTCGACCTATGAACCAGGAGGTCACAATTCGAATCCAGGTCATGTCATATGCTCAGGTTGCAGGCTCAATCCCTAGTGTGGGGTGTGTAGGAGGTCGTTGCTCAGTGATTCTCTCTCATCATTGAAGTTTCCATCTCTCTCTCCCTCTCCCTTCCTCTCTGAAATCAATAAAAAAATTACCTTTTTTAAAAAGTAAAAGACATATAAGTTTTATTTGAAGATATATGTGCTATGTACTCAAAATTATCAATAGAAACAATTCGCTATAAATTAACCACTAATACCTACATTGTCTTCCATAGAGATGAATATAATATTAAATTCTCTGAAAAACTGAAAGCCTTGTTAATTGCTTTTTCTAAGGAAAATTTAAAAGAAACTGGATTTGACTTCTCCATCCATGTACATTCTTGTTCCTTGTCTTCCTTAATGTGTTAACATCCCTTAAGAAACAAAAGAACCCTGGCGTGGTGGCTCAGTTTGTTGGAACATCATCCTGTACACAAAAAAGGTTGGGGTTCAATCCCCAGTCAGGGCCTGTATGGGAGGCAATTGATCAGTGTTTCTCACATCGAAGTTTCTCTCTTCCTTCCTCTGTCTAAAAAAATCAATGAAAACATATTCTCAGGTGAGGATTAAAAAACAAAATAAAAGTATAAGAAGCAGTGCCCAGAAAGTTTTAAAATGTAAAGATTGAATTAATTTTTTCATTGAATTTAGAGGAGGAAAATGCACTGTACATTATAGACTGTTAAAAAATAAGGTGTTGCCCTGGCCAGTGTGCAAGGTGGTTAGAGCATCGGCCACACACTGAAGGATCTTGGGTTCGATTCCCAGTCAAGGGCAGGTACCTGGGTTGCAGGTTCGATCCTTGGTTGGAGCAACCAAGGGATGTGTCTCTTTCACGTTGGTTGATCTATCTCTCTCTCTTTCTCTCTCTCTCTCTCCCTCCTTTTTCTTTTTCCCTCCCTCCCCCCTCTCTCCCTCCTTTCCTTCCCCTTTCTCTACCACTCTCTCTAAAAGCACTGGAAAAAAATATCCTCAGGTGAGGATTAACAAAAAAAAAAACCACACTAAACAGCTGTTTCTAATAAACTAATATATTGACAGGTGTGCTGTTTTTCTATAGTATTTGAAGTACATTTTAACTTTTTTAGGTACTGAACAGAGGCTTAAAAGTTTTAATGTTGGTCGTGGACGAGGTTTGCTGAAGAAAATCAAACGCAAAGACCGTGGGGGAAGAGTCAGTAAAGGGCCCAGTATGTTTTCAGGAATGGATGACTTTCAAGAGGTACTGAGCGTTTATACATGATGAGGAGATTAGCTTCTCCATCTTTTAACCTGTTTGGCTGCAAATAAAGCATTCGATTTTAATGCTACTTTTCTAGTAAAATGAATCATTCTTAGTTCAGATCAAACATAAATAAATTCCATAAAAGTAATTGTTTTTTAATTAGTCATGATTCTAATATAGAGATGCAAATTTAGGTGACTTTGAAATAAAACTGATATGTTTGAAAGCAGTTTAAAATAACAGTGATATATTTGGAAAGCAAATATATGTTTTGTTAGTTCTCTGTTGGGCTTTCCTTTCCTAGGAGTCGTCTTCGCCAGATGCAAATGTCAATAAAATGGTAATAACTCAATATGTAGCGGGCCAAGAAGAGAGTAGTAAATTAGCTAACTGAAGTTAAAAGCATTAAAAGAGAAGAAGAGATATAAATGGTTGGAAAGATGAATTTATGAACTACCCATATGGTAGATATCAAATAAATATATGTTAACTTGAACTCAGATGTGTACATTTCAACTTTGTAGCTTTCTGTAGTCTGTATTCTGCCACAGGTCCAGTGAGGTCTGACTGAATTCACAGATCAAGGGTGAGATATATTCCACTCATTTAATCAGAACTAAACTGGAAAATGAAACAAAAACTACAATCCTTTATTAAAACACTGAGGCATATCATTAGAAAGTAACATAGACTGACAGAAAGAGACAAAATGAGAGTACATACAGTATTAAATTAATAAAGTCTAGGAACTACTTGGTGCATTTTTAGGGGGTTCTTTGATGATAATCACTAGGTATTTTTACTGTTTAATTTCAGAGTATATTTCTCAGGTTGGCTCACTGGCTTTGCATTAATGAACTCTCTCAGTTGTCTCTTTCATTATAGCCATGATTCTTTATACAGATGGCATATGTGAGCTAGTCATTTATATCTACTTGTTCTAAGTGAGCCAGAAATAGAAAATGTTTGTAAGTCAAATTTACATAGATTTAAGATATTTTCAGTGATATGTAAGAGTAAAGTATTCACAATTTTATTGTTCTTTCCTGGGACAATGTAGGTATACTTATATTTTTAAAAAGAACCTCTAGGATTATGTTTTCTTGGTATTGTGCTTTTTAAAAGACTTCTTACAGTAAAATGGATATTTCTGCTGTGAGCATTGAGGATCAGGTGTAAATCTAGCCATCTGTTGCTCCAAGTGTTTGCTTTGAGACAATTTCCTGTATCAGTAAACTGTGCAACATTGTTCTCTAGTAAATTGAGGGAAAACTAGAATCAAATCAGGAGAGCAAATAGTCACTGCACTTCTACAGTGCGCTGGGCACACGCATGCGAGGTGCTCAGTTAACAGTGCGGTTTCATGGCCACATGAATGGTGTTTTTAGCACAGTCAAGAACCATCCCCTGTCATGACTCAGTCTTCTTATACTCACAGAAGTCAAGTTGGCGCCTGAGGAGAACAAAGGAAAACATAGGGCTGTGAGATTTGCCATCATACACTATTTTTCCTATTTTTTTTAATTTATAAATTAAAGATAATACATCCTCACTGAGGATATTTTTCTCTAAAGAAAGTACAAAATAATTAATTTTTAAGGGATTCATCTAGAGACATACACTATTAAATGTGGGGGTATATTTTTCGTTTTTTATTTTTATTATGAAATTGTGATTTGTTTTGGATGTGTAGCATGTTTCTAGGGTTGTTGTTTGTTTGGTGTGGTGGGTTTTTTTTGTTTTTTTTTTTTACTATGTAAGTAATTCTGCTGTTGTTATATTTATGAATAAATCTTTGTGTGCCTTCCTGATAATTCATTTAGAATAATCCTATAAAGTACAAATTCTGTGACAAACATGGAAATTTTAAGTCTTTTATAACATACCTATCAACACTATATTTTATTGTTTCTTTGCCAAAATGGAGTTTTATTGTTAATTTTCAAGCTTTTCATAATTTTATGCTTTAAAATATAGTTTTGCATCCTCCTTAACATAGAAATAGGTTTCTTTGCAACCACTAGTAGCATAAGCAGTTCACTAGAAGCATATCTCTCCGAATAAATGAGTAACTCAGAATGCCCCATCTTGCCACTTTTAATAGTCAGTTTGAACTGCTTTCCAGATTCATTTGACTGTACAATTTAATAACTATTTAATATATGTTGCATTTTAATAAAAAAATTTTCTTGCAGTATAATAAACCAGGGAAAAAATGGAAGGTGATGACTCAGGAATTTATTAATCAGCACACAGTGGAACACAAAGGAAAACAAATCTGTAAATACTTTCTGGAAGGGAGATGTATTAAGGTAAATTCACAGGGGTATGATAAATCATTTCACTTACAAAATGCTCTTTTAAATTTAAACCTTTTTTGGGAGTGGGGTGTCGTTTTTTCATTTCTCATTTTAGTTGTAATAAAACTGGTTCTTCACAATGTAACTCATGGAAATACTATACATCAGAACTCATTTAATTTCATTTTGGGATGATGTAATTTGTTGAAATCAGATTTTATTTAATAAACACAGTGCTGACTGTGTGGCAAGTACTGTTCAAAGTGGATTACTAATATTAAATGTTTGAATCTTTATAGCAACCCTAGAAAGTAGTTACTATTATTGACCCATTGTAAACACGGCCACACCACATGGTTAAATTAGTCCCCATAGTAGCTCAGCTAGACATGGTGAGTGGGCAGATGCCCCTGAGCCAGCACTGTGCTGCCTTTGCACGTACTAGTAGCCACACCCACCATCTTGAGCAAAAACTCTTAAGACTGAAGATATAACTATAGTTCCGCTATGAAATGCCATGGAGAAAATTCAATTCAATTGTTTCTTTTTTTCTCTTTGTTTCCTCCTTTCTTTTCTTTTTGGAACAGGGAGATCAATGTAAATTTGATCATGATGCAGAGTTGGAGAAGAGGAAAGAGATCTGCAGATTTTATTTACAAGGATATTGTACAAAAGGGGAGAACTGCATTTACATGCATAATATCCTTTACTGAAAATATGTTAACCAAAATATTGAGGTTTGAAAGAATAATTGAGGGTTTGAAAAATCCTAAGTACAACCTAAAAAGCCTAGTTTGGTTTTAAATTTAAAACACATTACATAAACTAAGTCTAGTCAGCTTTTGTACTTAAGAAAGGCAAGCTGATTTTTATTCTTTAGGGAAATGAAATAAATAACTTCCCTGTGGAAAAAAATCTGTGAAATAAAGGTACTTTGTATCTAATATACACTTATAAGTATTTCAATAGCATGTGCTTCCTGAAAGAGTTGGCAAAATACAGGTTGTCCCCAAAAAATGTATACATGCTTTAACAGCTGATAGCTCAATTTTGAAAATGAAATTATTTTAATAAATACTGTCTTTATAATTATTCAAAGTGTGTGTCTACATTTTTGGGGATACCCTGTATTTATGTTATAACTTTATTATTTTTACTTAGGTTCATAAGTAACAAATTGTCATTGTTAAACATTATAAAATCAAAGTCTCATCAAATCTTACCCCCCAAAAAAATAAAAAATAAATCTTACCCCCAATTATCACTGTATATTCTTCCTCAGTTCTTTCTTTGGAAATCGATACATCTAAATTGTACTCCTGCCCCACTCAAATTGGTATTTCACTATATGTTTATAGTTCTTTAATGTGTGTGTGTGTGTGTGTACACACACACACACACACACAGAGAGAGAGAGAGAGAGAGAGAGAGAGAGAGAGAACATGTGCTGGTGGACTAATGGAGCCTTTCTCCCTCAGACTGAAACTCCATCTTTATTATGATGAAATGTTATGTATATGGTTTTGTTCTAGAGTTTCTGTTTGGCTCCATGGTCTGTTCGTCTTCATATCTCTGCTGCTTTGATGAGATTATTTCTGCCTCATCAGCACACTTGATATTTGGTAGATTTTCATGTCTGTTTTTCCAGATACAATTTGAAATAGTCTTGTCTAGTTCAAAAACAATGTAAAAAAAGTAAAAATTCCTGTAATCATTTATCTAAATGTAAAGATAAAGCCATACAAATACCAAAGAAGTGTGTGGATGGGTTCCTTTATACTCTAGAACAGAAGTATGACTTAAAATTCAGAAGCAATGAGAGAAAAGACTGAAAAATTAACAGCATAAAAATTTTTAATTTTACATGACAAATACATGACATAAGCCAAGTAAAAGATAAAATGGGAAAAGTTGTTTGCAACTTATATCATAAAAAGTTTGATATATGAGCTTCTAAAATTTGAGAAGAAAAATGGGGCAAGGCATACAGATAATTCATAGAGAGAAATGCAAATGATCCAATACATGTAAAGATGCTCAATCCTATATATATACATATATATATAAAAGGCTAATATGCAAAGTGTCCCCTCAGGAGATCGACTGGGAGACTGGGAGTTCGATCATTCACAGTGACGTGTGCTGGCCCCCAGGGGGCGGCGCAGAATGAAGGGCCCCTACCCGTGCACCAATTGCATGCACTGGGCCTCTAGTTCATAATAAGAGAAATGCAATTTATCTATGCCCAAGATACTATTTGCAGTTATCGGATTTGCAAAAATACTCCCTCTCCCCCCCCCCCCTAAAAAACGGGACAACAAAAGTTGCTAGCAAGGCTGTGATAAAATAGACTCACTCAGACTTTGTTGGCAGAAATTCAAAATGGGGCCACCCTTGTGGAGGAGAGCAGGGCTGTGTTGGCACAATTACACACGACTTCACCCTCTGACATAGTGTTCCTACCATTTTGCATATTTTGGTGAATTAATAGATTTGGGCAGTGATTACTGATGCTGTTAAAACCATAAGGTGAAAAGTTAACGAGAAGTTTTATAATTAATGAATGGGACTGACAACACCTGCTCCAACCCATCAGCCATAGCACTAAAAAGAAACAACTGGGCATCAAATGCCTCTTGATGCAATCGGGAGTATTTATTTTAACATCAGTGACAAATATTAAAATTAACAAGTAAATGATAAAAAAAATAAAAGGGGAGGGGAACTTATATAGATCAATTAAGGAACTTGAGATATATGTTAACCAGATGCAATTTGCAGACCATGTTTGGATCCTAATCTGAACAAAGCAATTATAAAAAGAGCTTTTTTTGAAACAGTCTAAAATATTTGTATATTGATGGGATAGTAGAGATAAAATTAAAATATTAATTTTTCATATTGATGACAGATTGTGATTGTTAAGAAAATATTCTTTATCTGTTTGAAATAAACATGGAAATATCCACAGATTAAATGTGTTTGGAATATACTTTGAATACTCCAGTGTTTTTTGACGGAGAGGTGTGAGGAGAGTATGGGGTGGCATAGATCACACAAAATTGCCAGGTGATGAAATTGAACTTACACAGGCAGCCTGAGGGAGCTAATTGTATTATTCGCTCTCCTTTGGTATATGTTTGATAATTTTCAAGTTAACTTTTTAAAAAATTCCAAGTAATCTCATTCTTCAGGAATAATTATGCTAACAATACGGCATAAAGTCTTTTGGATATTTTTCTAAGATGGGATGTATACATTTGTGAATGGATGGATGTATAGTATACATTTAAACATAATTTTTATAAAAATGTGATCAAGCTATGATTGTGAAGGTTGTATCTTTATTTAACATTTACATCTTTACTTCATATTTTGATATATGATGTGCAAGGCCTAATTTTTTCCATATGGTTAACTCATTGTCTCATCTTCAGTGAATTAAAGTGTCACCTTTACCAGAGCCTAAATTTCCATGTGTGCACAGTTTAGCTTCTATACTACTATTATACATGATGCTATTTGACCAGTCCCCTCTATAAGAGTATGGTTAATAGTTAGTAGGGCAAACAATCTTCTTTTCCTGATTAAAATGTTATAATAAATGTGTCTTATTCAAGAAAAAGAAAACAGCCTGGCCAGGTTGTTCAATGGTTAAGCATCAACCCAGGAATCAAGAGGCTGCTTAATGCCGGGGGTCTTAATCCAGCATCTAGAAGGGTTCAGGAATCTGAGAAGGCACTGTGTGTAAATTGATTAAAGAGTCCAGAGATGAAACATAATTTTGGAAGGCATTATGAGGAGCCAGAGAATACTTAGCTAAAGGAACTAAGTTCTCCTTGTCTCAGAACTCCTTGCTTTTTACTAACACAAATTGTCCTAATGCAAAGTAGATATACATCAAAGGCCAGGGTTTAGTATACAGAATCCATTGTCAGATTGGAAGAATTGCCTATGGCTGTTCAGGTGTTTGGCTAGTAGTAGGCAATGACATGTAGATTGATATGCCCTTAGCTCTCTGGCAGCAAGCAGTCAATTTATGCATCCTCTTCAGGTTTGGGGAAATGCCCTCAGCCATCTCCAGATTTCAGCCCTGCTGACGTGCTGGAATTGGCTTCTGGCAGCTGCTGGTTCAATTCCCTGTCAGGGCACATGCCTGGGTTGCAGACTCAATCCTCAGTACAGGGTATGCAGGAGGCAGTCAGTGATTCTCTCTCATTGATGTTTCTCTCTTTCCCTCTCCCTTCCTCTCTGAAATCAATAAAAACATATTTTTTAAAAAAGAAAACATTTTTTTCAGATCTGACATATTTCTTTAGAAACCAGACACCTTATTACTCTGTTTCTAAAAGCTTTCAGTCTATCCTTAAACTTTTCCCTACAGTCATATCATCTGTAAATATAATAATTTATACCTCCTGTTTTAATTGTATTGGCTACATGTCCAGAATAATGTTAAATAGTAATGATTAGAGCAGACATAGTACACAGTTTTAATGATAATGTTCTTTTGCTTTAGCTTGTGGCTATAGTTTTAAGATAGATTTTTTTTAAAAATCAAGTTAAGTGTATTCTTACTTTACTAAGAGTTTTTTTTAAATCAAATGAGGACTTTGAATTTTATTAGTCACCGTTTGCACTTGCTAAGATAATAGTGTAATTTTTCTCTTTTGAACTTATCACTGTGATGATTATAGTGATAAATTTCCTAAAACCATCCAGGAATTCTCTCTGAACATATGCCATGTGAAAATGATGTATTTTTCACCATACTGCTAGAATTAATACTTTCTTTAGAAATTTGTTTCCAAAGCCTTAGGTGACTAACCGTTAAGTCAGACTAGCCTGTAGCTCTCATTATTGGGTTAACTTTATCATGACATATCAAGCCCATTATTCTTAATAGGTATGAGTTCTTGCTATAAAATGTATTTGTTCTGCATAATATTTTATTTTATTGTGGAAAGTAACAGGGCTTGCATAAACATTATAAATATTATAACCATTGTAAGTATTTTTCTTTTAAAATTGTTTTCTAGTTGTAATAAAGTAAGAGAGATTTTAAATTTTTGAATATTTTGCTACATAACAAATATTTCACCTTAAAACAAATTATCTGATGTGATTATAGAAAATTCAGTACAGTATATAATTATAGAGTCTGGTTGATTCAGCAGTTATGTTTTTTGGCTTAAAATATTAGAATTTTATGTTATTTGGTCTGTTCCTTAATATTTTTATTTACGTGAATTTCCATGCAAGTTCTATCATAGTGGAGCAAAATGTTACCAAGGAGACAAGTGTAAATTTTCACATGATGATTTAACTAAAGAAACGAAGAAACTTTTGGACAAAGTAAGTAATGTTTTTGTTCCTTGATTGTTAAGTCTCTCTACAGATTCTTTCGACTTGAATCATGTTTTATAAACCTGCTAATAAGTCATGGATTTGTTATTTCATGTTTTATTGATACAGTGTTTTAGAAAAGCAGAAATATTGGGCTAGGAATTAAGAATCTTTTATTCTGATCCTTGTTCTGCAGTTAAAAAGCTAGTTTACTTGGAGAAATATCCTTTACCTCTTTGACCTTCATTCTCTTTATCAAAATGAGTTAGCTGTGTGTCACCCAGGCAACTTAATGTTATATTTTCCTATTAATACAACTAATTTACTGAACTCTTCACAGTTTTAAATGTGAAGACGATAGTTTGTTTTTATGTGGTAATCTTTGCCAATTATTTTCAGGTGTTGAACACTGAAGAGGACCCCACAAATGAGGATGAAAGAGAGTTAGAAGAACTTAGGAAGTGCGGCATAACCCCTCTTCCCAAACCACCTCCAGGAGTGGGGCTCCTGCCAACCCCACCAGAGCACTTTCCCTTCTCTGATCCTGAGGATGATTTTCAGGCAGATCTCTCTGATGATTTCAAGAAAATTCCATCTCTTTTTGAAATAGTTGTAAAACCTACTGTGGACTTAGCACATAAGATTGGGAAGAAGTAAGTTAAAATTTTCAAAAACGGTGGCATTTTCGCACTAGAAATTCTTATTAAGAAACTAACTTGGGTCTGTGTTAATCATGTAAGCTCAGGTAGAGATAGCAGCTGTCTGGCACACACCTGATTGCTCCTTCCCACGTCCTCCTTGTCCCTGTCCTCTGCTGCCTCCCCTTGGCTTTCTCTCTAGAATCCTGAGCCAGCTTCAAAACCTCCTCACAGTGATGAGGACTAGAAGAGAACCAGTCAAAACATTTATCTGTGGGTGATGGGATTAGGGGTGTTTCTTATTTATCTTTGTACTTTCTGCATTTTTTAAAAGCAGTAATGAAGACGATTTAGAACAAACGTTAATCAGCAATTTAGAAAACTATGGGCTAAAACAAAGGCAGGATGCACATGTTGGTACTTCCAGTTAAAGGTAATATGGAATAAATGGCTTCTTAGATACAGACTATTCTCTTCTGATATAGAAAACACATGTAAACATTTAAAAATGTGACATTCTTGTTTGCCTCTTTTCTTTGAACTAAGAAATAATATTCTTCTGTCTACAGACCACCAGCATTTTATAGCAGTGACTCGCCACCAGGACCACAATTTCAGGAAAACAGCCCACATCCTCAGCATATCTACAGCTCTGGGTCAAGTCCGGGTCCCGAACCTAATATGTCTCAGGGACACAGTATTCCTGTGATGCACTCAGGCTCCCCTAGACATCATCCATGTGCAGGACCTCCTGGCCTACAAGTGCCACAGAGCCCACCTTTGCCACCTGGTCCACATGGAGCTGGAGGAATTGTTCAACCAGATGCACCTTTGTCAGTACCAAGTATGAGTGGTGCTTACCATTGCCCAGGCTTTCCAGAACACATGATGCAAGTACCCAGAGAGAAACATGGTTCTCCAGGCTCATCACACCTGCAAGGTTCTGGTGAAATGCAGCTCAGCACCAGTTATGAGTCCCTACAAAACCCCTCTGAATTTTATGAGAATTACTATTCTCAGCATGGTGCACCTAATTTTCAGCCACCCGGTAACTCTAATGGTAAGTTTACCTTTCAGAATAACTCAAGCTAAATATTTGGAGTCTTGTCTTTCATTGAAAGGATGATAAGAAAGTATGTTTTAAATAAAGCTAAGTGAAGACAAACCTAAGTAAAATGTGATAAAATTGAGTCCTTAAAATATGTTTTAACTTTTTTTGTTAATTCCCACCCGAGGATATTTTTTCCACTGATTTTTAGAGAGTAGAAAGAGGGAAGGAGGGAGAAAGAGAAAAACATCAATGTGAGAGAAACACATTGATTGGTTGTCTTCCAACCAGGGCCAGGATCAAACCTGCAACCCATGCACATGCCCTTGGCTGGTAATCAAACCCGAGACCCTTCAGATCATGGACCCATGCTCTAACCACTTAGCAGTACCAGGGAAGGCTTCAAATTTAACTAAACATTGTAACAATAGAACTTAAATAACTTTTTTAAATATTTACAATCACATAATTTTCTAATCAAATGTGATTATTAATTAGTAGGGCTTCAATTTCTTAGAACTCACAGTGGTACTCTATCATGGAATATTGTGCTTAAATCAATGTCTGTTTCTTTATTATGTGTGCAGATGGGATGTGGCATGGTGAGTTTGCTCAGCATCAGCCTCCCATTGTTCAAGACTCACCTAACCGTGGGAGTGGGTGTGATGGCAGCGGCAGCATGACAGGCCGTGACCCCCTGCCTGCCCCAGGTCTCCTCCCTGCAGTGCAGAGAGCTCTTTTTGTCAGACTTACTCAGAAATACCACGAAGATGAAGAACCAAGCAGCACCCAACCTCAGAGGGCACCCAGCAAAGAAGAAGGTATGTCATGTTATTTTTTCATAATGCTGCAAAGAATAGTGTCATGCAAGTGTCTGAGTCCATGTTTTTAATTCTTTTGGAATATACCGAGGAGTGGACTTGCCGGGTCATTTGTTAACTCTATGTTTAACTTTTTGAGGAACCACCAAATTTTTTCACAGTGGTTGCATCATTTTACATTCCCACCAGCAATGTAGGAGGGTTGCAATGTCACTATATTCTCACCTACACTTATTTTCTCTTTTTGGAATTATTATTTTAGCCATCCATGTAAGTATGAAGTGATACTTCATTATGATTTTGATTTGCATTTCCCTAGTAGATGTGTCACATGTTATGATACAGCATCTCACCTGTTTGGGTCACTCAGTTCCTAAAATGGTCTTGAATAGATTAAAGTTTGAAAAATGAGTTTCTCTGAACTGTCTATCATATTTCCAGCTTACTTCATAGCTCCTTTCTTTTGGGGATTGTTTGTGGTTTCCATACCATGGTATAGTAGCAATTAATTGCAGGGTGGTTAACTTGAACCAGTGATTAGATCTGAAATTAGAGTGCAAGGCCTAAGTGAGCAGACTTGCTATTAAGGCCTTTTTATTTTGGAAGACAATAAATAGAAAAGGAATAAGACACCTTCTAGTTCAGGAATTTTGACTTCTAGACCAAGCTCAGAATAATTCAGTTATTAGAGGAATGTTTATGGGCCTAGACTACACTTCAGATTCTGCTATTTTATTAAGGAATATTATCTTATATAATAAAAGCATAATATGCCAAGTGTCTGGTCGTCCATTCAACCAATCGAAGCATAATATGCTAATGATATGCTAAGGGCGCTCAACTGCTTGCTATGATGTACACTGACCACCAGGGGGCAGACGCTCCAACTGGTAGGTTAGGATGCTGCTGGGGTCCAACTGATCAGGACTGAGTGAGAGGGACCAGACACGCCCTGGAGCCCTCCCGCAATCCCTCTGCTGGCCAACCTCCCCCATCCCTCTCCAGCCCCAATCATGCACCATTGGGGTCCCTCAGCCTGGCCCTGTGCCCTCACACAATCCGGGACCCCCCAGGGGATGTCAGAGAGCCAACAGCCTGATCCCACAGGCCAGGCTGAATGAGCTCCCAGGTGCATGAATTTGTGCACTGGGCCTCTAGTTTTTAATATAAAAGATAATATGGAGACACTAAGTTTACTTTAGTGTTTTCAATGTTGATAAGTGTACAGCATCTAGTTAATTAAGGAGAGAAAAGTTTAAAGCATCCAGTTCTTATGAATTACAAAATTGGTGGCCATCCTTAAACATAAAATTAGTAACTATCTAAAACTATAACAGTAGGAAGCTACAAGATATTACATAAATAGTCATTATGTCTTCAAATAAGGTAACATTAATTCTTCATTTATTTAATATCACAGGGAAATGAGGGATACCTAATAACTTAATTTCCTGTACAATTTATATTTATTCCTTTAAGTGCTAAAACTTAATTTAAAAAAACAACCATTTAGCAGTCAACTTTTTATAGTCTTACAGAGTTTTATGTTTTCATAAGCAAGAGAATAACTTTTCTAGATGATATAAAATTTTATATTATAATATAATACAACTGGTGATTTTTATAAAATTTTAATGCCTTCATAAATTGTATCTGTCCCTTAATAAAAAGCTGTTACTCATCATTTCCTATATAATATTTGCTTCCTGTTGGCCTCTGCTGTTCTACTTTCCTTCTATATTCATTCTCATCCCAAAAGGGATTTGACTGCTTATTAAATATATTCATATGAAAGTGAGACTATTAAAATAGCATCTTCCCTCTTTGGGTCAGGTAACAACTTCTATGAGGAACATTACTCTACAGAAATATTTAAAGTGAATTGCAAGCCCAGCTCTAGGCTTTCTGGAGGTCCAAGAGAAGAAGGAAAGAGAGCTAGAATCTAGACTTGGTTTTCCCAGACCCTGAGATACCAATAAAACCTTTTGCTATTGTGACATAGTGTATTCTATATGAAGACACATCCCCACCCTAAACACCACTGCTTGCTTTGTGAGCACTGCTCTGTTCAAACTAAGAGGGTAACACTAGAGTTCCATGAAGTAGAAACACATTAGTAAGCAGTGCAAGGAGATAAAATAAGAATATCTGCAATGGCCTATTGACCTGGGATATTCTAGGGTGGTGTGGATGAGTGTGTGTGTCCAACTTAGTGTCAACCTATATGTGTCTGAATGGAGAGGAAGGAGACTCACCCTACCATACCTTCTATTCATTGTGCGCAACACACAAGGGATAAACAGACTTTAGGAGTAAGGCCCAAAGTGTTCTCATAAAGGTCAAGTATATAAACTTTAGGGTGTTAGTTTTGTTTGATATTTTTAATTTAGTGCTGGAATAGCTAATATAGTCACATAGGTCAAATATCTAAAAATGTAGTAAAATACAAATGAAAAGTCTGCACCTCACCCCTCATTTGCTCAGTACCCATGGCTTCCTTAACTGTCATTATTAGTGATTTGTTTTCTTTCCAAACATATTTTTATCAAAATAAATCCAGAGCTTAAGGATTGCTTGAATTAAGGAGATCCAAATCCTTTTAGTCTTTTTAAAAAAATAAATCTTTATTGTTCAGATTATTACAGGTGTTCCTCTTTTTTTCCCCCTATAGCTCCTCTCCACCTGATTCCCCACCCCACCCCATGCCCTTACCCCCTGCCACTGTCCTCATCCATAGGTGTAAGATTTTTGTCCAGTCTCTTCCCGCACTCCTCACACCCCCTTCCCCTGATAATTGTCAGTCCACTCCCTTTCTATGTCCCTGATTCTGTTATATTCATCAGTCCATTCTGTTCATCAGATTTTTTTATTCACTTGATTTTTAGATTCACTTGTTGGTAGGTATGTATTTGTTGTCATTTTGTTCATAATTTTTATCTTTACCTTTTTCTTCTTCTTCCTCTTCTTAAAGAATACCTTTCAGCATTTCATATAATCCTGGTTTGGTGGTGATGAAATCCTTTAGCTTTTTCTTGTCTGTGAAGCTCTTTATCTGACCTTTAATTCTGAATGATAGCTTTGCTGGGTAGAGTAATCTTGGTTGTAGGTTCTTGCTGTTCATCACTTTGAATATTTCTTGCCACTACCTCTGGCCTGCATAGTTTCTGTTGAGAAATCAGTTGACAGTCATCTGGGTACTCCCTTGTAGGTAACTAACTCTTTTTCTCTTGCTTTCAAGATTCTCTCTTTGAAAAAAAAAAAAAAGATTCTCTCTTTGTATTTTGCCCTTGACATTTGAATTATGATGTGTCTTGGTGTGGTCCTCTTTGGATTCCTCTTGTTTGGGGTTCTCTGCGCTTCCTGGACTTGTAAGTCTATTTCTTTCACCAGGTAGGGAAAGTTTTCTGTCATTTCTTCTAATAGGTTTTCAATATTTTGCTCTCTCTCTTCTTCTGGCACCCCAATAATTCGGATGTTGGTATGCTTAAAGTTGTCCCAGAGGCTCCTTACACTATCTTCATATTTTTGAATTCTTTTTTCTTTTTGTTTTTCTGCTTGGGTGTTTTTTGTTTCCTCATATTTCAGATCTTTGGTTTGATTCTTGGGGTCCTTTGATCTACAGTTGAATTTCTGTATATTCTTTATTTCAGACAGTGTATGCTTAATTTCTGACTGGTCCTTTTCCATTTTTTGGCATTCTCATTAAGGTCCTTGAAGGTCTCACTAAGCTCCTTGGAGGTCTCATCAAGTTTCTCGGCATTTTTTAGAAGATTCTTGAGTAACCTTATAAATGTGGTTTTGGCCGACACTGGTTTGGCTCAGTGGATAGAGCGTTGGCCTGCGGACTGAATGGTCCCGGGTTCAATTCCGGTCAGGGGCATGTACATTGGTTGCGGGCACATCCCCGGTAGGGGGTGTGCAGGAGGCAGCTTGTCGATGTTTCTCTCTCATCGATGTTTCTAGCTCTCTATCCCTCTCCCTTCCTCTCTGTAAAAGATCAATAAAATATATATTTTTTAAAAATATGGTTTTGAACTCTATGTCCAGTAGTTTGCTTTCCTCCATTTCTTTCATTCGTGACATGTTTCTTTGTCTCCGCATTTTGCTGCTTCCCTGTGCTGATGGAGTGGTTTTCTGTGGTAGGTAACCTATAGGTTCCAGTGGTTCAGCCTCTGTGGACACTCTTGGTGTACCCCTTTGTGGGCTGAGTGGAAAGTCTTGGTGTAGTTAAGCCTTGATTGCTGTTGGTACACTGGGAGGAATTGACCTCTAGGCCAAATAGCTGTGAGGACCCGCTGTGTCTATAATGGAAGAACTGCTGTCTTGGAGACACACTTATGGGGCAGGACTTGCTTCGTGGGGCTTTGGTGCTCACTGAGTCTGCCTCTTGAATATGTCACTTATGGATGTGAGAAGTTGAAATCTGGTGTCGTCTCACACTGACCACTAGGTACACTGGCTTCTGAATCTCCAATGGGGTGCAGGTCAGCTACTGTCTGAGGCCACCCAGCAGGAGCTACAGCGAGAACTACAGTTTTTTCTTCTTTGCTTGGGGTTTGGAGGTTTTGGAGCTGTCTGACCAGAGCTGCAGTTTGTTAGGTTAAGCTGCGATACGGCAGGCCATTTATATGAAAAAGCCACTGCGTGGAGCTTGGGTGGGTTTGTAGATTGTGTGGGGCGGGGTCTCTAGGCTAGGGCGTGGCAAACAGCAATGGCTGCCAGTCAGCCGTCTCTGCGTCTCCGAATTTCCAAGTCCCCACATCCCGCGCCCCAGTGCAATAAACAATGATTGCTGCATGCAGCTCTGCAAGCAAGCCACCCTCACTTTCCGACCTGATGGCAGACAGTCCAGCTTCTCCCTGTAGGAGTTTGGGTCCCCAGTGTCTCCCCAGAAACTGGAGTTCAGAGTAATTGGGAGCTTGTCTCCCTTCGGGTTGAATAAAGCAGCATACCCAGTCTCCCGCCGCCAGCCCGATTCACGCACCTCCTTACCTCAGCTTTTCAGCGCTTGAGTACGTCTCTATGCTCTTTTCTCTTTCCTTCTAGTTGTAGAACTTCCACTCAGCCAGCTTTCCAGTGGTTCTGGGTGATAGACGTTTTGTCTTTTACTTGTAGTTTTGAAATTGTTGTGTGAGGCAGCAGTTTAGGTGTTTACCTATGCCTACATCTTGGTTTCCCCCTCCTTTTAGTCTTCTGTCCCCAGAGTATTTTGCCTTCACCCTGTTACATACACCACACATGCTCTGAGTTCCCCTGCCCAATTGGCAGGAAAGGCCCTGGCTGTCTCTGGCTGGAAGGACTTGCACATGTTCCAGTATCCCAGCTCCGTCTTTCCAGAGTATAATAACCAAATTGATTGTCACATCCTGCCTTCTTCCAGAGTTGAAACTCGATGATGGCATTGTCTTTCTGGTACATAGGGCGATACCCAACCAACTGAACCACACTGGCCACGGACTATGATGCATTGTCTTGAAGTTAGGCTACACTTATTTCAGAAGTAGCGTGTGCTTTTTTATCTTAATTCAGGCCAAATCTGCATGCTTCATTATTTATAATAAGTCTTTGTCTGCATTTAGATGATCCTGTTAACTGGTATTCCAGTAGTGAAGAGGAAGAAGGGAGCAGTGTCAAGGCAATACTGAAAACCTTACAGAAACAAACAGAAACTTTAAGGAGTCAGCAGCAATCTTCCTTGGAACTCAGCACTCCTACTGATCCAAGACTTGCTAAAGAGAAGAGTAAAGGGAACCAGGTTGCTGACCCTCGACTTAGAACCATCCCAAGACAAGACATTAGAAAATCTTCTGAGTCTCCCGCACCGGGTCTCAGACTCGTGTGGGATCCGAGGAAACCAAGAGGAAACGGAAGTGGGCAGGTGAGCTCCTCTGCTGGCACAGCAAAGTGCGATTTACATCACGCACATTCCAGCGCTAATGTCAAACACAAGAGAGGAGATGATGAGGAAGAGGACACAGAACGAGAACTGAGAGAAAAGGCTTCCTTAATACCCCTGGACTCTCCCCCCGGGGCAGTGCTCCAGGACCCACGGTCGCAGCTGAGGCAGTTCAGTCACATTAAAATGGATATCATACTCACCAAGCCCAACTTCGCAAAACACATCGTGTGGGCTCCAGAGGACTTACTTCCAGTCCCTTTACCAAAACCCGACCCCGTCTCTTCAATCAGTTTACCTCTGCCCCCTCTTATAGCTGACCAGAGGTTATGGAATTTGAAAAGCGATCTCCATCAAAGCACAGTGCCCGTGGATTCAAAATTAGCAGTCAAAGCCAAAATTAACCCAACAAACAGAGAAGGCTACCTGGAACAATTTGGGGACTTGCACAGTTCAGCAAGCAAATTGGGAGACCCCAGGCTACAAAAAAAATGTGATCCTAGACTTCACAGACTGCACAATACAGTGTCTCAGCAAGCAGTTACGAAGGAGTCACATACACCAAAGTGTGCCCCTCACTTAGCCAGGTCAAGCCCTGGTGCATCACAGCCCTCAGCAGCAGTAACCAGCAACTCTGGGCCTGGGGTTTTGCCTCCCTACACCCCTAAACTGTCATCTTCAGCTGGTGTTCCACTGGGGACTCCAAGTTCAGTTCTCAGTGGTATTAGTTTGTATGACCCTAGGGAGCCTGGCTTATCATCTGCACCAGAGCCAGCAACGGAAAATGCAGAGAACCAGAAAAAAAGTGGTGGTTTAAAAGGCAGTGACAAAAATGAGCGCACTCCTGTAGAAGCAGTCCTGCCACAGAAAACCACTGCTGACGTGGAAGCCACTGTCCATGGGCTAGCCGACGCACAGGCCCATGTCCCCAGCAGCTCCTGTGCAGGCCAGGTCCCTGCAGTGCACAGCCTTCCTGTGCAGGCATTAACCGGCTTAATGAGACCCCAGTACAGCGATCCCAGGCAGTCCAGGCAGCTGGGACAGCTGAGCCCCACCCCAGAGGATGACCCTAGTGGGGAAACAGATGACAAATCTCTGAAAGAGGTTTTTAAAACTTTTGATCCAACTGCTTCACCATTTTGCTAGCTACTGTGTAATTAAGCAGTTCTTTTCAGTCTCGTGACCATCGCAGTCCTCGCTGTTTTGTAACTGGTTTACCTCTATAGTTTATTTATTTTTAAATTATGAACACTTTTCAGCTGCTAGTATCAGAACCACATGAAGTTATATCCTCTAAAGGCTGTGGTATTTTATATAATATTTTTATAAATTTAAGAGGCTGTAGCAAGTGACATAGAAACCTATATATCATGTTAGCTTCAGTAAAAATACTTTTTTTTGTAAATAAACCATCATGAATTGAACACTCTGCCTGAATATATGCCAGTTGTCTTTCATAATCAATGTTTAGATAAATGATTACCACTTTTATATGGCTGTTCATTTCAAGCAATATGACGTATATTACTTTTGGGAAACAGTATTTTGACTAGGAACCTCTCTTGTCAACACATAACTGCTAACAAAAATGTAAAATGAAGTACAGAAAACATTTTAAATCATAGTTAGCAGAACAGTTCATATTTAAGGGCATCACTTTTATTAATGTTGGCAATATTATTTGTGTAAATGAAGCATTTGAATGTCATATCTTTTAAAAAGTATTTTATTGTATCATAGAAGTTAGAGATATATAAGTACATTGTTTTGCTAAAGTGAAAATTCCCAAGTTCTCTGACATACCTTTTTAAAATTAATTTCGTATTAATTTTCATATTAAATAGTTATGAGTTACTGCTGTCACCTTGTGATGTTTATGTGTGCTCATGTGTTTTGTCTTTAGCAGCATAATTTGTATTACTTTTTCAAATGATGTAGCTACACTAATTGTATTCATCATGACCTTGGCAAATTTTACAGACTTTTAAAAGATTTAGTGAAAGTCTATCGTGATTATTACATTGATAATGTTTAAGTGTCCAGGTTCCATATTTTTTTAAATAACAAGAAAACACAAAGATATTGTAGTCAACTGTGTGGCTACCAATAAAAAAAACTTTCAGATCTCACGTGACTGGCGTTCTATAACAGAGTTTGGAAATTTCCTAAATTGGTTAGAAATTGCATTTTTATGAAAAATAACATTCATTCTTGTGTATTTATTGCAGTCTAAAAAAATAGCCTTGTTTTATTATTTATAATGGAAACAGTTTACACTGATACTGATGTCTTGAACTGAAAGGTTATGACAGTGTTTGCTGGTAACAATTTCAGCAACTTGAAAAGGAACGTTTCCTCATGAGAGATAATGAAAGTGATGGATATCAATCCTTGGGTGAACAGCTACCCTTGAGAAGTGATTAAAAAATATACAGCAAAATGTTTCTGTAGGAACCTATGGTTTAATGTTACAGCCTGTCCTTTATGTTCACTTCCTAACCCTGCGCTCCCACGGGGTTAAGTGACCAGGACTCTGCCAAACTAAGAAGCTCGCTTTGTTCAAGGAAACGTGAATTTCTGCTGTTTATACTTGGGCTACATTGTTGTCTAAAATGGTTCTGGATAATATTTTTGGGTTAAAAATGCAGTTTAAAGCCACCATAAAAAGTGTTCCCTGATTTTCTGTTCAAACTTTATTATTAATTGAAAAGTCACTGAAATAGATAAAACTGACCGAAAACAAGATTTTATATATATATATAATCATATATATTAGTAGTTATATATTATACATATAATTATATATGATTATATATCTTTGCTATTATATGTAGATTATATATATATATATCTTTGTTAAAGACTAAAATGTAATCCAAATCCTTAATAGAAGATATTTTTTACTACTAAGATAGATGTTAAAAAGTTAATTAAAAAGTAAAATTTAAAAATCATTAATGCAAATAATAATGTTCATTTACTCAGTATCCTTGAATCTGTATTACATCAGCTAATGTCCTAGAAACTATTTTACAAGAAAGCTTGGACTTACTTTCAAATTTAACTATATTTTATATGAAAATGTGTTGTTTGTGTTTAAAATAATGATTTCTATCTGTGATGCTTTTTAAATTGTAATAACATTAGCTTAGGAGATAATCTGTTACATCCTGTCAACTGTGGTTATTTTTTAAAAGTTTATTGATTTTTAGAGAGAGAGGAAGGGAAAGGGAGAAAGAGAAACATCGATGTGAGAGAAAAACATGGATCAGCTGCCTTTTGCATGCCTCCTCTTTGGGATTGTGCCCACAACCAGGCATGTGCCCTGACCGGGAATCAAACCAGCCGCCTTTCGTTCCATGGGACGCCCAACCTGAGCCACACCGGCCAGGGCCAAACTGGATTATTTTAATATTCTTTCTTTTTTCCTATTTTCTCACCAAGTTAATAATAGCCATTTTCCCCAGAGAATAAGCTCCTCTTTAAGGTGAATTGTGATTTTAAAATCCATGGAATTTTATTTATACTATAGTATACTGAGAAGTATGTTATGTCCTTATTCTTAGAAGCCAAACATTTATAGATAACAGAAGTAACTTGCATCTTAAAAGAGTCTGGATTGGATTCATTGGTTGAGATGTGACTTAACCATTCATACTGGTTTGTGACAGAAGTTTTATGCCTGTTCACTTTGATGTTGAATAGAGTAGGATATTCAGGATGTTGATTTTTGATATCCAGATGTTTTTCCATAACTTCTTTAGTTTTGTTCCAAACTCCTGTCTCTGGAGCTTTCCCAGTTAGGACCTCATTCTGAACCTTGAAAATGAACCAAGTGTTAAAGTGATTTCAAACTCTTGTTTCTGTTGGACCACTCTGTGACCCAGCCCTATGAGCCAAACCCCAGCGTTAGGCTGCAACCAAAGCAGCCTACATTTGAAATGATACTGGGTTAGGTTTCTGTTGTCTTTAGACTTGCACAGGACTTCAAATGGTAGTTTTTATTCCTAGTCCCCTTATTTTAAAACTGGAAGAATGGTTGTTTAGTAAATAAATCCTGTATGAGCATTCATATAAGTCACTTTGCTGACTTAATTAGAAGGGAGAGGGAGGAAAGGAGAAATTATGAGGACTAGAGGTTTAAAGCCCATGAATTCATATTCTTGTTCTGATATAAGTATTTCATCTCATGTCTAGTTCCTTCTCTGTGAAATGGAGATAACTTTTACTGCTCACAGGTTAGACTTAAGGAGGAAATGAATTATTAAGTATTTATAAATGTAAAATTGCTTCATAACTTTCACAAACATAATTACACTCCCATTAGAGTAACAAAGCCCAAAGTAACCTGCCTCTTTTGGAAAGAATATGGGTCTAAGAAAGGACGTTAGCTTAACATCAACATAATATTTAGAATATCTAATTTTTAAATGAAAACCACATTTTAAGCTATAACTTAAGCTTTTGAAAACAGGACCCATATGTGTCTCCTTTTCTATTTTCCCATAGCAACAAGCCTAGCTCTAGGCACACAGTTGGTGCTTTGTTAACTGCTTCTTGAATGCTTCTCACAATCCATCCAGGCTTAGATTTTCAGGTGCTATCAACTATTAGGGCAGATGTGGCAAAGCCATTCTTTGATTGCATTAGAAATACAGTTCATAACTTATACCTCTTTCAGTAGACACTGGGCACATACCTTCTCCCCTCTCCCCCATCAACTGAACAATGTGAAGGTAGGGCTGCAGCAGCTCTGCTTGGAGTTAAAGTTTGTACAATAATTCATAACTCTTAAGAATCCTCCAGACTTTACTTAATGTAACTTTACTTAATGGTGGAGGTTTGAATAGATCAATAATTTATTCCTATAGATCTACAAAGGATTCTTTCTGTAACCAGAAGGAATTGCATAACTAGAGTCTTACGTTTTTACTAGAGGCCCCACGCACGAAACTCGCGCAAGAGTAGCCCTTCCTTGCCCCAGCTGCGGGCACCAGCTTCCCTCTGGCACCCAGGAACCTGAGCTTCCCTCCGGCCACCAGCATGCACCTGGGACCCGGGCTTCCCTCGCAGCCCCGGCTTCCTCCAGAAGGTTGTCTGGAAGGACATCTGGTCTAATTAACATATTATGCTTTTATTATTATAGATTTTAAATATCTCTAGTTTCTCCCTTTGGGTTATCTTCAAAATTATGAAGATATGCCTAAGCTAATGAATTTCCAATAGCACTGAAACGTTTTTCTCCTAACACCATGAACAGTAATTCACCTTTTCAGTCATGAATTGCACTCTAGTGTGGACCTTGTGTCTGGTCCTTAAACACCCTCATTACTTTTTGGAACAGAACAGTCACTCTACAGTTGGCAAAACGGTTGTGTGCACAATGAAACTTACAGTTTTGTTCAGCCTTGAATCTCTTGTTTTTTTAAACTTAGAATTTATTTTTTTTATTAATATGCAGATAATTATAGCATTTTGGAAGAAAATCAGCTCTGTGAATTATCGGGCCCATGCTTCTTGCCTCACTACTCTGTGTGTCACATACTGTTGAGTTGTCTCCGGCAACCCCATGAATGAGTGATGTGCTCAGTGTCCTGGCCTCAGCAGCCCCGCCCAGCAGCTGTAGACTCACGCCTGTGGCTTCTATTATGGAGTCTATCCTTCTCATAGTTGGCCTTCCCCTTCTGCTGCTGCCTTCTGTTTTTCCCAACATTATTGTCTTTTCCAAAGAGCCCGCCTTCTCTTGATGTGCCTGAAGTCGGACAGCTTCAGTTTTGTCATACTTGCCTCCAGCGATGTTTTAGGCTTAATTTACTCTAGGACCCACTTGTCTGTCTGGTGGCCTGGGGTATTGGTAAAGCATTCAGTCCTCCCAGCTGTTTCAAGTGAATCATTTGTTTCTATCAGCCTTCTCCCTGTCCAGCTTTTGCATACGAGGGTGTGGATAGCCTCGGCTTGGTCTCTAACGATGCATCTTTGCTCTTGGTGATCTTTTCTAATTTTCTCATTGCTGCCCTTCCTAGTCTCCACCTTCTCTTGATTTCTTGGCTGCAGTCTCCATTTGAATTGATGCCTGGTTGCATCAGCTAATATTTTATCAGGGGTCTGATATATAATTTAAAGGAATTAAATAGAGGACCAACTTGTTTTAAAAAATTGTTCCATCCAGACCTCCATTATGAGCAATAGCTTGGGATTAGTTATCAGTGACAGACTATATATTTTATATGCTTTTTAAAATAGAGAAGGTGAAAAATAACCATTATTGCAGGTAAGAGGTTTTAGTCCACTTCTGTGTTATATGAGTTTGCCCTCCAAGAAGTAGGATGATATTTCCTTATAAAAGTGACAATCAAGACAGTTGTTTGTATACTTAACTTGCCAAAGTTTTAAAAAACCTTTACTCTTTGCCCTAAACCCATGCCCCCCCACCCATGACTAGAAAGAGCATATCTCTAGGGTGCTAGGGCTCAGGTCACTTTGCTTTAGTCCAGGGCTTCTGTGCCTGCATGTGGCAAGGGTGCTGGTGGCAATGTGTCCTAAGACGCAGTGTGTGTGTGTGTGTGTGTGTGTGTGTGTGTGTGTGTGGAGGGGGGAGATGTGTCCAGACTTAGGATGGCCTATTTTCTATCAGACCCACAAGTACCATCTATGGGCTGAAATCCAGGTTAAACCTATTCAGTATGAAGTGGGATTTTTTTTAACTTCCTAGCATTATTTCAGTTCCCCAAGTTCTATCTTTCTCCAAGTTACAAATGTTGGGGAAATGCTGTCCTATTGGTTTCACTCTGGAGGTTTTAGTAAATACCAGTTTATTAGCTTAACTACATTTTTAATCTCCTTTCTGTTCAAAAGATACCAGCAATGAGAGTATTTTGCTGAATTGATAAATTATTCTGCTTAAGGATGAGCAAATCACTTGGTAAAATCAGGAGTAGCTATTATTTCTTCTCACTAATAACTCTTGCAAGGTTACATTCTGTTGTTGCAAGTTTCTGTAATTTTTTTCTGTGACACCTTTCTATTGTCTGACTTTAAATAAAATGTTTCTAATAGTATCTGTCTGGCAGTGCATTGCTTTGCTTTAATACATTCATCATTTAAAGACAAAAGTGTAGTGGAGCCGTGTACTCATATAAGATCTTATAAATGGAACCCACTCCTGCCTTCCTGCAAGGAGAGGGGGGTGGGCCTGGCCTCCAGTGTATCCAGCAGGAGGCTGCACGCACCACACCGACGAGCACACTGCAGGCCCTATGTCCCCATACTGCGTTTGTTCTGGGAAGAATCTCACATGAGCGGAAATTAGTTTTCTATTAAAGGATCTGAATGAGATTTTGCTGGCAAATAGGCTGCTTAGAGCAGAGCAGGAACTCCAGGGTCAAAGTCATCTCCTGGCAGGAAAGGCTCAGAGAGCCTGGTCACTCTCCCCCCACATGATTGGAGCAACAACGAGGTGACTCATGCTTCCCTCAGAGGTCGGAAACCTCGTTAGAAAATGTCCTGTGGCTTCTCCTGTATGCTCAGTCAGGACGAGGGAGCCCTGGATTTAACTGTCAAGCAGCCCTGACTGTGACCACTTCTCCCCCGGAGCGAGCACAGTCTGCCCTGCGCGAGGTCGCAGTGGACCAGTCAGGACTCGGCACCGCTTCCTCGTGGACAAAACAAGGACTCATCACTGATTTCAGACCGGCGTTGGAGTGCTCATCTGTGCCAGTGGCTGCTGAGCTACTGAGATGGGAAAGACGGGCTGCTTCCCAATGACACTGCAAAGCGAGTCTCCCGCCTCCCTGCTTTGTGGGAATGTCAAAGGATCAAGCACATAGGATACATTTTAGAAGCTACAAGGAACCAAAGGAAAGGATGGTGTCTGGTGTGACTTAAGCATTCCACTCTAACGGTGCGCCTCTCCAAAACCCTCACACGGAGGTGGCTCTGCCCTGGACCATCCTCCGCAATGGCTCATCGCTGCCCAGCGTTTATGACAATTACAGTAAGTCCACTGACCTTATAGCCTGCAGCACAGCAGATTTTCTCGAGGGCCCCAGAGTGTCCTTAATTATCCCTGGAACCACTTCTCCCAAAAGCGAGGGAAGGAAGCCTCTCAGCCTCCCGGAGGTCACCTCCTTCCTCGAAGTAGCATCAGAAAGTCACTAAAGGGGTGCTATTTTGAAGGTTATTAATGGACTTTCTCTTTCGTCTTTCCAAGTTTGCAAACTATCGCCTCATTGGCTTGTGACATCCACCCGGCTGGGACAGTGCAGAGGAGAGAAAGAGACTACTGCAGTTCGTTACAGGGACACAAAGAGAATGAAGGTAATATTCAGCTTTGATGCTCAAAGATGAGACTTTGCAGCAGTACCATAGCCTCATTTGAAGTGATGTCCAAGTCTCTTTATTCTTCCTCCAGCAGATCAGTGAGCAGTGCCCTAAAGGAGGGCCAAGCAGGAGAGGGCTGGAGTGAGGGCTGGATTCCCTTTTCTCTCCTCCCTGGGAATCCTGAACAGGAGGAGGAGAGCAGGCGGGTCAGATGTGTGTGGACTGTTTCCGTGGGCGCAGTGGATGAGCGTGCTGGTGCCGTGGCTGGGGTTCTGGGAAGAGACCGGTGCAGAGGCCCCGTCGCTGCTGTGTGGCAGCCACACTCAGGTGAGTGTATTTTCTGTGTCCTGATTCCCCTGGGCTCTCAGTTTCTGTGCGGCATGGATGCCCTCTGACAAAATGAGGTGCCCCCCCATCAGAAGCCAGGGAAGGGGCCCCCACGGTCTTGAGCCATAAGAATCGAGGAGGGGCAAAGTCCTGAGGGAGGTTGGTTGATGCTCCCTGGGGGCACTTCTCAACCAAAAGGCCACGGTGCACCCAGGTACAGACCCAGCGGGAGAGGCCGGAGTGTGGTCGTCCATGATTGGTGATGGATACCAGCCAGTGGTCACCCCAGGGCCAGCACAGTGTTACAGGGTTCCCTGCCCCTACCCCAGTGCATAAAGGTAAGAACCCACTCCTTTCCACGTCTGCGGTGTGTGAGCTAAGCTCTGCAGCCCCCGGACACTTGCCGAAGAGCAGCCTCCGTCCCGTCAAGCATCGGGGTTTTCGGAGCCCAGAGCTCACTGCGGCCCACTGGGCAGTTTGCTCCGAGGCCTCGGCTACTATTTCATTTGGTCACTGGCTCAGAGAGCCCACCAGATTCATTTGGTCACTGGCTCAGAGAGCCCACCAGATTCCCACGGGCGTGCAGCTCTCACCCAGAGCCAGGGTGCATTGAGAAGATACCTCGTGAGATGTTCCAGGAGGCAGCCACTGACAATGTGGTGATGCGTCACTCAAACGTCTCCAATACATAGAGAGGAAGCAGGACACGAGCAAGGCTGAGCAAACGTGGCTGCAAGATAGGTTAGAGAGAAATTAATTACAGCCAGCACCCACCCAACCCACTGCCACCGCGTGTCCCCACAGGCTGGTTCCCATGGCGACGAGAGCCTCAGGGCCAGCGTCGGCATCAACAGAGCATCTGACTGGGAGGACGTTTCTCAGCTTTCGTAATGCTCTGGCACCAGGGCTGCGAGCGTCGGGGGAGCTTTCGTGCTGGTTTTCCGCAGGCCCAGCTCATCGCAGTCCCGGTTGGAGGTTTCCTGAAGCCGGTGCTGTAGCAGTTTCCTTCTCCACTGCATGCAGAAGGCGGCAACTTCCAGCTCCTCCGCATCGGAGGACAGCTGTCTCAAACCCTGGCGGAGGGAAAGACAGGTGAACCTGGGGGACACTGCACACTCTCCCCGCGTCCGCTGACCGGAGCTCTAGGGGATTCCTCTGAGAAGCTGGGCTGGTTTCCTGATGGTCTCGCTTTGCTTTAACAGAGATCAGGGAGATCAGAGATCAGTGTTCGGAGAGGTCCTCTGGGTGGGCACCCACTCATTCTGAAAGGAGAAGCACAACAGCGCAAAGAGCCTTATATTCGTCAACATAAGATGTTCTGAGGCCCTGACCGGTTTGGCTCAGTGGATAGCGCGTCGGCCTGTGGACTCAAGGGTCTCAGGTTCGATTCCGTTCAAGGGCATGTACCTTGGTTGTAGGCACATCCCCAGTGGGGGTTGTGCAGGAGGCAGCTGATTGATGTTTCTAACTCTTTCTTCCTCTCCCTTCCTCTCTGTAAAAAATCAATAAAATATATATTTTTTTAAAAAAAAGATGTTCTGAGAATGTAATTTTTAAAACTCTCTCTTTACCCCAAATTCTGCCTCCTTTGGATTGCGCCATATTCATTTTGCTTTATGCAAACTCTCCAAGGGTCTGCCCAGCGGCCTGAGCAGAGCCAGGACACAGGTGTACACTCAGCTTCAATGTCAGGTTCACTTGCACTCAGATGGCCTGGAGATTGGGCCGTGGACTGGCTGGCCTAGGCTGGTGCTGCAGGACCAGCAGGAGGATGTGGGCATGGCTGCAGGACCAGTGGGAGGCTGTGGGTGTGGCTGCAGGACCAGTGGGAGGCTGTGGGCGTGGCTGAAGGACCAGTGGGAGGCTGTGGGCGTGGCTGAAGGACCAGTGGGAGGCTGTGGGCGTGGCTGAAGGACCAGTGGGAGGCTGTGGGCGTGGCTGAAGGACCAGCGGGAGGCTGTGGGCGTGGCTGAAGGACCAGTAGGAGGCTGTGGGTGTGGTTGAGCTGGAGGGAGGGACACTATTCCTTAATGGCCAGGCCTGAGCTTTTCTCTCAACCTCCTTTATATTCAAAAGACTCTGAAACTTGTAGCTAAAATATGCACATTTTTCAAATGCTTTTCACTGAATGCATCTTGAAATGAAAATTCTCCCTCTGCATACTTAGCACCTCCAGGCACTAGCCCACTGGTCCCAGTCTGTGACTTCATGGAACTTACATCCTAATAAAAGAGCCAGACAAATACATAAATACAAAGGGAGAAACAGACAAACATGTAACTGCAAATTGGGATAAGTGCTACAAGGAATTATACAAGGTACTAAAACAGAGAAAACTGGGTGTGATATAGTTTGAGTATGGGCGGATGTTTCATCTCCTGAGGAGGCGGAATTTAAGCTTGGCCCTAAAGGACAGAAGGAGCCAGACATGGGTGCCGAGAACCAATTCCAGCATGTAATAATTACAAGAGTTCCACCAAAAGGTTGATGGGACTTGGTGAGCTCAACAGGATTGAGTCACATGTAGTTTACCTGTTGGAAACGGCTACAAAGCATCTCCCCCAAACCTGAATGGGATTGTTAACTGCCAGACAGCTCAGGGCATTTTATTGCCTCCTGTTGGCCAAACACTTGAACAGCTGTAGGCTATTCCCCAAACTGACAATGCTTCTGTAAACCCTTTGATACCTTACCCTTTGAAGTGTATATTTCCACCTGGCCTTGGGACAAATTGTGTTTAATAAAAGCACGGGTCCTTGGTCAAGGTGAGAGTCTTCTAGCTCCTTCAGGGGGAAGCTCCTCTGACCCCCAATGCCTATCAAAAATATCTTTCGTCCACGGACTCCTTCTTAATCATCTACGTGCAGCCCTTTCTCCAGAATGCTGACCCCTTTGTAAGGCTGGGGAAAAAGAACCCCGGCACATGGGGAGATTCGGCAGAAGTTAAGGGGTAGGGGCACATCTCCCAGGTAGAATAATACCTGTGAAGGCCTGTGTCAAGGCCCCGGACAGGTGTTCTGTTAGGCATTCAAGTATTTCCATTTCCAGCCTCCACTTGGACACAGAAAGCTGGAGAGAGGATTGCTCCCCCTCGACAACAAGAAAGTCAGATGATTCACAAAATCATAACCTTTCTTCAATATCATTTTTAAAAATCCTCACCCAAAGGTATTTTCCATTGATTTTTAGAGAGAGTGGAAGAGAGGGTGAAACACAGAAATATCGATGTGAGAGAAACATCCATTGGTTGCCTCCTGCACTCGCCCTGGAGCCTGCAACGAGGCACGTGCCCTTGACCAGAATTGAACCCAGGACCCTTCTGTCCGCAGGCTGACGCTCTATCCACTGAGCCAAACCGGCTAGGGCCATAACCTTTCTTGAAGCCATTAGGGAGCTGAGGTTGAAGGACATCAACGAGCCTGAAATCTAAGAAAAGACAGTCACTTTCACACACTGGCTCCTTTAGGACAGAGCATAGGGGAAAGACGGGCTAGCAGAGACTGATAAGAAGACTTTAGCTGAAATTCTTAACATGTTGCTAATGACCAAGTGCACACAAGTGTGAGTATACAGGACCCATGAGAACCACAAGCCAAGAACAGTCCACACCTGCTCTCGGGCTCTCTCTGGGCCCTCCTCGGGGATCCTGAGAAGGATCTGGGACAGGGCAGGAGGTTGGGAATGTCCCTAGTAATGGCGAGGGAGCAGCCGACACGGCGACCAAAGGCAGGAACCCCTGCCCACATTGTCTCCTATGAAACAAAGACCTAAAGCAGTGATGGGCAACCTTTTGAGCTTGGTGTGTCAAACTTCGCCAAAAAACTGAGCATAACTCGGGTAGTGTGTCACTTTGAGGAAAAAACTAACTCCAAGACTCTAGTCGCAAATGTTTCATCCTCAGGAGCAGCAAATGTTTCATCCTCGGCATGCGGCCACGTGTCATCAGAAATGGCTACGCGTGTCAGTGCTGACACGTGTGTCATAAGTTCGCCATCACTGACCTAAAGTCACCCTGCCATCCCTAGGACATAGGTCGAGGCCATGGCAAGAGGAGAAAGGGACAGAGTACAGGCCTCTACTTGGGGGGGGGGGGGGGAAGGGGGAAGGAGCAGAAAATGGTCCTGAATTCATACCATTCAAAGTCTCCTATTGCTGGGGGAGGAGCAGGATCACTGAGAAAGCTCCAACCCCTCGACCTGGGACGCCAGCCTGCCTTCAACTGAGGCTGAACCACCTCCCCGCCAGGCAGTGAGTCACGAGTGACAAGTAAGCTGTGGGAGAGGCAAGAACCTTGAGGAGAACAGCTCCAAGGTGCACAGCAGGCCTCATGCTGAGTGGAGCAGGGATAGTGATAGACACCCAAACCCAAACCCCAAACACATCAGGGGTGACTATCGCTATAACAGCCACACTCAGCTCAAATCCTGACTCACCCCCACACGAAGGGCTAGGGGAAGCGGGGTGCCATTTTCAAGCATACATAGTATTCAGTTCATCTCTGCCAGTCTACACATAGAGTCAAGTTTTCAGTGGGAAATTATGAGACATGCAAAAAAGAAAAGAAAACAATTGACTTTCAAGAGATAAGGAATTGAACAACCCATACTCAGATATGAGCCACTTGTTGAAACTATCAGATAGGAAGTTAAAAATTACTGTGGTTAATGTATCAATTACTTTAGTGGAAAAAGTAGATGAAATGCATGAACAGATGGAGAATTTCTAGCAGGAAACAAAAAATTATTAGAAATAACTGAATGAAAATGCTAAAAATAAGAAGAAAAAAAAAACACATGGTAAATGATGAAGGATACTTTGACAGACTCATCGGCAGACTGAATACAGCTGAAGAAAGAATCAGTGAAACTGAAGGTAGGTTCATAGAAATTAGCCAAACTGAAACACATACGAAACCAAGTGGCAGGTTTGGGATAGAATCAAGTTGATTTTTTTTTTTTTTTTAGATAAAGAAGCATTGATCTATTGTTCCACTTATTTATGCATTCATTGGTTGATGCTTGCATGTGCCCTGACTGGGGATCAAACCTGCAACCTTGGTGTATTGGGATGACACTCTAACCAAATGAGCTACCTGGCCAGGTTGAATTTAACAACTAAGAAGAAGGTAGAGTTTCCTCATGCATGTATGCAATATATCATGTTCCTGTCGGGCTGTGACCCAAGTCACAGCCCCGCACATGTGTGCTCCACACCAGCACCTGCTCTGGGATCAGCACTTACCCTGAGACTCGCAGCCTCTGCAGCCCTCACAGTCTTGGAGACGGCCCGGAGGAGCTGCTGTGCGTTTCCCAGCAGGAGCTCCTCAGAGGACTTGCTTCTGGCCAACGAGGCCTTGACACTGGGGGTTACAGGAGGAGAGCAGCTGACATCACACTGGTGAGAGGCGAGTCTCAGATAGCCCAATGCCAGAACGTTCGCAAAGTGAGCCTTTGTGTGCACGACTCAGAGAAAGAATGTCCTAATGGTGTAATTTGACATTTAAAAAAAACAAACGTACATTTGGATACTAAGAAAGTATGACTCATGTAGTATCTATAAATTAACAAGAAGTGTTTTTAATTAAAGTAACTGAAGAGATGTACTTAAGTAATGAACTTGGGTAAAATCTCAGACTTTCAGAGCCTTTAGGATTGAGAGCTTGACAAATACACCTTATGAAGCAGGCCTTATCTTTGTGATCTGAGCACTGACAGCTTAGGGCCTTGCTCACCTTGGAAAGGCTGCCCCTCCCAAGGGTAGCCAATTCCTGGAGGTAGTGAACGGTCACCTGCAAGTGCACCTTCCATATGCAAACTAACCAACCCAAACCCCGCCCACCTCCTCCCCACGGAGCTCTTCCACTCCAGGCCCCTGTTCCTGCGCTGATCACACCAGGGCCAGGCACCAGACAAGGAGGGGCAGCCTCCGTCCTGCAGAGCCCGTGGAAATTAGTCAAACCAGCCGATCCTAAACCCCTGTAACCTGCTCACCCCCTCTTGCCTATTCCTTCCCATGAAAACCATAGCAAGTCTCTGGCCTTTTTCCCCCTCACTCCTGCCTGGCCTCACCCCGTTTGGCCCCATGTGGCTCTGCTCCTAGGCCCTGTGAGGGTTTTCCTCCTTTCTGACAGTCATTTCCATGTGTGCGCGTCCTGCCATTCCTGATTTAAACAAAGGCACCCTTACCATCCCCGGATTTAAAGTGCTAATTCATTGCAGTTCCAGTAATTTAAGTAGAGAAATTTGAGTAGCTAATCTTGAGATGATTATGTGCCTGAAATATTTCCTAAACTGGTGATTTTCCACCTTTTTCATGCCATAGCTCACAGAAACTAATTACTAAAATTCTGCTGTACACACACAAACATACACACACACACACACACACACACACATACACACACACAATTGTTTTTGCTGATCTGACCATAAGAAAATAGGCATAATTTTGATTTATTCACATTGGATAGCTAATGTTGTGTTGGCTGTTGTCATTATTTTATTTGACAATCTAAGGGAAAAGAGGTCAGTGCCCTGACTCTTGCAACACTACTAGTTGAAAATCGCTGTCCTAGATAAAAGTAACCAGGTTACATTTTTAGTTTAAAAACAATTTATATACCCTGATCTTGGCAATGTTATTTTTATAACTCACAATAATTGATACCAGTTTTAACTAGCAGCTTTCCATAATACCAGAATATTACAAACTAGAGGCCTGGTGCACGAATTTGTGCACTGCACGGGTCGGGTCCCTTGGCCTGGCCAGCAATCAGGGCCGATCGGGGCCCCTGGGAGAGGCTGTGGGAGGTTGTCTGTGGGAGCACACTGACAACCAGGGGGCAGCTCCTGCATTGAGCATCTGTCCCCGGTGGTCAATGCACATCATAGCAACTGGTTGTTCAGTCATTCGGTCACTTAGGCTTTTATATAGAGATATATGTCTGTTACTGATGAATGTGCAGTGCAGCTTTAAGGCACTTGAGTTGAAATGAAGCTGGTCCATACTTATGACATTGTATATTGTCAACACAAAAGCTGTTGTAAGGAATGGTTAGCAAAACTGCTCACCTGCTGCCCGACCAGCATGGCTCAGTGGTTGAGTTCAACCTATGAACCAGGAGGTCACTGTTCGATTTCCAGTGTGGGGTGTGCAGAAGGCAGACAATCAATGATTCTATCTCATCACTGATATTTCTATTTTTCCCTCTCCCTTCCTCTCTGAAATCAATAAAAATATTTTTTAAAAGCAAAAACAAACAAACAAACAAAAACCCTGCTCACCTCCAGAGTTCAGGCACATCAAATTAATTCATCTTAACATAAGTTATATGCTAGCATAGTCTTTCCTGGGCATGTAACACTGAATATACTTCCACTTTGCAATTATTTTTACTGATAACTGGCTTTTTTTGTTATATTATTAGTATAAAAACAACTAGATAACTAATGGTAAAATTTTAAACATAGTTATAAAGCACAGACTTGTGTTTGTAGATGGAGCCTGACATGCAAACACCAGCATGCGTGTGCGATGTCACAAAGGAAGACAGGAAGTGTCAATGCCGGTGGATTTGATTCCTGAAAATCCTTACGGTTACTCTATGTTCGCACCTACTCAGGAACAAGTTTTCATGTTAAGTCTTATTTTTCTTTATTATGTGTATCATCTGATATATTTGTGATAAAATAAGAAACAACAGTGGCTTAAATGCATTTCTGGTCCTCTGTATTAATTTGAAATTCCCAGAATCAATGTGGGCTCTTGGAGGATGAAACGTTAAAAGGAGTGTTAAAAAAAGGAGTTTCCTCCCCACCCGGCCCTCTGGAGCCTGAGACCGCAGAGCACAGCTGCCCCCACCACGCGCTTCTACCTGGAGATGATGCGGAGCTGGTTGCTCATGGTCTGGATCTGCTCCACGACACACAGGAGCTCCTGAGAACACCTGTGGTCTATGCAGTTCTTCGCAATGATGCGGACAAGCCTGGCGAAGTTCTGCCCAGAAGTTGCAACTTTCCTGGCAGAGGCAATGAGCTGCTCTTTGGTCTAAATCAAAAGAAATGACAAAGAAGGGGGCAAGCAATGCTGTCACAGTTTCCCCCAAGAAATCGGTGCAAAGTGTGCCTGGCACCGCTTACTGCAGAATGAACACCGTTTAACGTGGTCTCCAGCATGAAGGAGAGGGGCTCAGCTGAAGAGGTCAAGCTCGATATTCCATAACCTTCGAGTTATGGAAGGTCATAACCCCAGGACTCGAAGGTGCCAGAGAAAACTCAGACCACAAGAGAGTAGTCTGGTGTAGATCTCCGCCAAGAAAGGAGATGCTGCCCTGCCAGGTGGCTCAGCTGGTTGGAGCGTCATCCTGTAGACCAAAAGGTTGTGGGTTCGATTCCTGGTCAGGGCACATACCTAGGTTGTGGGTTTGATCCTCAGTCAAAGCGAGTGAGGGAGGCAACCAGTGTTTCTCTCACTCTCTCTCTCTCTCCCTCCCTCCCTCCCTCTCCTCCATTCTGCTCTCTTTAAAAATCAATGAACATATCCTCAGGTGAGGACTAAAAAAACAAAAACAAAAACAGGACACCCCTTCGATCTTCCTGCCGTCCTCCAGCTGCACCAGCCTCAGCGCTGGCGAGGTCTAACGCCCTTCCCCAGGGGTCACGGAATCTCCCAGCTCCCGCTCAGGACCCTGGGTCCCCCGCCCTGTGTGGCCTGTGGCCCTCTAACCGCCATTTCAAACTCTTTCCCGTTTTACTCCTGAGCACCCGGCACTTTGGTGCTTGAAATCGGGTTGGTAGGAAGATGGGAATTTGAGGGTTTGGAGGAGAATTCTTCATGTTCCTCCATCTCACCAGTCACGAGCCTCACTATTGAAATTATCCTCTGGGCCCAGCCCGTGTGGACCAGTTGGTGAGCATCGTCCCATGCACCAGGAGGTCGCTGGTTCCATTCCCGGTCAGGGCAGGCTCGAGCCCCACTGAGGGGCGTGCAGGAGGCAGGCAATCAATGTTTCTCTCTCATCAATGTTTCTATTTCTCTCTCCCTCTCCCTTCCTCTCTCTCTAAAACCAATAAAAACATATGTTTAAACAATGTATCCTTTGGTTCTTCTTTAGGTGCCATTTCCCAGGGAACCCCATGGGGCGCAGGATTTGCATATTCCTGGCCCCCTCGACCACACACCACGGCCAACACCCAAGCCCTATATGAATTAGGATATCAGAGAGGTTTGGAAAGGGAATAGGAGTCAGCAAAAAGAGGTCACCACTGCCAGGTCTGACCTAATGACCTTGGGGTCACAGTCCAATGAGAAGCTGGCTGGTTGAAGTGGGCAGGGTTGGAAGGAGGGATGGGACAATGGCAGGTCTTACCGGCAGGTGTGGGGGTGCTGCTAGGTTTGGCTTGTAGTCACCTGGTCAGGGGGCACCCTGACATCCAGCCTTCTCATCTGGACTCCCTTCCCACCCAGGATGAGAAATGGGGCCCCACGCAGCCTGGCCATGGTTTTGGGAGCCATTGGTACCTGGCAGACCAACGTGGAAGGAGTTTTCCAAATGGCTTTGGAGTCATTCCAGTTCTTCATTCTGGTCCCCACTCTTTTATTTTCTCAGTGCCGGTAAACAATGCTTAACGAAACTGAATCCAGGCGCGGGCCGGAGAGAGTTAGGTCAGGGCCAGGGTGGAGGCGGCCCCTCCCGTAGGCAGCAGCCCTCCCCTCCAGGCCTCCAGGCCGTGCTGGCCCTAAACGGGTCCTGCGGAGGCTGTCGCCCTGTCACCTCTATTTGGGGCAATTTTAAAAGATGTAAGTGGCCCCTTAGTCATCTTTCTGGGATACAAATGAGTCCTTGATTTTACTAAACTGCAGCTTCTGACAAGTTATCTTCCTGGTGAGTAAGACAAAACTGTGGTCAGTGAGCCCAAAAGAGGAGGGAGAGGAGAGGTGACGTGACATTTATGATGCAGTAGACAGAGAAAGACGAGAGCATGCAGAAATGCTAAGTGCTGAGCAGCGGAGGAGGAGTGTGGCCCAACTGTGCGGGGAGCCCCAGGCCCCGGAGGGCAACGCCCGGCACCCGTTTCCCCCGCGTGGCCCAGTCCTTCCATCACCCACGTCCCCGAAGGCCACGTACCAGGAGGTGTCCTCTGCTGCGTAGACTCTGAGCCATCAGGAGCACCTCCTCGGCCATGTCCTGGGTCATCTGGGTGATTCTGTTCCCACCGTCCGTGCTGTGGTCCTGCGGGGGCTGCTCCAGCTCTGCCCTCCGCCGGGCCGGGCCGCCGGGGGCGCAGGGAGGGCCGCTGCCGGGCTGCTGCTGGAGGAGGAAGACAGAGCTGGTGAGCCGCCTGCTGCTGGGACCTTCCAACCACCAGGGGAGGTTAACGGCCTTGTCATCGTGTAACCGAGGGAACCGGGAGGGCTTCCGACTGCCCACGTGCCAGCTGCCCTTAGCATCTCTCCAAACCCACAGGAAAACGGGAGAAGAGGAAACAGCGGGTCCCTGTCACTCGGGGCCATTCACCCAGAATCTGCATAAACTGGAACCTGGCATTGTCCATCCCAGGATAGTTACAACAGCAGTGTCTTCCCTCGGTGAGTTTTCGGGCCTCACCTGGGAGAAGGGGGAATCTATAGGTTCTTGAAATTCAGGAATCCCTGAATGTTCCAACTTTGGGAACCCAAATACTGGCACGTAGGGAGATGATTCACAAAATCATAGCCTTTCTTGAACCCATCAGGGAGCAGAGGTTGAAGGACACCAACTAGCCTGAAATCTAAGACAGACCTTCACAGCTCCCCACCCCCCTGCCTTGTTGCTTCCTAGTGAGGAAGCAGCGGGACACTCCCAGCTGGGCCCTGAGCCGAGCCTCCCAGGACCTGAGCCACACAAGTTGCTCTGCACTTAGCGGTGAACCCAGTGACCAAGTTCAAGAGTGGCTCTGCCTCGCCAGCCAGTCTCCAGCTCCTCAGGGCAGGGCCTGGGCCCCGGTTCGAGCGGGCAGGAGGCAGGAGGGGAGCCGCCTCCAGGCCCGCCCGCCCCCACGCCTCCCCCAGCACCCCTCCTAGCACGCTAAGGCCTCAGAAGGGATATGACTAAGCTTTTGGAAAAGCCTGAGGCCGCAGACATGATGGTAAATTCCACCAAAACTGGGAGCTTTAAGTTCATGGTCCTATTCGGTCTGGGGCTGTGAATGTAGCAGATTCTCCACCAAGAGAGGAATGGGATCACAGGGGCGCTCAGGGCTGTGGACAGACCCCGTGTGGCCGCCGCGTGTGGCCTGTGGCCTTCCGCCCCTGCCCGGTTGGGGGCTGTGTCCAGTGTTTGCCACGCTCCCCTCACGCGGAAGGTGCTGCCGCTACCCTGTGGCCTCAGGAGACCAGTCACCAAGGAGGGGTGGTTGAACCGTACCCTAGAGCTGCGGGTGCAGGCGAGTGTTTAAGTGAGCAGTTGCCGTGTACCAGACGGGATGTATGTGAGTGAGTATGGGGCTAGGACACGGCGGAGGCTGGGGTCCAGGTGAGCCACCCTGCGGTGTGGGCTCATATGAGTGTGCTTGGCCCTGAACTGGCCCAGGAGCGAGCATGCGTGTGGGGAGAGCCCTGACAGCTGAGTTCAACTCAGAAGCTGACCAGATGCCAGAGCAGCAGCCAGCAGGTGGGCGACTGGAGGTGGGGCTGGATGTGCACGGCCTGGCCTGACTGCGGCTGCTCTCCCCCCACCCCCAGAACACCTGCTCCACTCCCCCCATCCCTCCCCCGCCTCCCCCGATCATTCTGCCCCAAATCCGAACCTCTCCTGCACATCTCAGCTGCCTTTCACATCCTAGCAAGCAATCAAAGCCACTAACTGTGCACCTGCGATGCCCAGACACTGAGCTTGGCATGAAGGATCGAAAGACGGGTAAGACGGGGTCCCTGAGCTTCACCGCTGACAATGCAGTCTTTCTAAGCCAGTGCACACGGGAAGTCGTGGGCTTTGCTATCGTCTTTCTGTGTTGGCGTCTTCAATGAAATCACCCCCCACCTCCTGCAGCCTGTTCGCTGGCCTTGCTCCCGACAGGCTGAGACATCCCTGGATGCTGCGAGGGTGGGGGGGAAGCCTTGGAGAGGGGCCCAATGACACCGAGGGCCCGTGGGGACCCTGATGGGCCAGAGGACTCATCTGGGACTACGACTCAACTGCAGGGACCAAAAACAGGGAGAAAATGGCAAAAGCCCTTGAGCTAAGGGTTAGGAAAGTCAGAAATGTTCTTTTCAGCTCGTGTCTCACATGCAACCGTCAGGGACCCTCTGCTTCCAAAGTTAGAAATGTCCCCAGGCTCCTCCGTGATGAGGGGGACCACGCTGGAGGCCCCGTAGCTGCTCTGACTGCTCGTTAGAAACAGAGAATTCCCAGGCTGTGACGTACGAGTGCCCAGATGATGAGGAACCCCTTCCCAAACCATGTCAGCTTCAGCAGGTGCTCATGGTTGGGGGTGCTGTTCTGGGCTGTGTGGAGGGGTGTCTCTGCCCTCAGGAGCCCCAGTTAGTGGGAGAGTGGGGCAGACGCAGCACAGGGGCTGCTTCCCCTCTCCCTGCCCTGGGCAAAGCCCTCGTCCCTGTTGTTTTGGAACGGGAGCCACTGTGGAGGAGGAGTGCCTGGAACAGAAACCCCTAGGTGGGGGCCTGCTGTCCACCCAGAGGCCTCCAGCTGCGCAGGAGAGACGAAGCCCTTTGGGGGCGGAGGGGGGGCGGGGGCTGAAGGAGCTTGCTGTGGTGTCCACCCACTGCCGCTGCGCTGGGCGGCCAGCAGGTGTGTGAGGCGCTCCTCTCTGCAGGTTTTGATGAGAAGGGGAATGTGTCAGGTGAGCTGAGAGACACGGAATGTGCCAGTGAAGTCAGTGGCATTAAGTGTCGGGAAAACAGAAAAGGAGGGGCCCACTGGCTATCTGAGCGGATGGACCAGGAGCCGGGGAGGCTGGAGAGCCTGGAAGGCGCTGGGAGAGGGAGCTGCCTGCCCGCCCAGCTACGCTGGGAACAGGGCCCCTTCCCAAGGTAGTTGCTTTTTTTTTTTAATCCTCAACCGAGGAGTGAGGATATTTTTCCCATTGATTTTTAGAGAATGGAAGGAAGGGGGAGGGAAGAGAGACAGGAGAGAGAGAGAAATATCGATGTGTGACACACAGATTGTTGCCTCCCCCATAGGCCTCGTAGGCCCTGGCAAGGATCGAACCTACAACCCAGGTATGTGCCCTTGACCAGGAATTGAACTTGTGACCCTCTGGTGCACCTGCTGACACTCTAACCACTGAGCACACGGGCCAGTGTAATTACACTGAATTACAGTGTAATTACAAGAAAAGGGAAGTAAAGAGATGAAGAGTAATGGAGTGAAGAAACAGGTGATCTGGTCAACTGCATCTCAGGAGAGGACCCGGGCAGGGTTTGGAGGCTCTGGCTTCCTAGCACAAGGTCGCAAAGGGGACGGAGCAGGTTTGCCTAAAATGCTGGCCCCGCTCTCTGCTAGGGAGCTTCTTGGGCCCCGCCAACCCCCCGTGTCTCCCACTGGCTTTGATCACAGTCGGTCTAAGAAAATCAAGTGTTTGGGATCCATGATGCCCTACTGTGCTGTCCGTTGCCCTGGGAAGAAATGATGGTGCCGGAGGGTGTCCCAGACCCAGCACCCTCCCAACAAGTCCTCCTTTTGCCTACGCTGACTCAGCTGGGGTCCCTGCCACTTGAGACAGAAGAACCCTGATGGAGCAGGGCAGGAACGGTGGCACAGGAGCCAGGGCCATAGAGGATAGCTGTCAGTCACAGCAAGGCGACTCGCTGCAGCTGGGCAACTTGGCAAACTTCCTGGAGGTCAGTAATTATGGCCACTCCACACAACACCCTCACTATGTGCAAGTATTTCATGTGGATGCTTCAGGAACCCTCTGCCCAGAAGGTATCAATACTCCCATTCTCCAGATTAGAATCTTGAACCCAAAATAGCTAAAAGCTTCTCTGTGGACTCGGGGCTGGGAAATGGCAGAGGCAGGCGCAGCCCAGGCCATCTGCTGCCCGACCCTGGGCTCTCAAAGGCTGCCTGTGCTGCCTGCCAGGGGTGAGTTATACGCGTGGGCACCGGGACAGCTTTTTCTGGAACCCGGCAGCAGGTTTGGTTCCTAGAAAGTGGGCTGAGGAGGGGAGGAGAAAAGGTGCTGCTATCCTACCATGTCCAGGTCCGCTGCAATGGTCCCGGTGATGGCTGGACCGGCCGTGCAGGTCCCTGCTGAGCTCCCTGGGGTATCTCTTGGGGCAGCACTCGGAGAATCCAGACCGCCCGCTGCAGCAGCTCCTAAGGCACCCTCCTGGAGGTGGAGCTGGGGCTGGGCAGGGTCCTGTTCATCCCTGGGCTTCAAGCACCTCGCCAGGAGTCTGCAGGCCTTGCTGTGACCACCTTGCCAGGCCTGGAGCTGGGCCACGGCGTGGTGGGCCTTGGCCGCCCACTCCCACTGAAGCCAGTCCAGGATGTGCGCTCCCCCCTCCTCTGGGTGTTCTTGGAGCACAGGGACCCTCTGGGCCACCTCCTTGGTGAGGACGAGAATGCTCTCCAGAGCCACCAGAAGGCCTTCCTGACAGGGCCCGGCCTCCTGGCCTCCTGCCACGATCGTCTGCACAGCCTGGATGCCAGACACCATCCTTTCCAGGGAGCTTTCTGGCCTGCAGGGTCTGAGGCCTGGGGCCTGGGGCTCTTCACAGACAGAGAGCCTTGGGCTGAAGGCATCTTGGAGGGCCTGTCCATAGTCTGCATTGATGCTGCTGAGGTGGCCAATCAGGGCCTTGGCTCTGAGGGTGAGCTCCAAGCAGAGAAGGTCAAAGCGTGTGGACAGGCTGGGAGACGGTCTGGGGGAGGAGGCCAATATCTGCGCCACATCCAGCAGCGCGTCTGTGAGCACATGAACTTCCCTGCACAGAAAGGCGACCTCGCCCTTGACCCGCTCATCCCCACACAATAGCCTAGACAGCCTGGCAGCCTCCTGTAGCCTCTGAGAAACATCTGCTGCCTGAGCCAACCCTTCCTGCAGCCCCTGCCGGTCCTTCACAGCCTGTCGCAGGGGCAGGAGGAACAGTCCTTGTCTCCCGCTGAGCCTCTCCATGCACTGGAGCAGGTCTTGGACAGCCACGGACCATAGCAGGCATCTGTCCCCAAGGCTCTCCTCCCAAGAAATGGCGGCTTGGAGACCATCCGAGACCAGAACCTTGTCCAGCAGCTGTTTAGCATGGGTCTCCGCCTCCTCCAACCTGTCCTGCATTTGTAAAAGTGCTTCTGGATGCCCCATCGGGCCAGGGTCCTTCTTACCCAAATCCATGGCCTCACCCTTGGCCGCTAGTTGAGCCATTGAAACTAAGTTCTGCTGAAGCTCCATGAACACGGCCGCGCTCCCCGGAAGATCAGCTGCTGGGTTGTGACGGAACAGCTGTTGACACAGAGGGTACCAGTCACCAGCCATAGCTACCAAATCCTGCCTGCTGTCCCTGGCTCTCCCAGACAGCTGGAGAGACACTTCCAGAAGCCTGCTGGTTCTGGCAGCTGTGCAGTGTGCTGTCTTCCCTGCCAAGTCAGCAGCAGAAGGTGCCAGCACCGGGATTTCTTGGAGTCCATTCATCCTCTCTGACCCCAGTGGTCCCTCCCCAGCCAGGGACTCTTGAGCTGCAGCCACTGCTACACCCGGCTGCTGAGGGGTGATGCCGGCTGAGGACACGGGCTGGTGGCTACAGCTCTCTGCAGCAAGAGTGAGCTTGCTGACGGTGGGGAGTGGAGGGCCCCTACTCTGTGTACAGGTGTTGGGACTCAAGGGACTGGAAAGATGGTTCCTGGGTGGATAGGAAGTGCCTGGGTCACTTTCCTCGAACCCTGGCCCCCTCTGGTGCGTTAGTGCTAGAGCTGGGGAGTCCTGGAGGCTGGGGAGAACATGAGACTGTCTCTTTGCCACGTCAAACCTCTGGACTTGGTCCCGAAGCGGGCTGAGGATATCAGGGTGGTTCGTCCCATCCAGCCCCTCCTGGAGGCTCTGAGTGGCACAGATGAGACGTTTTGCCACGGTTAGAAACGCATCTGTGTCCTGAGAGCTGTGCCCACCTGAACAGCGCTCAGCAGCCGCACCCAGGACCAGGGAGGATTGCTCCAGCTGCCGGATCAAGACTCTCAGGCCGTTCCGGAAGATGGGGTCTCGATCTCGGTCCACGTATCTGTTCATCACCTGCACTATGTGTGTGGCGCGGCCCTGTAAGTATGCCACAAGCCTGGGAAACTCGCGGGCGTCTCCACTCCTCCAAGCCCAGGTGAAGAAGTCCAAATGCTTGCCCATCTCCTGAATGGATACACTCAGAAACTCGGGAATACTGAGAACCTCATCAAAACATGCCAGCAGGCGCCCAGAGGCCCTGGCCCAGGCCTGGAGCAGGGCCTGCAGGGCGGAGGGGCTCCAGTCTGGGCCGGGCCCCTGCGGGCCTTGTGAGAAAAGCTGCTGCACTGTGACCACAAGCCCCCAGAGGCCTGCCATGGTGACCTCCAAGTCTCCGCCGGTTTGTTGTCGGGGACTGCACACCAAGGCCAAGTGGCCCACCCGGAGCATCTGCTGGGCCTGCTCCTGGAACGCGGCAAGGAGAAGCTGGAGGCTCTCGGGCCCGGCCTCGCTGCCGCGCGGGGAGCGAACAGGTGCTGTCGCCAAGGCGGCTCCGACCAGCCTTTGCAGAGGACCCTGCGTGTCGGTGAACGTGCCCAGGATCTGGCGCAGCAGCCCGGCGCGCACGCCCTGGGAGAGCGCCTCGGTGGCGGCCCGCAGCGCCGCGCGCTCTTCCGGGGGCTCCAGGCGCCGCAGCTCCAGCAGCCGGCGGCAGGGGGCCACCAGGCGCAGCCTCTCGGGCGGCGCGGCACCGGCGGCCAGGCGCATGCAGGGCCCCAGCACGGCGGCCAGCACTGCGTCCAGCCCGCCCCGCAGGCTCTCGGGCCCGGGCGCCGCCAGCAGGGAGCGCAGCTGCCGCAGGTGGCGGGGGAGCGCGCCACGCGCACAGGCCGGGGTCGCCTGGACGCCAGGCTCCAGCCGCTCCAGCAGCTCGCCCAGCGCCTCCCGGGCCAGAGCGAACAGGCGGCGCCGGGCGGCCAGCGGCGGGCGCGGGGAGCGGGCGTGGACGGCGGCGAGCAGCGCGGGGACCCGGCTCCTCAGCAGGCGGCCCCCGGGCCAGCGCGCACCCAGGCGGCCCAGGCTCAGCAGCGCGCCGGCCAGGTCCATCCAAGGTCCCCGGGGCGAGCCCGTGCCTGCCGCCTCCAGTGCGTCCAGGCAAGCCAGGCACCGGCCGGCAGCCCGAGCCGCAGTCCTCGCCGCCGCCGCGTCTTCCAGGAGCAGCACCTGTTGGGCAGAGGGGAGGAGAAGGGAGCTTGAAAGGCCTGCAGGTTTCTGGAGCGACTGCGAGCTTCCCTGACCCCACACCGGTTTACAAATAAACGTCCAGTCATCCCACACTAAAGAGAACTGGATTGCAGCCCGCTCCACCCCGCCCACACAAGGCACCTAGGAGTGACACTTAAAGAAAACTCTTGTGTAGCTGAAAATGTAAACCTCCTGAATTCGAACTACATCTCATGAGGGGCCCAGTCTGGGCTTGAGTGCCTATCTCCAGGTTAGAGGAGGCCATCACCCGTCCACATGGTAGCCGACATAACCAAGGAAAGGGTGTGTCGGAGGGACTTGCTGCTTGGATGAGGGGATGGGGCTGGGGAGATAGATGCCTGTCCGGGAAGCACCCTGAGACTCTTTCCCGGCCTGCCCCCCCCCCCCCCAGCTCTCTCCCTCCCCTTCCACAGAGGAGGTGCCCAGCAGTTCCCAAGAGCCGGCCCTTCCTCCACTCCCCTCCCCGCACCATGTGCCCAGGCCCTCTGGCTCTCATCTTCTCATTTCCATCTCCCTTTAATGAGGTTCTGTTAAATTACAAATTCACCCACAGTAACCCACACTACTAAAGTTTGAGTGATGAACATTACTAATATTTGATCATATTTATGGCAAACACATTCCAACAGGGAGCATGTGCCAACCAAGAAGAGTTGTGCCCGTTAGTGGCACGTCAGGACGGAGTGTGGGGAGCGTTTGGAGGCTGAGGGGCTGTCCTGGCCCCGGGGCCTCCCAGCTGTAGGCCAATAAGCAGAACTTTCGTTTTAGAGGCTCCTTTGCCGAACAGGTTGAGAGCTGCAGAGGTTTCTGTAGCTACTCCACATAGCTCCTGGCCACGGGTCGGGTGGGAAATGAAGCCCTCGGTGACACCTTTCATTAGGGGTTGGTGGACAAGTGTGGGGTGGACGGGCTGCACATAGGGTTAAGACCATAGAGCCTCACTCAGGATGTCTGCTCAGCTCCCTATGGCAGCTTCCACACTTAGCATTCATTCAATTGGTAATGAACTCTGTGCCTGTGACCTTGGCAGGAACTTGGGCAGGTTTCTCTCCTGGGAGGGTGTCCACTGTGGGAGCAGCATGCCCCATCCACGGCTCCCATGATGAGCTCTCTGCCCAGGCCAGCCCGCCAGCCAGCTCTGACATCAGCCTCACCTTCATGGTGTCCAGCAGGACCTGCTGAGCTGTGGACACTAGCTCCTCCCGGTGGCTCTGACATTCTGGCTGAACTCGGAGCTTCTGAGCCACCAGCATGATGTTCCTCCCAGATGTGATGAGAGAGTCGGCAGCAGGGCCCATTTCCTCCCAGAGCCACTCCTCCTCGGAGTCCTCGGCCAGCCTGCAGACACGTTCTCACTCAGCATTTACCAACGTGCAATGTGACAACAAAGAAACATACCCACCAGGAAATTATGATACATAGAAGTTACAGAGCACCATGAAGCCATTAAAATGGTGATGTAGATCTAACCCTTCACCCTAAGATAAGTCACGGATGTAAGGTAGAGCACTGGGAACACAGTTAATATTATCGTAATAATGTTGTACAGTGGCAGATGGTACCAGACTTACTGTGGTGATCACTTCATAAGGTATATAAACATTGGATCACTATAGTGTACACCTGAAACTAATATAATATTGTATGTCAACTATAATTTTAAATAGATACATTTTTAAAATTTAAATATTTATTAATTCAATTGGTTGGGGTGACATTGGTCAACATGACCATATAGGTTTCAGGTGTGGGTTTTTATGTTACAAGATCTGTCTATTGCACCGTGTGCCCACCATCCAAAGTCAACTCTTCTCCTGTCACCTTAGGAGCCCCTTCTCCTAATACATTAATTTTTTAAGGCGACGTAGGCCTATTTTTATGATGACACAGCCTCTCCAAGATGTAGTGTTACGTAAATAAAATCAAATTATATACTAGCATATATGGCAAGATCTCACTGTTTTCAGTTACGTGCAGATCTACATACAGAACCACGTATCCAGGAGAATAAACGTCCAGCTGCAGCTCTATCTTTGGTGTTTTAAAATATGCTCTGTTCCTTTTGTATTATCTCATCTTCTGTAACGACCATGTATAATTACTACAAAACACAATAAGCCTCTTTTTGTTGGGAAAAATATGTAGACTCTCATTTCCATCGTGTTATCAAGAAGAGAAGTTTTATGTGACAAAAATTTGTTTCCATGAACACAGATGTCCACAGCAACTGTTCTGCTCATGTGATTGCAAACATTCCTCTGCCAGTAATAATCCCTAACCACACAGAACGAAACAAGAGAAGCTTCCCCCTCTGTCCTCTGTCCTGATAGCGGTTGTTCCTTACGAACAAGGCTGAGGGCTGTGCCTTTGGAGGTGAAGGCTGGGAGGACTCGCAAGTGCCACCTCAAGGTTACTGAGCAGCTCCTCTCAGCTTGTGGTCCCTTATGAGCGGCAGCCAATTTCATCACCCCATCCCCACCGGCCCCAGCTTCCCTCATGTGAAATGTTCCCTGGCTCCCATGTGCAGTGTCACTTCAACCCAAACAGCCCAGCATGGCAAACTGTTCAAACCCTGGGACAGAAAAGCAGAGGGAAGAACAGCTGTCTCCTCCCTTTATTTCACGTTGACTCCTTGTGCAGCATTTGCTCACCAGCGCAGCTGACCTTCAGGTCACTCGGCCTATACATATGACAGCGCCACATCCTGACAGCTGCTCATTCGCAGAGTGGGGCCCTAATCCACACAGCCTCCCTTCCTGGGTTTTTTCATTTCTCAGCGTTAAAAAGAGGAGGGAGAAACACAGCTATGAAGCATCAGGCTCTACTGTGAAGTGGGGGTGTATTGTCCAGTGTTCAGGCAATTTAAGACTATGTCCTAGTATGACCTCGAAGATAAGGTACTTCACACAGAGAGAGAACCCTCTGATGACCCGCTGAGCTTCCCCGCTCTCCTCTCTCTTCTCTCACTCCCATCGCCACTTTGAGATGTGGCTGAGCTGGTTTAATGTTTTTAACTTGAAACAACTATTCGAGTTTCCCTTGACCAAGCATCTTCTCTTTCAAGGACACATATAGTATTGTCCTTCCCAACATGCTTTTCTTCTTCCTCTTCCCTTCTCTTGAGGTCTCTGGTTTCCGCTTGTGGGTTAGAGTCGCTCATCAATATTTCTCTTGAGTTTCTTGAGTTGGGGTGCGAGGAGAGATAGTCACTAAGTCCTTGCTCATCTACTTTCATGTTCTCCCAGTGGTCCACTGAATGATAAGCTGTCTGGATGGTGCATACTTGGCGGTGGGCCTGTCCCCTCCAGTTCACATATTTGATTCCAGCATCTTCTGGCCTCCAGTTATGGGTCAAACTCTGAGGCCAGTCTATCTGATACCAGGCTAGTTAAACTTCCTTCTTAAGTAGTTTGCTTTCTTGTGTCTGAAAGCACTGAGAATTCAGGAATTACCAACCGTATGCTTTATGCATATCTTTCCTCCACAATCTCACCTAGAACACAGGAAGCAGTTATTATGTACAGATTTTGGGTCATTAACTGGCTCAGAGAAATCTTCTTCTATTATTTGTTTAATTATTGCCTCTCCTCAATGTCTTCATTTTTATCCTTCTAGAAGTCCCATTATTTGCAAATTGGATCTGTCTTCCATGTCCACTATTTTTTTAATGTATGATTTGTATGCCTTCCTGCTTTTAATCTATGGTTTGAATGACACTATTGGCTTGACCTTTAAAATCATGCGAATCATAGTATAAGCGGTCTCAAATATCCACTTCAAGGCTCATGGCTTGAAGTGGAAATTTGAGACCAACCTTTCTACCAACAACACTTATAAAAGATAGATAAAATACTAAAAAAAAATTTCAGATATTTTAAGGGTCTAGAGAAAAAACAAGGCAATGGAACTTCATCCTGAGTAACGCAGGCCAAGAGGCAGAAAAGCCATGTGAAAAGGGGCAGCTATGCTGTGACCTCAGAGGTCTCACAGTGCTGAGAAAACAAGAATTAGGGTCTGGGTCTTGTCAATGTGGACAGAACCTGGTGATCACCCCAGGATTTCAGCTGAGACCCCAAAGACTACACCTTAGGAGTGAGAACAATCTGGAAACAGGCATTTCCTTAGAAAGACTGAAACTGGTCTTGAATCATCTCAAGACTTTGATTGGATAAGAATGGCCTCTCCCTAGTTTAACTGCCACCAGAATAAAATTAAATTCTCTATAGGAGACAATTCTATCTAGAAGCACTATAATTTTATATTGTACTGTACTCAGTGTTTTAAAATTACGCCACATGAAAAGATAAAGGTGGCATCTTGAATTACTTGGGTAAGAAAGATAGAACTTGGAACAAATAGGGTTGGGGCAACTGAGTAGAGCAGCCATCTGGAAAAATATAAAGTGAGTTCCCTATCTCAGTACATATACAATTTTGAACTTCGAATGGATTAAAGATTCTAAATGTAAAATCAAAACCATACAAGAAAAGATGAGTGAATTCCTCTTTTATATTGGTGTAGAGAAATCTTTGTAACTATAAATTAAAGTCCAAAGATAATAAAAGAATAAGTAAATAAATTTAATTCCACAAAAATTTTAAAAGTTTAGAGGAACATGGCGGCGGGAAGGGAGTGAGCAGTCTGCGCGGCCCCGCACCCGCAGGAGGAAATAGAGGGAGCAGCTGAAACGAGAGGAATCCAGCCCGAATTGGCGAAGGAGAAGCGGCTGGTGAGACAGTTTGCAGCTGGGAAGGGCAGAGATCTCCTGGAAAAAGAAAACAACTCCGAGACATGTGGATTACTGCAACAGAGAGGAATTGACAGTAGTGCTCCAGCCATGAAGTCAGAAGAGAAACAGTCCAGAGATGGAAGACGCTGACGATGCCTTGCCATACTAGCAGTCAGCAGATATGCGTCACTGCAGATTGCCCAGGACCAAACCAGAGAGGGTCAGACCTGCATTACCACCATTTGTCCACCATCCAGAACTGAAATATCATTGCTGTTATGAACACATTAACAACTGTTGGACATAGAAACCGGGACTCAAAAGAACTGTTGGCCCAGAAAGAAACTCACTACAGACTGATTCATTTGCCTCTCAGCATAACCATTATTGCTTGTCTCATTTTCAGTTCCTATAAGTGTATTCCTAGTATCACATGAGCTCACTCATCTAGGGGAAAAGATGAACAACATAGACTGAAGAACAAGAACAGCAATGATCAGACTGTCAGACCTCAGAGGGAAAGTAGGGGAGGGTGGGGACAAGGGAGATAGATCAACCAAAGGACTTGTGTGCTTGCATATGAGCCTAACCAATGATCACGGACAACAGGGGAAGGGGGGCTTGCGTGGGGGGGGATTGGGAAGGGAACGGGGGGAGGGGTTGATGACAAATATGTGATACCTTAATCAATAAAGTAATTTAAAAAAAATTTTTTAAAAGTTTAAATGGCAAAAAACAAACACACACACACACATTTTTAAAAATCACAATACTGATGGTAAACTGGGAGAAGATATCTGCAATATATATGACAGACAATGGGCTCAAACCTTACTGCATAATACATTCCCATATTTATAAACCTGATAATATAACTATCCATGTACACTTTGCTTTATCATTTAATATACCTGTGTGTTGGATTAATAATATAATCCAATAAATAATACAAAGGGCTAATAACTTAATACATATTTAATATATATTTTAACCCAGAAGTCTCCCAACTAGGACTCTACCATCCCCAATAACTTGAAAGTACACATGCACAGCATTATTGGCTGCAGTAGCCTATATAATAAAAGCCTAATGTGCTGTGTTTGACTATTCGTTGGACCGTTCAACCAGTCGCTATGACATGCACTGACCACCAGGGGCAGACGCTCCAACTAATAGGTTAGCTTGCTGCTGGGGTCCAGCCGATCAGGACTGAGCAAGATGGGCTGGACACACTTTGGAGCCCTCCCACAGCCCCTCCCAACCCCAATCATGCACCGGTGGGGTTCCTCTGCCTGTCCTGAGCCCTCTTGCAATCCAGGACCCCTCGGGGGATGTCCTTAGGCCAGGCCGAGAGACCCCACCAGTGCACGAATCCACGCACTGGGCTTCTAGTTGTTTATAATGTCAAATCCTGGAAACAACCTAGATGCCCATTGGTGGGAGAGTGGTTGAATAAATTGTTGTGCCTTCATACACATAATGGCATATTATGAAATCGTTTCAAAATTAAGGATATTTTTGTAAAATTATATGTGCTATTTCCAGGATATGTTGTTAAGTTTTTTAAAAAAGTGAAAGTGTACAATAATATCTATAGTCTACTACCCTAGGTAAGAAAGAATATATCAGAAAATATACCTAGAATGTAAGGAAACCCCAGAATGAATTATGAAAAGTAAGAAATGACTCTAACTAGTTATGGTAGATGGTAGAATTCTAAGGTGGCTTCCAAGGTTCCCATCCCCTGGGTGCACGCCCTGTTCAATGGCCTCTCCTGGTCTGTGGGTGAGACCTGTGAATTGGATGGGGTGTCACTCTTTGATTATGTTTTGTTATATGAAAAAAGGGATTTTTTTTTCAAATGTAATTAAGGTCCCTATTCAGTTGTCTTGAGTTAATCAAAAGATTACCAAATCAGGTGAGCGCCTACCAGAGAGAGTGGATCCTTATTGAAGAGAGACTCAATTGTTGGCCTTGAAGGAGTAAATTGTCACATTGTAGAGGGGGACACATGTCAGGACCTGGGTTCTACAACCCCAAGGAGTTGAATTCTGCCAACAGCCAGTGAGCCTGATGGATTCCCGAGCCTCACGTGAGATTGCAGCCCAGTCAACATTTGGGTCACCAGGTCACCCAGCCTGGTGAGCCAGCGAATCAGCTGCCCCAGACCCAGACTCCTGACCACAGACACTGTGAGATAATAAATGGGTATTGTTTTAAGTTGCTAAATGGTAATTTATGATGCAGCAATACAAAATGAATACAATTACAAATGAATAACATTATAATACTTTGGGCAAGAAAAGAACTAACCTAGGTAACTTTGGAGAACAGCATTTTTTCCAGGATAGAGCCAGGCTAAAAACAATAAGAACTGCATGCACACTGCCATCTAGTTAGTCCATCTTGGGCTCAGATGGTTACGGGTGAACTCTGCAGCTTCATGTGTATGTGAGGGTTGAACAGGTAAGTGGATCATGAGAGTGAGGATTTCCACTGCTGGAGAAAGAAGTTGCAAATAAGGAGAGGGATTGATGCTGGATTGAAATGGAAGGTGTCAGGATGATTACATATGAATGTTACATATGAATATGTGTTCAGATACAGAGAAGTATGGAGGAGTGTGCTTCCATGAATTGGCATACATGCATATAATCTTTACTCTGTCTGCTGAGGCCCGAGGAGCAACAACACCTGTGGTCATTCATGAGCACATTTAGAGCCCACATCTTGGTTTCCAAACAGTGTTCTCCAGTAAAGAAACCAGGGCTGGCCAAAACCGGTTTGGCTCAGTGGATAGAGCATCAGCCTGTGGACTGAAAGGTCCCAGGTTTGATTCCGGTCAAGGGCATGTACCTGGGTTGCGGGCACATCCCCAGTGGGGGGTGTGCAGGAGGCAGCTGATCGATGTTTCTCTCTCATCGATGATTCTAACTCTCTATTGCTCTCCTTTCCTCTCTGTACAAAATCAATAAAATATATTTTTTTGTTAAAAAAAAGAAACCAGGGCTGTTGGGGAAGATTCCAGGGCTGGGGCTGGAAAAAAATACAAGATGAGCCTGGAAAATAAGGAAGTGCTTTAAAAAAAAAAAAAAAGGAAATGTCTCTTAAGAACACCGGAGCCCAGGGGAGGAGCCCCCAGTGAACAAAGCAGGAATGAACTGAACGATAAAATAAATGATGACAGTATTGGATTAAAACCCACCTAATCAAATAAATATCCATGAGTCTATAATGTATAATTGAATAAATAAATGTAATTGAATGGGAGAGAAAGGATAACCTTTCTATACAGAGGAATTTTGAAAAAATTATCACTAGGCAAACATCACAGATTCAATTTTTGCAGGCAAGATACAATGACTGGCATGGCTCAGGGGTTGAGGGTTGACCTATGAACCAGGAGGTCAGGGTTCAATTCCCAGTTGGGGATACATGCCTGGGTTGCTGGCTGGATCCCCAGTAGGGGGCGTGCAGGAAGCAGCCAATCAAGGATTTTTCTCTCATCATTGATGTTTCCCTCTCTCTCTCCCCTTCCTCTCTGAAATCAATAAAAATATGTATATATTTTTAAAAGATACAATGATGGACACTAGAGTCAATGCATGAAAGTCTGAAGAGAAACTGCAAGATTCCAGTCACAAAGGGAAAACAGTGGAGGTGTCTATTAGACAGCAGCTTGACCTAATGATAAAGTGTAAAATCACCAGTAACAAGACAGAGTAACATCATGAGAGAATGCATGACAAGAGACACAGCATCACTTCTGCGGTATCCTTGCCACAAAGGCACAATCTCAATCTAATCAACAAAAAGAAACGGCAAACCCAAATTGATAGATATTCTACAAAATGACTGACCAGTACTTGTGACAGTGCCAGGGTCATGAAAGACAAAGAAAGAATAAGGAACTGCCACAGACTGGAAAAGCTAAAGGAGAGACAATTAAATGCAATCACAGAGAGAGGTTTTTATCACACTTTTCTCAGCCAAAACAAGAAAGAAAAGAAGGAAGGAAGAAAAGAAGGAAAAGGAAGGAAGGAAGGAAGGAAGGAAGGAAGGAAGGAAGGAAGGAAGGAAGGAAGGAAGGAAAGAAGAAAGGAAGGAAGGAAGGAAGGAGAAACAAAAGAAAAGCAAATGGGGACAGAAGATCTGAACATATAAATTTGACCTAGATGACATATACATCCAGTAATAGAATGCATGTCTAGTTGAGAGCACAGGGCACATTTACAAATACAGACTAAATGCTGGGCTACAAAACATGGCTCAAAAATCATACAGAGGCCTGGCCAGTGGGCTCAGTGGGTGAGCATCAACCCACAAATCAGGAGGTCAGGGTTGATTCCCTGGTCAGGGCACATGCCTGGGCTGCGGGCTTGAGCCCCAGTAAAGGCTTGTAGGAGGCAGCCAATCCATGATTATCTCTCATCATTGATGTTTCTCTCTCTCCCTTCCTCTCTCTCTGAAATAAATAAAAAATATATATTTTTTGAATCATACAAAGGATTTGCTAAACCACAGTGCAATTATACTAGAAATCAGACCAAAAAGATAACTGGAAACCCCCGACCTCAAGGTCCAGGAGAGACTGATGTTGAAGTGGGGGCAGGAGATGTGTTTAGCACCATCTGTCCCAGAGCTGCTGCCAGGATGCTCATGCTGACTGTGCAGGGCACACCTCAAAGGCCCTTCTCAGTCCCCGGACTCTGGAGCAAATGGTACCTCTGGAAAAGTCAACCCAGGGGCCGGCCCTGTTCACCAATCAGTGTGACTAATTTTACATATCCATATCCCTGCTTGCACATATATGAGGCCCATTTATACCTACGTATCCATGGATACATATGTGTATACATGGATATGAATACACATAGTTACACAGTGCTTCATATACATTTTTTTTTTAAAGGAAGAAGGAGGGATGGGAAGAAAAAAGGATGGGAATAGGAAGTGGGAAAGAGGGAGAGAAAGAGAAAATGTCTGGAATAAATATACACTCCGGTGTTTGTTGTGGTTATCTCTGGGATGTAGGCTTATGGGTAATTCCTTTCTTCCTCATCTCATCCGCATTTTCTAAATAGTCCCCATAGGATATATTTTGAAGCAAAAGGAAGCCAATCAAGGATTTTTCTCTCATCATTTTTCTCTCATCACTTGTGCTGGCCTCCCCTTGTGGGGTCTTCCCGACGCCCCGCCTGCTGCCAGCTCTGCTCTGTGCTGTGGTGGCTTCTTTCTGGCTCCTGAGAGCTGAGCTGGCAGAAGCACTGGAACTCACCAGCCCACGCTTGGCCTGCTCCGAGGCCTCCACTGCCTCTCCCGCTCGGCTCCAGCAGCGGCCTGACAGCCGGGGGAGCCCAGCCCAAGCCAGAATACGCATTGTTTGCAGTATTGCCCCGATGGATGGGCTGGACCGTTTCCCATGGTCATGAGCACGGATAATTCTCTTTGTAAATAATTTACCTGCCCAGAACAGACACTATTGAAACAGACCAAAAGGACATTTATCTTCTCCCAAACTTAACGTACCTTTTTTGTGTGATTACAAAATGCATTGCATTAGAAAACTTAGGATATACAAAAGACTATGAAATTGGTGTACAATCACTATGTTCTCAAACTCCTAAGTAAATTAATATCTTGGCAATTTTTTCATGATTTTTTTTCATTTTACATAAACACAGAATAATCTTCAAAATCAGGAAATTAAATGTTGGCACGATGCTTTTGGCTGTTGTGAATCATGCTGCTATAAGCATAGATGTACAGATAGCTATACGAGTCTGCTTTCACTTCTTTTAGGTAAAAGCCCAAAAGCAGTGTTGTTGAACCATATGGTGATCCTAGTCTCAATTTTTTGATGACTCATAGACAGTTTTGAATCCTCTTTATTTCCAAGTCACTTAACTTTTGAGCATGATTATCTTCAACAATATTTTGTCACTTTTTATTTTTATATAATTTTAAACTTTCAAAAAAGTTGCAAAAAATAATGTAGCAAACTCTGATATATCCATCAGCCAGATTCACCGATTGTTGTCATTTTGCCATATTTATTATTCTCTCTTTCTCTCTATGCATGTGTATGGATGTGTGTGTGCATGTGTGGGTGTATGTGCATGTGTCTGTGTGTGTCCATGTGTGTGTGTGTGTGTGTGTGTGTGTGTGTAGAAAGTTCCAGATATGATGCTTCTTTGCCCCCAAATAATTCAACATGGGTTCCCTGTGGAAAGGACGTTCATTTTCATAAACACAGAACAATCATCAAAATCAGGAAATTAAATACTGACACAATGCTATTATCTAATCCAAAGTCAATATTCAAATTTTGTTGTCTACCCTGGCTGGCATACTCAGTGGTTAGAGCACCAGTCCCATACTCCTAAGGGTGCCAGGTTCTATTCCCAGTCAAGAGCACATACCTGGGTTGCAGGTTCAATCCCTGGCCCTAGTCAGGGCCCATGCAGGAGGCAACAAATTGATGTGTCTCTCACATCAATTGTTCCTGTCTCTGTCTCTGTCTCTGTCTCTGTCTCTCTCTCTCTCTCTCTCTCTCTCTCTTCCTCCTCCTCCCTTCCACTCTCTATAAAAATCAATGGGAAAAATATGCTTGGGTGAGGATTAACCAAACAAAATTTTGTTAATTGTCCCCAATCTGAGAACATGCATTAAATTTGTGTTGCTTTTTATTTGTTAATCCTCACCAAGGGATATTTTTTCCATTGAATTTTAGAGAGAATGGAAAGGAGGGGGAGAGAGAGAGGAACATTGATGTGAGCGACACATTGATTGGGTGCCTCATGTACTCACCCTGACTGGGGCCAGGGATTGAATCTGCAACCTAGGTATGTGCCCTTGACTGGGAATCAAACCCTCAACTCTTTGGAGCATGGAACCGATGCTCTAACCACTGACCAACTCCAACCAGGGGAAATTTAACCCTTTGCACTCGCTTGCTTTTTTCTCGATTCCTTTATTCTACTCGGGATTTAATTTTTTAAATACCCCAGATTTTACAAAGCGCGGCAGTAGAATAAAAAACTGGAGTTTCTTTTCATACAAACTTATTTATTTGTATTTTTTTATATTTCAAATTATTGATACATTCAAAGACTATAAAGAGCTGCTACCGATGCTAACCGTGTCGAGTCACACTCGACATCCGAGTGCAAAAGGTTAATTGTTAAGTCCTGTGGTGGACAGTTCTAAAGATGCCCCACCTCAAAATCCCCGCCTCCTGGTCAGTCAATCAAATCTTAATCTGGTCCCGCTGGGAAGGCACTTTGCCAATGGAATTAGGGTGATAATTAGCTGACCTTGAAATAGAGAAATGACCCTGGACTATCCAGGTGGATCCAATGTAATCACATGAGCCCTTGAAAGCAGAGGAGGAAGGCAGAAGCAGACATCAGAGAGAGGTTTAAAGCATGAGAGGAGCTTGCCTTGACATCACTGTGGGTGCCAGAGGCCGGGAGGGGGCGGGGGGCGGCAGGGCTGAGGGGGGGTGTACGCCTGGAATGAGGGACACCTGGAATACAAGCCGCCTTGACAAGCAAAGACCAGCCTCTGGCTCAAGGCCTTACAAAAGGGATTCCTCAGACCCATGACCACAAGGAACTGGATTTGGCCAACCCTCAAAGAACCTAGATGCAAATTCTTCCCAGAGCCTCTGTATAAGAGTCAGGCCTGCCAACACCTTGATTCCGGTCTGTGAGACCCAAAACAGAGAAACCAGTCAGGCCCGCCGACTTCTAACCTACACACCTGTGGGGGGATGGATTTGTGTTGTTTCAAGTTCCGAGTTTTGTGATAACCTGCAACAGCAGTGATAGGTATTTGGCTTTTCCCTGTTGATATAGTTATATGCTTTCTCCTCTGTTTGCTCCTCTGCTCCTAGGACAGGGACGGTGAAGGTCTTACTCATTCTGCATTTTAGCACCATGAACCGTGCCTGACATCTTAGCAGGTGGTCAGTGCATGCTGTTGGGTGAAAGGGGAATACTTATGGGACTCTTTCTATTTGACAGATATATCTGAAGCAATTGTTCGTTGCTGCCATGCTCCAGGCACGGTGACTTTCTCATGCCCCCATGACAGTCCTGTGAGGGAGGCTTGGTTATCACTTCTACCCTGACAGATGAGGCACAGACAGGTTTCAGAACTTAGCCAGACAATTAGTAAGTGTTCAGGTGGGACTCAAACACAGGAAATCTGGCTGCAGCATCTACAGTATGGTTGGGCAGTAAAAGTGTAACACTTTTGTTACAACATGTAAGTTGCAATCAACTTTCATTTATAGAGTTCAGTTTTGTTGCTATAACTAGGTCCTTTTCTATTAAACCTGGGATTGGAATTCAATATGGAAAGAGGCCCAGTGCATGAAATTCATGCATGGGGGGGAGGGTCCCTCAGCCCGGCCCGCACCCTCTCCAATCTGGGACCCCTCGGGGGATGTCCTACTGCCTCTCGCGATCCAGGACCACTGGCTCCTAAGCACTCACCTGCTTGCCTGCCTGATCACCCTTAACCCCTCTGCCTGCCTGCCTGATCACCCCTAACTGCTCCCCTGCTGGCCTGATAGCCCCTAACCACCTCGCCCCACACCCGAGACCCAGGATTCCCTCCCTCTGACCGGCAGCAGGCACCCAGGACCCAGGCTGGCTTTGCCCGGGGCCATAGCCACAGGTGCCCAGGACTGTGAGGCGGGACTCTCCCGGGCTGCAGCCTGGCTGGTCCCCATTCCTCTCTCCCCAGTGTTGAGTGTCTGAGCCATTAAGGCATGACGGCATAAGGGAGTGGAGACCATTTGCATATTAGCTCTTTATTATATAGGATAATTTGCATGCAGGTTTACTAAAAGGACCAGGCCCCATGCACTGAATGGTAGACATGAAAAAGATGTTTAGACAACTCTGAGAATTATTCTCCCTATAATAAAAACAATCTGTGAAATAGGAATGAATCTAGAAACCTTATGATGGGACATACAACTGCTTCTTAATGCAAAACCCACCCAACTAATTCTGAAATGTTTTCATATTGAAATTACACCCCAACTAATAACATAACATAAGCAAGTTTACTTTATATTTTTTAAATGTGTTTTTATTGATATTTTTGGAGAGAGAGAGGAAGGGAGTGGGATAGAGAGAGATATCAATGTGAGAGAAACATGAATCAGCAGCCTCCTGCTTGCCTCCCTACTAGGGACTGAGCCCAAATTCAGGACATGTGCCCTGACCGAGAATCAAACCAGTGACCTCTTGGTTCATGGGGTCGATGCTCAACCACTGAGCCACACCGGCAGGCCTTCTTTATGTATTATCAATTTATTTTTCACACCTGACTTGACTCGAATAAGGCTCTATTACTCTCCTTCTGCAGACGTGTCAGTGTAAAGGGCTCACAATCTTTGAAATCATTACCTTTTCGCGATTTGCACAAACTCCTCACTCGCCTGAGCCAATTCCTCTGCGGTCTTCTCCAGAGAGGCGAATGTCTCACTCTCCGCATCGTTCCTCTCCATGGACATGATCAGATGGCAAAGCTGAACCGTCATCGGCAAGATGAGTCTCCTGATGGCCTCGTTCGGAATCATGGAGCCGATGTCATCAAAGACAAAATACTCCATCTCTTCCTGTCTGTGAATGGAAGTGACAGGGTCACAGCCCACGCTGACTGGCACCCAAGGATGTTTCTCTCTGATGTGATGTTCATCTAGTTTTACTTTTACAATGGGAAAGTAATCTATGAAATACTAAAAGGATGAATGGGGTAATTGTCAGGATCTAACCCCTCTGCCTACTTGATCGCCCCTAACTGCTCCCCTATTGGCCTGATCGCCCCTAACTGCTCCCCTGCTGGCCTGATTGTATAGAGTAGGTTGTGGCTTAGCAGCAGGTGAAAAGCGTGATTCAGACAATGAGACTGGCTCAGAGAAATAGAATGGAAAGCGGACCTCCTAGCTGCATCAGCTTAAGAAATGGTTAATGACGAAACACGCCTGAGGTCCTCGTTATTTGCACATGTAGAACAAACATGTTTTGCCCAACTTTTACTCTGTGATGCTCCTCAGAACAAGGGTGAAAGCCACATGGCAGGAGAAGGTCCTCCACGAGCCTGAATGGGCATCTGAAGACAAAATTCTCACAGATCCTAGGAGCACTGTTGCCTGGGGGCTAGTAAACGTCCTTTCCCAGGCGGTTTGCAAAGAGGGTTGACAACTCAAGGGTGTTATTTAGAAAGGTCAAGCCCTGTGTTGGTGGACAGACAAATTTCCAATGCTGAAATTCTGTGACTTGTTCGGTTTTATTCTCTCGTTCAAAATTCCCCTCAAATGGAGATGAAAAGAGGGACCTCAGACTTGCCCTTCTGGTTAGGATAAAATAGATTACCACAGGTCAAAGGTCCTGCATGTCAGATGAATTATACACATTCTATTCCAAAATGCAGATCGCTGTGGAAGCAAGAATGGTGAGCCGGCCTGGAATTCCAGAGGGGAGGCTCTTGGAGACCTTAGTTAGTCTCATGACTGTTTATTTTCTCAGGTGCATTTGACAATCTGGGCACAGGCTGAGGAATAGGGCTTGGACTAATCAGCAGTCCTGTGCTGGGGGAAACATTTCAAAAACATTTTGTAATTAAACAACCCCACCCCTAGAAACACCACATAGTCCAACTGCTAAAAATTGAACACCAGAAAAAATCTTAAAGCATCCAGAGATAAAAAGGCAATTGAGCAGCTAAATTATGACCATGTTGTGAGGTGTCAGGTGGGTACTAGACTTATCAGGGTGATCACTGCATATGTTATATACATGTCTAATCACAGTGTTGTACACCTGATATGAATATAATCTTGTATGTCAACTGTAATTGAAAAATTAAAATTTGAAACTTATGAGAGTTTTGCCAGCACTCCCCTTAGCGTGAGCGTGGGGCATGCATTGCCAGCTGGCTGGTGAGAGACCCAGCTCAGAGTCTGTCCTCAGCGTCTGCTTCCCAGGACATTTCCCAGGATGACTTTCTCAGGCTGCACTCCCTGAAACAGGTGTGTCCTGACACAGGGTCTGGGTGACACGAGTCACTGAGGGAGTGAAGCAGGAGAGTGCTGTGGTCTACACCATGCGTCCCCCAAAATTCATCTGCTGAAACCTAACCCCATGTAATATTAATAAAGGGGGGACATTTGGGAAGTGATTAGGTCATGGGGGTTAGAGCCCTGGCATGTGGGATTTGTGTCCTTATTTCAGACCCCAGAGAGCTCTCTTGCCCCTTCCACCCTGTGAGGACACCAGGGCAAAACAGCTGCCCCTGATCCAGGAATCAGGCCTCACCAGATACTGACTCTGCCAGTGCTTGATCTTGGACTTCCAGCCTCCAGAACAGTGAGAAATAAAGTTCTGTTGTTTGTAAGCCACCCAGTCTGTTGTATTCTGATAGAGCAGCCGGAAGGGACTGAGTCAATAGGGAATTGGACAGAGATAATCAGTATCTTGGCCTGATATATGGCGGGGGTGGGGTGGGGGCTCTAGAGCATAAATCATACTGCAGAGTTGCTTCCTTTAAAGGGGCCAGCATTTGGTACCCCATGTCTTAGTTCAGGCTGCTATAATAAAATACCATTGCCTGGGACTTAAACAAGAAACACAGTTCTAGAGGCTGGAAGTCTGAGATCAAGGTGCCAGCAGATTCAGTGTCTGTTGAGGTCTCTCTTCCTGGTTTGCAGATGGCAGCCTTCTTGTGTCCTCACATGGTAGAGACACATATCGTGGTTCCTCCTGTTTCTAGCAGGCACTAACCCCATCATGAGGATCCCACCTTCATGACCTAATCTAACCCAAATTGCCTCCCAAAGTCCCCACCTCCAAATACCATCACACTGGGGCTTCAACATACGAATTTGGTGGGGGACACAAACGTTATCCACATCATTCACTTGTTAGCTGAGGGCTGCCTCCCAGTTCCCCTCCCCATGGCCAGGCACAGTGTAGAGGGCACATCTACACTGTGAATCAGGTGAGGTTGTTCCTGAGCTGAGGGCAATTCTTTAGAGAAGGGATGCTCCGTGGATCAGCAGCCGGAGGTGGATGCATTGACCTGGCAAAGGCAGCCCACCTCAGGGAAGGAAGGATATACTGACAGATCAAGTACAATTCATGTGCCCACCCCTACAGCCAGTGCTGGGATTGGCCCCACAGACCTCATGGACTAAAGGTGGGGGCGGAGGATTCTATATGGAAAACCAGTCCCTGTGGTCAGAGGAAGGATACCAAGCAGAAAAACAGCAGGTAGCACTGCCTTAGAATTTTAGATACCAAAGAATATAATATATTATATTTGAGATGATACACAAAAACAAAGTGATCAACCTACTATCTAAAGTAATTTTGCTAAATTTATAACTCCCTAATTGTATTACCCAGAACACATTGATTAAAAACAAAGTTCTTTAATTGAGCAACAACATCAGTGACTTCATGTTTCAGAAGCATAGCAAACAAGGGAACTGCTCTCCAAAAAGTCGGGGGTAATCAGTTTCAAGACGTCACTAGCTGAAGTGAGCACAGACTCGGGGCCACGTCATTAAGACTGTGCCAAACTTCCAAGGCAAAGAGTGGCCCTCAGAAGGTCAGCTTCCAACCCTACAGCTCCAGCCACACCCTCAGCTCAGTGCAATCCCCCTTCTCCTGGAGCAGTGGTCAGCAAACTCATTAGTCAACAGAGCCAAATATCAACAGTACAACGATCGCAATTTCTTTTGAGAGCCAAATTTTTTAAACTTAAACTTCTTCTAACGCCACTTCTTCAAAATAGACTCGCCCAGGCCATGGTATTTTGTGGAAGAGCCACACTCAAGGGGCCAAAGAGCCGCATGTGGCTTGCGAGCTGCAATTTGCCAACCATGGCCCTGGACCATCAATGCCCACACATAAGCCTCTCTCAGGCCATTGATGAGCTCCTGTGACAGGATGGTTTCCCATCCACTGAAATGTGCTGCTCCCAAAAGGTAGACTCCACTGATAGCAGGACCTAGTGGTGGAGATAGGAGTGACCTTTCTCGCTGTCCTACTGGGGGGATTTGTGCTATGCGTCTGGAAACCCTGGTTCCCAAAGCAAGATGTACCCACAGGAAAAGTCCCACTAAACGTAAGTAGTGGGTGCTGTGGGGCCCATGCAGACTCCACCAGCCAGAGCACCTGGTGCTCTGACTTGGCCGCTGATGGCTCACAGCTGCCCCCTCCCATGCAATTGCTCTGAGCTGCAGACCTATTTTCCCTGGAGAGTAATACCTTCCCCAGGGTGACCCTAACCAATGACTAAATGATATGGAGTGTAAATGGTCAGGCCTCCTTGCCTCCAGGGTAATATCCTGTGGGTCAGCACAGGTCAGATTTGACCTGAGACCACATTCTTGCCCCCCCCCCCTTGCTCCCCTACAGGCTTTTCCTGAAGGAGTGTCTTCCATCATGTGCCTCCAAACCAGTTTGTTCAGTTAGCGCTAAGCCCCAAGCCTGTGGAGAGCCAGGCTCTGTGCTGGGAGCCAGTAATGGGCGCCTGTCTGTGTATATAGCGATTCCAAGGGATGAAGACAGGGTGACCAAGTCCTGAAGATGTTGCTTAAACCCTTGGATTCAGGCAAAAAGTTGTCCTCCAAAAACTCTTCTTTGTTTTTGCTAAAAACCACTTTGATTGTGTTATTTTTTTTTCCAATTTTTTTTTATTAATGTATTATATGTGTACATATCTTACCATTGCCCCCCCACCCCCCACTTTGATTGTGTTAAAGAGGCCCAGCACATACACCTGGGAACCCTTGGAGGGATGGGGACCTTCCAGTCTGTACAGCTACAGGTCGCCCACAGTCGTGCTTACAGAGATGGAGGGAGGAGCTACAGAAAACTGGCCCACTATCTGAATTATAAAAAATAAACGAAAAAGAAGTTGTTGTATCTAGTATTATTTTTTGCTTTAGTGGATCTTGTCTTCTCATTTTTAAGTGGATAACTCACATGATGTATTTAGTATGAACTCAGTTAATGGAACATTTGAACCCAAAAATGTATTATAAAATGAGCCATTCCAGATAACAGAGTTTAACACATAAGCAAAGGGGGGTGTGATTACCCCTGCTTCTGAATATGCCAAAACTCAGCCAACCCCATCTCACACCAAGAACATGCGTTGACTGATAGTCCTGAGAATTCAGCGCCCACAGAGAATCAACAAGAGAGAGCAGGGCCTTTTTGCTTACCTTGATGGGAAGACACGTTCCACACCGGAAGCGCAGGAGCAGATGACAGGATTTACTCTGAATGTCAGAAATCCAGTTTGCGGTTTCCAACCAGCAACAGGAATCTATTTACATCCACACTGCAGGTCCCGGAGCCGCCTCTCCAGCACCTGTCAGCCGACGCTGCTGCTGACGTCACAGGTGGCATTGGTAACAAGCAAACTTCATAACTTATGCATGGGCCTACGGAAGGCCTGCCGTCTCTGCAACTCTGGACGTCCTGCTTGCTTACAGGAATAAGAACGAGATCTGAGCATGAGAAAGAAGCTAAGTGTTTTCATCCATCCAGTCATAAAAATGAGACTCAACTGCGGGTCTTCAAAACGTTCTGATTTGGGGGACTGAAAGGAAAGTCGGCACTGGGACCAATGAAGACCAGAGGACGATAACTAAGCAGTTTCGTTAACCTGGCTTCTTTCTAGGTCCCTTGTATGGGTTTTCACAAGAATTGGGTTTGTGAGTGACTATTCAGGCCACTATCTCTTGGGAACAATAAAAGGAATGGGGGTTTACACTAGATGGAAAATAGACACAAAGGTGGATGAGATACGGGCTGTATCCCAGGTTTTTTCCTTATATCATCTCACTTATTCCAGAGAGCAATCAGGTAATTACAGCTTCCTTTGACAATTGAGGAAACCAGAGGTGGGGGTGTATGAATGGTGCCAAACCTCTGAGAATTATTTCCTCTTCTAATTGTCATCCATTCCCTGACTTGCAGTGAGTTCCTAAGGACGACAGTGTTTGAGTTGTGTCTGGTCAGGAAGACAGAAGCCACAAGGTGTGGAAAGCAAAGCGGACTTGATTCAAGGAATGAATGACAAAAGTGTTGGGAGGGATGGTAATTCGGGCAGGAGTGAGTTGAATTGAAGGAGACCCATCCCCTGTCGCAAAGACTTGCTTGGCGGGGCACCCCCCCCCCCTCCCCCCCCTCCCCCCGCTCCCAGTGCCTGGTGTTGAGGTGTCTGTGTGGGGAGTGGAGACAGGCTCATAAGAGAATGAAACACAGGAGGGAAAATCGGTTTTTCAACTCAGACCCAAATCCACGTGGTGGAATAATGAGCAGCTCTGGGCTGTGCAAACTGGACGGGAAGACTCCTGGAGACACCTCATCTGAAAACGACCAATATGGTCCATAGACGTTTGTACAGCACGACATGCAGGAAGAGCGGAACATTTCCCTTAAACTCTTCCTTTCTGTGGAGCTTTTAATTTTATCAACTTTCTGATTGTAAAAAAAACAAAAAACACACAAAACAAAACAAACACATTTCTTATCACTGTTCACAGAACCTTTAAAACCTTTCTTGCCCTGGCTGGTTTGGCTCAGTGGATAGAACGTTAGTCTGCGAACTGAAAGGTCCCAGGTTCAATTCCGGTCGAGGGCACATGCCCGGGTTGTGGGCTCGATCCCCAGTGGGGGACTTGCAGGAGGCAGCCGATCCACCATGATTCTCTCTCATCATGAATGTTTCTATCTCTCTCTCCCTCTCCCTTCCTCTCTGAAATCAATAAAAATATATTTTAAAACACACACACACACACACACACACACACACACCTTTCTTTAAAAAAGTTTTATTAAGTTTTCTTTCTTCAAAATGTTTTACCTAAAGAGCAGGCCTTTGTGAGAGGCTGAAATGTAGAGGTGACAGGCAAGGGATGCCCACCCGGGGGCCTGGGTGGCAGCCAAAGAGCAGCCGTCTGTGTCTTGAGCTTGAGCTTGAGCTTGAGCTTCAGGCTGCATGTCCCCATGCCACACGCGAGGCCCTCAGGCTCCGGATGGAGTCAGAGGCGAGAGGGCAGGAGGGGTGAGCGTGAGCAGAGGCCAGGGCCTGCCTCCCAGCATTTCCATGTTCTGGCATGGTCTTCCTAGGAGTCTGAGGATTCTAAAGACCCTGGTCTTCCCTGTCATCCGTATAAACATGTATGTGTAAGGTAGGAAGGTAGACATTTTATTTATCAGCCTAACGGCTCCCTATAACTTTTAAAACCTAGTCACCTGGTAGACAGACATTGCCCTACGACTATTAGATGTGGGCCCACTTTGTCGCCAAACATGTTCCTTACTTCGTTTCTCACCCTGATTCTTCTCCAGATCTTCTCTGCTGAGGATTTACCTCTTGGGCTGTCCCTTAAAGTATTCAACTCGGGTTTTTTGCCCTCCCCCCTTCCCCAGACGCCTGCCCGCCCCGCCACAGGCACACAAGCCCAGGGGCCCAGCTGTGGATCCAGGGCGCCTGCGTCTCTCAGTCCCTGGCACCTGCCATGCCCGCCCTCTGCCTGCTGTTCTTCCAAACTCCCGCTCTCCCTTCCCCCCAGGGAAGTGGCCCGGCCTTGCCCTCCTCCCCTTGGGTGTGCGGAGGGAACCTCCAAGCTACTCTGTGAACAGGCCCTGGTGGGGCGCCCCCCAACCCCGCTCCCAATTGGGAAAGGAGTCTCCTGCCTTATCGCCTTCCAGAGGGCACCCCTCTATTGGAGGGGGTTGTCTCTTAACCTCCTTCCCAGCACGCCAGGTGGAAGCCCCAAGCGCCCCTCTGGGAACCCAGCTCCCCTGAAACAGAAGGAAATTGAACAAATCCCTCTGCTGCCCCCACCCCACCAACCTGCAAAGGGAATCCCATGCCCCAGAGGGAAGCCGCCCATCCCCCCTCCCCACTCCCCCATCCCGACCCCCTAACTTTCATGATCCATAGTGGGCTCCGTCCTGCCCAGTTGGGGAGGGCACCCCCTTCTGTGTTTCCCAGGGAATCCCACCCACAAAGGAGCTGCCCTCCTGCACCCTTTGGAAGCGCAGAAGGTGGGCAGGGGGCAGCTAAAGGGCTCAGGGAGAGGTCTGGTCCCAGCAAGGTTGAGGGAGAGCACGAGCTCAGGTGCGGCCAGGGCTGAGGGTCCTGGAGGCCAGGCCCAGGCTCTTGGGGCTCCTGGAGGCTGCTCTCAGCGCCCAGGGCCACGCCACCCTGAACTCACCTGATCTAGTCTGATCTCAGAAGCCAAGCAGGATTGAGCCTGATTAGCACTTGGATGGGAGACCACCTGGGAATACCTGGTGCCATAGGCTTTTTTGGACCCCAGCCACAGGCACACAAGCCTACAGGCCTAGCCCAACTCAGTTCTTTTGTTAACTGGCTTGCCAGTCCCTTTATGATTAATTTGTAATTCCTTGTACACAACACACACTCAAACATCACATTCTGCTCTCTGAGTTTCCTTTTTATTTTCTTGACTACAGGCCCGGTACACAAAATTCTTCCACATGGAGGTGGGTGCTGGGGGGTGGTTCCCTCAGGCCGGCCTACATCCTCTCACAATCTGGGACCCCTTGGGGGATGTGGGGCCTAAACCAGCAGTCAGACATCCCTCTCCCTGGGATGCTGCATGGAGATGCTGCCTGTACCAGTGATCATATTTTTCATACAGGTGAAAGGCATCTTGCTGTTGTATGGGCACCTACTTTTTTTGCCCTAATTATGAAAAGAAGTACATAACGTGATCCTTCTGAGGCAGTGGTACCATTTTCCTCATCTTATGGATGGAAAAAGTGAAGTAGAGAGAAGTTAAGTAAATTGGCTTTGTCACACAGTTATAAGTGTCACAATCAGGGCTGACCACAAAATGTGCAAGCTTAAGTCCATGCATGTCATCGCTGCATCATCCTGTGTTGTTGTTTTTTCAGTGTTAGAGTAGCCTTGCCAGGTTTTAATTTTTATATCTAGGAGACTGTTCCCAATATATAGGGTAGGGTCCCTAGGCCTAGCTGGCAATCAGGGCTATGTGTGGGGCGACCGACAGGTGGGGCGATCAGGGCCGCTCCCCCCCCCCCCCCCCCCTCCGCTGGCACCCGCCTTGGCTGGCGGCCTGGCACTGCCTGCTGGCTGCCCCCCTCCCCCCTATCACTGCCAGTTGCCTCCCTCTGGGAGTGTCTGCCGCCTGGTGGTCAGTGCTCATCATTCCGCCATTCAGTCGATTTGTGTATTAGGGTTTTATTATATAGGATGATGTCTTTTGATGAGTGAAAGTTCTTAATTTTAAAGTTGCCTATTTATCAGTTTTTCTAATTCCTAGAGACTTCTGTGGTACATCTACACAATGAAATGCTATGCAGCTGTAAAAAGAAGGACCTCTTACCCTTTGAGACATCATGGATGGACCTGGAGATTATGATGCTAAGCAAAATAAGCCAGTCAGAGAAAGACAAGTATCACATGATCTCACTATATGTGGAATGTAATGAACAAAATAAATTGAGGAACAAAAATAGGTCCAAAGACATGGATGCATGGAACAGACGGACAGATTTTAGGGGGTGGGGGAACGGGAAGAGATTAACCAAAGCATTTAGATGCATACAGGGTGTCCCCCCAAATGTACACACACTTTAACAACTGATAGCTCCATTTTGAAAATTAAATGCATTTTAATAAACACGGCCTTTATAACTATTCAAAGTGTGTGTATACATGGTTTGGAATACCCTTTACATGCATAACCCATGGACACAGACAATAATACTGTGAAGGCCTGAGGTGGAGGGGGGAGGGCAAAAGAGGGGAAATGGGGAACATCTGTAATACTGTCAACAATAAAAATAAATTTAAAAAATAAAATATAATAGTAGTGGAGAATCACTCTTCTGCAAGCGCCGTCCCCAGCTGTGACCCTGGGCTGCGGAGGACGCGGCCCTGTCCCGGGTTCCTCTCCAGCGCGCCTCCCCACGCCCCTTGCAGGCCCTGCGCGGACACACAACGCCCTGCCCCTCCAGCCGCCCAGCCGGATCCCGGGGCGAGGGCGGGACCGCGCGGGGCGGGGACCCCAGATACGCAAGGGGCGGGGCGCGGGGCGGGGACTCTGGTGGTGGGGACCCCCGGGGGCGGAGCACGGCCGGAGTGTGGGGGCCGGAGTGTGGGGGCCTGTGCGCCCGGCCGGGGCCTATTCTCTGGGCGGGAACGCGGGAACTGGGGCCTGTGCGCCCGGCCCCGGGGAAGCGGGGACGCGCGGGGCCGGGGCGTGGCCGGAGTTGTGAGTCTCCGGCGCCGGGGAGGGGCGGGGCGAGGCTGCGGCGCCGGGGCCTGCGCGCGGGGCGGGGACCCTGGTGCCTGGCGTGGACGCGGGGGCCGGGGCCTGGGCTCTGTGCGGCGGGTTCCACGCGGAGCCGCTGGTCCCCGCGCCCTGCGCCGGCGGCCTCGCCATGTTCACCTTCGTGGTTCGCGACGAGAACAGCAGCGTCTACGCCGAGGTCTCCCGGCTGCTGGTCGCCTCCGGCCACTGGAAGAGGCTGCGGCGGGACAACCCCAGGTTCAATCTGATGCTGGGCGAGCGGAACCGGCTGCCCTTCGGGAGACTGGGTGAGCATGCCCGCGCCCCCGCCCCGCCCCGCCCCGGCCGGCCCGCTGGAGCCGGCGCTTTTGTGTTAAGGCCACAGAACTTCCCCCCTCGCTCACCCGGCAGATCAGGCGCGGACCCTACAGGTCTGAACCATCCTTCTTAATGTCCGTCTTCGGGATGGATTTGGACCCGAGTCACCGCGCGGCCCCCACCGCAGTCGGTCCTGCACATCCCTCGGGCCGACGCCCCCATCGTCAGGTGGGACCCCCACCCATCTCCTGCCAGACGCCCCCCTATCCCGGATCCGCGCGCCCCCTCTTTGCATCCCCACGCCTGGCGCCCCATCGGGCAGGTCTGGGCTGGGCGCGGGGCTGGGAGCTCCTGGAGCCGGTGACATCTGGCTGGGAATTGCTCCGGCCTGTGCGGGCGGGCGCGGGAAGGGCACTGTGTGGTGAAAACCCCGAGGATCCCGCTCCCCGGGGCTCAGATGACCCGCCAGGGGCCGGGGAAAGACCTGAACTCCAAAAGCTGGAGCTTCTGACGGGAGCCCAGGGCAGGGCGGGGACGTGTGATTCCAGCCCGTCCTTGAGCTTCCCCAAAGAACGCGTGTTCACAAGTGTGGGGCGCAGCGGGCGTTGCACGCACATTTTACTCGGCGCTGGGCTCTCCCTCTGCCCTGCTTCATTCACGCGGTGGGAGCTGGCTTGGCACCACCAGGCGCACTTTGCCGGCTGTGGAGGGGGGTGGGGCGTGGACCACCCCCCTCCTCTTCAGATGACGTAATCCAGAAGTTGTACAGGGACTTCAGCTCACATCCCACTGACCTGCGTGTAGCCTCCTGGCCTCTCCTCCATGCAGTCACCAGAAATTGCAGCCTCTGCCCTGGTAGCCATGTTCCCTGCCAAAATCCCCTGCGGTGGGGGCCAAGTCATAGGCCAGAGACCCGCTCAGAGACTCGAGAATGAAGAAAAGCCATCTCTGCTTTGGAGGGCAGCCAGGCAGAGCAGTATTCTGTGTCCAAGAGAGGAAACAGTTTCTAGAAATAGGTGTGGTCAGGGTGCGGAGGATGCAGGGACAGAGACTGGAACAGGCCTTCAGGACCCAGCTAGCTGTCTGAGCTCAGAGCCTTTGCATGGGACTGTGCAGTCTGTGGTTCGGGGAATGAAGGGTGTGGCCACACCGCCTTTACTGCCGTTTCTTTCTTTGGAATGGACCGTGAACCACTATTTTGTTTGTTTTGTCCCCACCTTCCCCTCACTTTTTAATGATTATACAAGTTTTTGACGCAGGGTAGGGTTGGTTCTAACCCCCAGACATCTTGGAATATGGGCAACTGCCTGGAGATCACCTTCTGTTAACTGTCTCCCCCAGAAGCCCCTGCACAGGGAAACCTTCCCTCAAAGGGGAAGAAACTCTGCTTACAGTCGGGAATGCTTATTTCCTCCTTGCTCCGTCCTCTTCCCCTCCTGCCCGACTTCCTTCCTGTCTGCAGTGCCTGACTGTCAAAGCTTAGCTGGGATCCCAGTGTTAAAAACACACCGGGCTCTGCCCGGGGCTGAAGCAGGTAGATGGCATTGCTATGGTGCTCAGGTCTAGGAAGGAGCAGAAACCACCCAGCGGGTCCACCAAGTCGGCAGGTGAGCAGGAAACGTCTGGCGTTTGTGGAAAAGGAAGCAAGCAGCATCCCACAACCAACATGGTTTTATGCCTTCACTGTAGGCATATTTTTCTTAAAGTGCACCACACAACCCCCGAGGAAAAATCAGGTAAAGGCTCAAGATGCCTGGGCCAAGGGGGGGAAGGGTAGGCAGCCCAGGCGTGATCCGGGGAGCTGGTGACAGCCAGGCAGCGCCAGAGACTGTGTTCAGTTGTCTGCTGTTCTCAGAGCCATTCTTCATACCTCTGGCAGCGTCAACTCAAACTCCCTTTCTTTGGTTTTACTTTTGTTTTTGTTGCTGGAAATTCAGTGCATTTGGTTAGGATTTTAAACTAAATCCAGGCTTGTGCTCGCTTGGGCAGCACGTACACTAAACTAAATCCAGGCTTTTGTTTTTATTGGTATCCTTTCTGCTCTAATTTGATGGAGGAGGGGACTTGCCAGAAGACCTAGTGAAAATGTGTTTCCCTGTGGGATGATGCACAGAGGAAAGTCCTCAGGCTTCAGAGTTTGTGGATGTGGCCTTCCCACTGCCTCCCCTCGCCTTCTGGTGGCTTTCTTAGGAGCCCGCAGAGGCAGACGCGCTGGAGAGCAGGAGCGTCCATTCTGCTGCCTCCCCCGATGGCTACAGGGAAAAGGCTGGGAGGTCAGGAGTGTGACTCTGCTGACATCCTAACTCTACAGAGATAACTTATCAGTCAGTACATTAAGCCAGGAAGGGGATCTGGGAGAGGTGATATAGAAGGACAAACAGGCGGCAGTGGTCTCAGGCAGCTCTGGGATGTGGATATTATAATCTCCCCCACGGGGAGGCTGAGTGGGCCAGTGGGATGCTGAGGCAAGGGCCGTGCCGGTGCAGGGCAGCAGAATCGTTCCTGTCCAACCCCCAGTCCTGAAAGGGAGAAAGCGCTGGGCGTGACACAGCTGTTTCCTCTCCTGAGCCGGGTGCCCCCGGGCCTGGCCCCCTCTGAGCCTCCCTTTCCTCCACAGGTCACGAGCCTGGGCTGGTGCAGTTGGTGAACTACTACAGGGGGGCGGACAAACTGTGTCGCAAAGCTTCTTTAGTGAAGTAAGTGTTCCTTAAAACCTTGATTTTTTTTTTTTACATAAATGGTGTTCGGTTTCATCATGAAGCACTTAAGGAAGAAATGTGGGGTTATTTTTTAAGGGCAAAATACTTTTTATTTAAAAAGCCAACACATATCCGTTCTGGTGCTTCCTCTAAACTACTTGGATTGCAACCCAGAATCCTGCCATCTAGCACCTGACAGAGCCTGTCTGTCTGTCTCTGAGTGAGGCTCCCAAAAGCAGCTCCTGGGATGGGTTTTATGGTGTAAGTGATGGATTGGGGATGTATTTTGTACTCCAGCATCGGTCAGCCATTGGCTATGGGGAGAAGTGGGGCATTTCTGGGCACAGCTGGTCCCTGGAGAAGGGGCATGCACAAGACCTTGGCAGCGGCTCATGGGAGCCAGGGTCCCCTTAGAAAGGACACCTGGAGGGCGGAACTGCATCTGCTACACTGCCCCTCTCGGCGAGGTTGGGTGATGGCAGGTGTCATACGAACTGTCCTAAGGTAGAGGAAGCGATATTATCCGCTGACCTTGTGATCTCAGCTTTCCCTCAGATTAGTTGAGGCAAATTTCCTCCTCCCTCTAAGTCCCACTATGTCCCTCATAGGTGGTTGAGAGGATGGATAAAGGTGATGCGTGTAAAATGTGGGGCACAGAGGTTTATAGGGAGCATGTGACTCTGTGCCTCAGTTGCCTTCTCTGTAAATTAGGGACAATAATAGGGTTGTTGTCAGGATTGAGTTAATTTATGTGGAAGCTTTGAATAATGCCCGCCTCAGAGTTCACGCTGTATAAATGAAAGGTTATTGTTATTGCTGTGGTGGTGGTCATCACTGCGGTTGTTACCATTTCAGTAGGGAAGGTGGCTGTGGCCTCTCAAATCAGGGCTGCTGTGGCAGGTCTCCATTGTCCTTCCCATGACGCCGAGTGAACATGTGTGCGTAGCCAAACAAGTCGCTCACGTGGATGACACTGCACCTGCTCTTTCCCCACTCTTTCTTTCTAGACTCTAGACATTTAAAGGTACAGTCTTCACAGGAATATGCCCCTCTTTTTGTTCAGACTCACTGGCCCCAGTGACTTAGTATCCATTTCTCTCGGTGAGGGGGTTTGCTGGCTACTCCTAAGGGAGACATGCTTTCTGAAGTCTTCTGATATATTTATCTTACCTAATAATAGACAAACATGCTAATTGACCGTACCTTCGTGATGCCCGCAGCCAATCAGGAGTGAGTAACAAAGATGGCGGTTAATTTGCATGCACGGCCACCTAGCGTCCCCTGCCGCTCTAGGCCTCTGAGCAGTGTAGGAAGGTAGAAAGGCAGCCAGGGAAAGGAAGGCCCATTCTGGCACGAATCTTCGTGCATCGGGCTTCCAGTATATATATAATTATTGATTTCAGAGAGGAAGAGAGAGAGAGAGAGAGATAGAAACATCAGTGATGTGAATCATTGATAGGCTGCCTCCTGCATGCCCTCTACTGGGAATCGAGCCTGCAACCCGGGCATGTCCACTTGATCGGAATCGAACACAGGACCCTTCAGTCCACAGGCCGACCCTCTGTCCACTGAGCCAAACCAGCTAGGGCTGAAGTCTTCTGATTACACATTTATTACATGTTAGATGCAAAAGATTCTTTAACTAGAACTAGAAGTGAGACGTGATTGTCCAGATTATTCATTTAGAAATTAATATAAAATGTTTATTTAATATTTTTTCTACTATAATTTTTTCCTATAAAGATAAAGGTAGAATTTTGCTTTTATGGGTGAGAACAGAGGATGCTGTAGGAAACTATTCTGAGCATTTGCATGTTCAGCAACTACTATACTGAGGTGGAGTGCGAAGTACAGGACTACATGACCAGGTCTGAGTAGTTGTCTGTTCTCTGGGACCTTGGACAGCGCCAGGCGACTCCCAGTGGCCATCTGTAAAGTGGGGCTGATGGTGATCACACCTGCTCTTTGCCCCTCGGTGGCATGCGACACAGTCTGTGACGTCTTGACTTATGCAGACTGGGGTTGTCCTCATCTTCACACGTGCCCTTTATTCTCTCGGGTATCCTGAGAGGGAGGGTAGTCATTCCAGGGGGTGATGGTTCCCTTTATCATTTTGTCTCTTTCCCATAATTTTGCATGGCTCAAAAGGGCTCGGAGAGTTAAAAAAAAAAAAAGGCATCTTAGATGGCAGCTCACAGAGGACAGCTGGATTGTGCAGGGCCGTCGCAGCTGAGCCAGGATGATGCCAGCCTGTACCCAGAGGACCAGGGACAGTGCCACTGGGCAGCCCCCAGGGGGTTTCTACTAGGATCCTACTCTGGCCCTGGACTGCAGGCACCTTCCCGCATCACGGGGAGTGTCAGAGATTCATCGCGGCCCAAGGCCACAGACTCAGAGCCCTGAAGGGCTTTTCTTCTGCCTCAGGTTGCTCTCTTTCCCTCTTGTGAGCATTTCTCCCCTGGAGATGTAAATAAGCCTCCAGGCATGATTTCCTTCCAAACGGGCTTATGAGGAAATGGGACAAATCAAAGAACTTCCTGCAGAAACTGGTCTTGGTTTTGTATAGGAAATGAAGGTGATCCTGAGGGCCGGCGCTGTCCAACAGAAATAGAATGCTAGCCACATGTGACTTTAAATTTCCTAGTAGCCACATTAAAACTAGTACAAAGAAACAGGTGCTGTTTATCTTAATCATATATTTTATTTAATCAAATAATCCAAAATTTCATTCTGACATGTAATTAATATTTGAAAAATGAGTGATGTATTTCAGGTTTTGTTTTTATATGGAGTCTTCAAAATCTGGTGTGTATTTTACATTTCCAGCACATCTTAATTCAGGCACTAAATTTTTATTGCAATCCTCTTGTTCTGTATTTAGATTACATAAAAATTTATGCTTAAAAAAAGATTTATATACCCAATTTGCTCCCACATATGTAAAAAATTTTCAATAACTGAATCAGATACCAAGTAAACATTTTTCTTTAATAATCACATGCACAATGACAAAACAGGGTGATTTTATTAGAAGAATTAACTTGGGTTTAAAGCAAAGGTATAACATTTTCAAAACTATGTCCAAGTTAAATAAATTCACCAACTCTTCTGTTAACTCAGTAGTATCCTATCAAATTGAAAAGAGTATTGAATAAATCAAAAAGAACTCTAAATTTATTAACTTCAACCAATTGTTCTTCAAAATTTACCTTAGTTTTTGCAGCTACTTTGCTGTCTGTTACAGTTAAAATCTTCTGCATATTAAGGCATGTTATAAAAATATGTAAAACCATTATTTTTGACTTGTATTCTAAAATTCCAACATAAATTCTCATACCTGTCTGGCTGGGTTATAAATAAAGTTTTCTTTTCCCTTCTGAACTTTAAAATTAGCTTGTTTGTAGCTGTGTGAGAATCACACTGCCATTTTTTAACCTTTGGTTATTGGGTGAAATAATGAATTATTGAAAATAATTATTTAGCCCTAGCGGGTTTGGCTCAGTGGATAGAGCATTGGCCTGCAGACTGAAGGGTCCCGGATTTGATTCCAGTCAAGGGCACATGCCTAGGTTGCAGGCTTGATCCCCAGTAGGAGGCATGCAGGAGGCAAGCAGTCAATGATTCTCTCTCATCATTGATGTTTTTCTCTCACTCCCTCTCCCCCTTCCTCTCTGAAATCAATAAAAATATATTTTAAAAAAATGATTTAGTAAGCATTCCTTTTATTTCAAGAAATTCCTTTTATTTAGTGTTTTAACTGTGCACTAAGACTTTACAAAACTCTTCCCTCTGACCGTCCCTGGCAAAGAACACAGCACCATTAAACACTGCCTTCTGTTTCTTGCAACAGGTCTGTACTGGTGAGTCACGGTAGTGTGAGAAGCACATACTGAACCAGTGTAAGGGCTGTACCCATGATACTTTCCATGGAGTGGGCTTCAGATCACAGTGCAGATGTTTCCAACATGCATCAGACAGTAGAATGCAGTAATAAAGGAAATATCAGTCTTAAAATCCCAGTAAATCCAAATTTTAACTCACGCCAGCTGGAGCACTGTCTGTCATGACAGACACTGATTTTTCACTTGTAGGTGGAACTCATCTTTGACAGATGTAAATGACTAAAAATGAGCTACACGGCGAGCTTGATATTTTTAGGCTTCAGTTTGACAAATTTTTTTCCATATATTTGTAAATCCTTTGAGGAAACAGACCCAAAGTGGTAATTGGGCAGTCTCTTATGTCACACCGCTTATTTAAAGCTAAAAATATATATTTTTTTTTTAATTTTCAAGTTTTGAATCAATCTTTATTGTTAAAAATGTTTTGTACTCTGTGGGCAGTTACTTAACTGGCTTAACTAAAGATTGTTCACTTTCTGTAAAATATGTTGTTTAGTCTTATTTCAAAATAATTTCTATTACCACATTTTTATCTGAAGTGCTTTTCCTTTTTGTGTAGAATCCAAGTCATTTTATAGCTGACCGAAGTTATAAGCACAGATTCTGTTAAACATTTGTTTGCATTATTTTGTTGAATATTTAATTTTAATTTCAGCCACTAATTTCATTGATTCTTTTTTGACTGTTCAGAGGAAGATCAACTTCATTATGTATTTGCTAAAAATGTCTCATGTACACTCTGCTACAACAAATTGCAATTGTCATTCATTGTAAAATTTGTGTCATACCTTCTGCTCGTTCCTTCCCCACCTTCCCCCTGCTTACTGTTCTGGTTGTAGTTCTAGCTTCTGTGTCCCTATTCAGTTCTGTTGCATCTATAGTTTAACTTCATTTTAAATTTTAAAATTGTCCGTATTTATTTTTTTAACTAGACAAATGTTACATTTTATTTTAGTTACCAATTATTATTTATCTAGCTATCACTGTAATGCATGCTGTCTGCATAATAAACACATCACAATGTTTCATTATTGCATGGGGAAAGCCCACATGGACTGAGTCAGCCCATTGTCCCCGAGTGGAACAGTGATGTGTTTATGGTGATGCGGCAGTGCGCCTGGCAGTGCGCTTGGCGTGCACACCGCGATACAGCACGTCAGGCCCTGCAGTGGTTAAAGTGAAATGTCCTCCTGCCACAACAGTGAAGTTGTGCTTAATGGACAAATATTTTACAGTGCTTTGGTTTTTAAATTACAACTAAGCTAAGTTTAAAATTCAGTTCCTCTGAGCACTTGAAATGTGTCACACTGGCCATATTTCTAGTGTTCAGAAGCCACACATGGCTAGTGGCCACCCTATTGGACAGTACAGAGAGAGTTGAACATTCAGTGAATTAGAACTATTTGCTCCTTTAAGTTTGAGTAGCGCAAATCCTGTTGTCTTTAAAATAACTTTATTTTAAATCTCAATTTTAAATTTTCTTTCATTATTTCTGCCATTTGCGCATAGACTGGGTTTTGCAGGTGAATTTTAACAGAAGCTTAATATTCGCAGTTCTGTAGAAGATGAGCCCAGCTTAGGGAAGGCCCATGATTGGTTCTTGGCTGGCTCTGATCCCTGGGGAGGGGGGGCCATGCAGAGTTAGGACTTGGGAGTTAGGGACTTGCATCGTGCCTGTGTCTTACGACCTGAGTGATGCTGGGAAATGTACTCACTTTTGTGTGGCCCAGTGTCTGATCTATGAACTGAGATGTTGGTGCCTCCCCCTCAAGGGACCAGCTGGAGAGTAGATGTGGTGGGAAGCCTTTCGCAAACCCTACTGTTTATTAAGTGCCTCGCCCAGAGTCTGACTTTATCTTCTGTTGTGTCATGTTATTTGGGGGCAGGAGGTACGTGTAGTTATGACCACTGGCATCCAGTGTCCTATTAGAAAGATTCCTCTTTTAGTCTGTTTTGAAGCCAGGAAAGTGTTGGCTCAGGATTATTTCAAGTTAAGTTTCCTTGGAGATTATATATATATATATATATATATATATATATGTGTGTGGGGGGGTGTATATGTGTGTGTGTGTGTGTGTGTGTGTGTGTGTGTGTGTGTATATATATATATATATATATACTGGGCTTCTAATATAAATATATATATATATTTATATATATATATATATATATAAATATATATATATATATATACATACATACATATATATGTGTGTGTGTGTGGGCTTCTAATATATATATATATATTAGAAGCCCAGTACACGAAATTCATGCATGCACTGGGCGGGGGGGTGTTGTCCCTCAGCCCAGACTGCACCCTCTCACAGTCCAGGACCCCAGGGGATTGGGCCTAAGCTGGCAGTCAGACATCCCTCTCATAGTCCAGGGCTCTCACAGTCCAGGACCCCTCACTCCTTACTGTCCACCTGCAGTGGAAGTAGAAGAGGCTCCCTCTACAGCCGCTGCATCCACCAGCCGTAAGCCCGCTTCTGGCAGAGCGGCGCTCCCCCTGTGGGAGCGCACTGACCACCAAAGGGCAGCTCCTGTGTTGAGCATCTGCCCCCTGGTGGTCAGTACACATCATAGCGACCAGTAATTCCACCGGTTGTTCCGCCGTTTGGTTGATTTGCATATTTGGGTTTTATTATATAGGATATATATATATATATATATATATTAGAGAGGGGAGAGAGAGAGATAGAAACATCAATGATGAGAGAGAGAATCATTGATTGGCTGCCTCCCGCACACCCCCCACTGGGGATTGAGCCTGCAAACCCCAGCATGTGCCCTTGACCAGAATCAAACCCAGGACCCTTCAGTCCGCAGGCCAATGGTCTATCCATTGAGCCAAACCCACTAGGGCTAGAGATACATTTTAAAAAGAGCCGAGGTTCTGGACATTGGGATCCTCTTGACCCAGCTGACACATGCCTTTAAGGTTGCATGGATAGCTTTGTGCGATCTGTAGTGCATTACAGGTCGGTCCAGGGAGGGAAGAGCAAAGGCTGGAATAAGGAGACCAGCCCCTGGCCCCTGGTTACACGCTGCCTCCTTGACGAGCTCTGGAGGTAGCACTGGCTTTTCTGAAGAGAGTGACAGGTGATTGACCCTCTGTCATCTGCCAGGCTAATCAAGACAAGCCCAGAACTGGCCGAGTCCTGCTCATGGTTCCCCGAGTCCTATGTGATCTACCCCACTAATCTCAAGACCCCAGCTGCTCCCACGCAGAATGGAATCCACCCACCGATGCCTAGCTCGAGGACGGACGAAAGGGAATTCTTCCTGGCTTCTTATAACAAAAAGAAGGAAGATGGAGAGGGCAATGTTTGGATTGCAAAGTCATCCTCCGGTGCCAAAGGTGAGTTGGCATTGCCGTCCCTTAGGATCCCAGTGCTTTGTGCAGCCGCACGCTAGACGTTAGTGATGTATTTAGATGAGTGACTCTTCTCATCTGAACCCTGGGGTTAGATAGCACAGTTAGTTACATAGTCTTAAATATTAATCTACATGCTGGAGACTTCTGCATGTACATCTCCATACATGTACTCTCCCGCTAGGTCTTTTCCTGTAAGCTCCGATCCAGTTGCACACTCTTGGGCATTTGTCCCAGAGAAAAGAAAATACATTCATGTAAAACCTGTGTGTGATTGTTCACAGAAGCTTTATTCATAATAGCCCCAAACTGGAAGTAACTCAGATTACTTCAAAAGGTGAAAGATTAAGCAAACTTTGGTGAATCGATCCCACAGGATACTACTCAGCAATAGAAGGGAATGAACTATTGCTAAAAACAACAACTTGGTTGAACCTGCAGGGAATTCTGCTGTGTGGGAAAAAAAAAAAAAAAAAAAAAAAACAAAAAAAACCCACCAATTCCCAAAGGTCACATAGTGTATAATTCTATTTATATAACATTTCTGGAGTGACAAAGCTATAGAAATGGAGGACAGATTAGTGCTTGTCTGGAGTGTGTGATTGGAAGGGAGGCAGTTGTGGTTTTAAAAGAGAAAATTGAGGGATCCATGCAATAATGAAACTGTTTAGAATGGACAAAGATACTTGCAAATCATGTCTCTTAAGAGGTGTCTGCATCCAGAATGTATGAAGAAGTTGCATAATGCAATAATAAAAAGACAAATTACCCAATTAAGAAGTGAGCAAAGAATCTAAATAGAAATTTCTCCAAAGAAGACATACAGATAAGATATTCTATAAGAACATGAAAACAAAAAAACAAAAAATAGAACATGAAAACATGCTCAACATTATTAAGCATTAGGAAAATGCAACTCAAAACCACAATGAGATACCACTTTATACCCACTAAAATGGCTATAATTATGAAGACAGATGACAGCAAGTGTTGGTAAGAATGTGAAAAAATTGGAACTCTCATATATTGGGGGAATGTAAAATGGTGCATCCATTTTGGGAAGCAGTTTGGTAGTTTCTAAAAAGTTAAACATTAAATTACTTACTATTCCACTCCTAGGTATATTCCCCAGAGAATTGAAAATATATGTCCACACAAAACTTTTATGCAGATTTTCCTAGCAGCATTATTCATAAGAGCCAAACAACAGTAGAAATAATATGTCTATTGATTGGTGAATGAATGAGCAAAATGTGAATATATCCACACAATGGAATATTATTCTGTCATAGAGAGGAATGAAGCACTGCCACATACTACAACATGGATGAACCTTAAAAACATGATGCTCTGCCTGGGTTGTGGGCTCTATCCCCAATGGGGGGCCTGCGGGAGGCAGCCGATCAATGGTTCTCTCTCATCATTGATGTTTCAGTCTCTCTTTCCCTCTCCCTTCCTCTCTGAAATCAATAAAAATATACTTAAAAAATAAAACATGATGCTCAATTTAAAAAGCCATACACAAAAAGGCTACATACTGGATGATTCCATTTATATGAAGCATCTAGAACAGGCAAATAAATCTATAGTAGATTAGTGTTTGTCAGGGGCTGGGGTGAGGAAGGAATGGAGAATGACTGCTAATGGATGTAGGGTTTTCAGGAGGTGATGAAAATGTTCTAAAATAAGGTTGTAATGATAATTGCTGGAATATACTAAAAACCATTGACTTGTACTCTGTAAAAGGGTGGGTTTTATGGCATGTAAGTTATATCAGTGAAGCTGTAAAAAAGGATATTGTATCATTTATTTAATGTTGATGGACACTTCGAATGTAGCCAATTTTTTTCTGTTACGGAACTGCAGGGAATCCACTTGCCCTTTTGTTTCTATGCCCTAGCCTTCCTGGTGTTTCCATAAGATAGGGTATTGACGTGGTCACAGGCAGGACGTCATCTTCATCACAGCAGGCCGTGATCCACAGGAGAGCGGCGTTTATTTAGGGTGCTTGGACCTTTACAGTGTCTTTAGAAGTGAAACTTCATGGTTGCAGCTGGCCAAGGCAGTGTTTACAACCCTGTATGGAGGAAAAGTTGAATGACCGTCGGGCTTTGGTGGGTGGAGGGGAGAGTGTGAGAGATTGGACCTGCGAAGGATGGAAAAAGAAGCGTGAGTAGGCCGACCAGAGCCTCCTGTCTGTGTTTTACTGCTGTCAGTGTTTCCTCCCTGGCTTTGCAGGGAGCGGCTCCTCTTGGGACGGACTGCACTAATTTTCGTTTTAATTTTATGGGTTAGGTGAAGGCATCCTCATCTCCTCGGACGCTGCCGAACTTCTGGATTTCATAGACAACCAGGGCCAGGTGCACGTGATCCAGAAATACCTCGAGCGCCCTCTGCTGCTGGAGCCGGGGCATCGCAAGTTCGACATTAGGTAATGCATCCATGTCCGTCTGAAGGAAATGCAGTGGTGTGTGAGGAGGAGGGTGAGGTGCAATGTGAGGAAGTGTTTGACTGTGTTTAATACGTTACCAACACTGAGCACAGCTGAATGAAACTGAGCTTCTGTATCTAATTCTCTATTTTTCCTACAATAATTTTCTTTCTAAAAAATGTTACTAAAAAAAATGTTACTAAGATTATGTGGGTTTTTTTGTTTGTTCGTTTACTATTTTCTTTAATGAAAATGACTTGTGGATCCAAAGGGAAGGGCATAAACATCTGGGCCTTGCACCTGGTGTGGTTCAATTGGTCCTCCCTTACACTGAAAGGTTGAGGGTTCAATTCCTGGTCAGGGCACATGCCTAGGTTGCAGGTTCCGTCCCTGGCTGGGGCACATACAAGAGGCAACCAATTGATGTTTCCCTCTCACATTGATGTTTCTCTTTTTTTCTCTCTCTCTTCCTCTCTCTAAAATCAATAAACAGACTCCCAGGTGAGGATTAAAATATAATACAGCCCTAGCCGGTTTGGCTCAGTGGATAGAGCGTTGGCCTTCGGACTGAAGGGTCCCAGGTTCAATTCCGGTCAAGGGCATCTACCTTGGTTGTGGGCACATCCCCAGTGGGGGGTGTGCAGGAGGCAGCTGATCGATGTTTCTCTCTCATCGATGTTTCTAACTCTCTATTCCTCTCCCTTCCTCTCTGTAAAAGATCAATAAAATGTATTTTTAAAAATAAATAATTAATAATAGTAATACATACATACATACATACATACATACATACATACATAAATGGGCCTTACAATGGGAGAGATATACAAGGAACTTGTAATTCAGACACAACAGATCATGTGACCTTGACAAATAATATTTCCTGACTTTATTTATGTCCTACCTTTTGAGGATTTCATGAACACATCTCAGGTTTGTGGACTTTATTTTCTGAGCAAAGAGCCTGGCAAGAAGAGGTGAGAGGCTTTCTAAAGCGGCATGACCCTCAGCCCCGCCTGCTTTTGGCCTTGCTGTTGGCTCTTCAGAAAGGACTTGGTCTCAGCTGCCTTTATGTCAGGTCAGATTGAGGATGGACAATCTTCCTCTTAAAATTATGTAAAATTACCAAACATGGCAAATGGAGGTTTCACAGATCAACCTTTAAAGTAAACCCATCCAATCTCTTCAAAATGCTGGCTCTTGAATGGACCAGAGTCCCCTTGTCATTGGTGGTGACATGTTTGGTTTGATCATTTCAGTGCTAGTCCACTGTCTCAGCTACTTGTTGTGGCCGGCCTTGAATGATTTAGAACCTACCTTCTTCCTCTACTTCCCGCCAAGAAAAGCAAGGTGTGGGGATGATATAGATACTTGATATGAAGGAACTTGGGAGGACTTGAGTAACTGTTTTTGTTGACTTGCAGAAGCTGGGTCTTGGTGGATCACCAGTATAATATCTACCTCTATCGAGAGGGCGTGCTGCGGACCGCATCAGAACCGTATCATGTTGATAATTTTCAAGACAAAACCTGCCACTTGACCAATCACTGCATTCAAAAGGAATATTCAAAGAACTATGGGAAGTATGAAGAAGGGAATGAAATGTTCTTTGAGGAGTTCAATCAGTACCTGACCAGTGCTTTGAACATTACCTTGGAGAATACTATCTTAGTACAAATCAAACATATTATAAGGTAACCTAAAGTGTATCTTTTTAGTTATATGTGTCTTGGAGAAGCTTTGAGAGTGTGTGCCTTTCAAGGAATTATTCCACTTAAGTTGTCTAATTTAAAGACAAAATTCTTTTGTAATATTTCTTTATTATCCTTTTAATATTTGTAGGATCTCTAATGATGTCACTGCTTTCATTCCTTATAGTGGTAGTTTATATCTTCTCTCTTTATTTCTTGGATTGATTGGATTGGCTAAAGGCTTATCAGTTTTGTTAATATTCTCAAAAAATCAGTTTTTTGCTTGACTGATTATCTCTATTGTTTTTGGTTTTGTTTTCTTTGATTTATGCTGTTTATTATTTCCTTCTGCTTTTGGGAGGTGTTTAATTTTTTTTTTCTAGTTTCTTTGTGAAAGGTTAGATCATTGATTTGAGAGACTTCATTTTTTAAAAATATAAGAATTTGCCCTAGCTGGTTTGGCTCAGCAGATGGAGCATCAACCTGTGGACAGAAGGGTCCCAGGTTCGATTTTGGTCAAGGGCACATGCCCATGTGGCATGCTTGATCCCCAGTAGTGGCCGTGCAGGAGGAAGCCAATCAATGATTCTCTTATTATTGCTCTTTCTATCGCTTTCCTTTCCTCTCTGAAATCAATAAATATATGTTTTTTTATAATAAAAATTAAAATATAAGCATTTAATGCTATCAGTTTTCCTCTAAATACTCAGTAGCCATACCTCCAGATTTTGCTATGTTGTGTGGTTTTTTTTTTCATTTTATTAAAATAATTTCTGGTTTCTCTTGTGATTTTATATTTGACTCATGTGTTATTAGAAACTTTTGCTTAATTTCCAAATATTAGGGGATTTTTCCAGATATCTTTCTGTTTTGATTTCTACTATAATTCCATTGTAGTCAGAGAATATAGTTTGTATGGTTTTATGTCTTTAAAATGTGTTAGTTTCATGTCCTAGAATATGGTCCATCTTTGTGAGTGTTCCGTGCGCTCTAAGAATAACATTTACTTGCTCTGCTTAGGCTGTGTTCTATAAACGCGACTTCGGTGAAGGTGGTTGCTAGTGCTCTTCACGTCTTTTATGTCCTTGCTGTTTTCCTGTTCCACTGTTTATTATTGAGAGAGAAAAAATCAAAGTCTCCAAGTGTTTGGATTTTTCTATGTCTCTTTTTAGTTTTACCAGGTTTTGTTTTATATGTTTGAAGATTTATTGTTAGGTGCATATACATTTAGAATTGTTGTCTCTTTTGGGAAAATTGACTATTTTATTATTTTGTAATTTCTGTCGTTATTTCTGTAATATTTCTTCTTTTAAAGTTGATTTTTTTATTAATATAGTCACTCCAGCTTTCTTTTGATTAGTTGTATTTTCTTTCCATTCTTTTATTTCTTTTCTATTCTATTCTATTCTATTCTATTCTATTCTAGTGGACTCTGATAGACAACGTAGAGTTGGTTTTTTTGTTTTGTTTTGTTTTGAATCCAATATAATAATCTCTGTCTTTTAATTGGTGTGTTTATACCATTTAAATTTAATGTAATTATTGTTTGGTTGGATTTATATCTACCATTTTATTATTTGGTCAATATGTTCCCTCTTTCTTTGTTTTTATTTGCTTTCATGTCTCCATTTCCTGATCTCTTTAGAATTATTTGAATATTTTCAGAGTTCTATTTTAATTTTCCTGTTGAATATTTGGCTCTATTTATCTGTCTATATTTTAGTGATGAGTCTAGGAATTAAAAAATATATGTGTCTCATATTTCAGTCTTCTTAGAGTTAATAATTCACCACTTCACATAAAATGCAGACATAACATTATAGATCATTTGACTCCCCCTCTACATGTTACAGTTGCCATGTGTATTACATCCACGTACATTGAAATCTCTACCACATAATGTTATAATTTTTGGCATCAGCCATTAATTACATTTTGTTATGTAGATAGTCAAGTTTGGTTTTTAAAAATATAAAGCCAAACTGGATGCTGTCTATAAGAAACACATTCAAATATAAAATAAGAAAAAACATTTGTATTCACCCAGATATTTGCCTTTTTTTTTTCTCTCTTCCTTTAGTCCTGAGGTTCCAAATTTCTCTCTGGTATCGTTTCCTTTCAGACTTTGTCATTTCTTTTAGAGCCGTTCTGCTGGTGATAAGTTCTCTTAATGTTCCATCATCTGAAAAAGTCTTTATTTCTCTTATTCCTGAAGGGTGTTTTCACTGGAATTACACAAACATAATGTCAATCACAAAAATAAAATAAAAATAAAAGCTGTATACAAGACACATACAGATTGATTCTATTCATATAAACTAAAAAACAAGCAAAGTTTAGTAAATACATTATTTAGAGGACGGTACATATGTGGTAAAAATAAAGAGAGAAGCAAAAAATTCAAAATAGTGATTTTCTCTGGAGAAAAAGCAGGAGGGACCCAAGGAGGAGGCCTGAAAGTATGGATGTGAGTACATGGGTGGTCATTAATGCTCCATGTATTTTATTTTATTTTTTTTAAAACCAATTTTTGTAAGTGTTTATTTGAGCAAAATTGATGACATGCCAGGAAGCAAGATCTCAAATGCTCCAGAGATTATAGTTTTGTGGTTCTTTTCTTTTTTTAATTTTTTTTTAAATTTAATAAATCTTTATTGTTCAGATTATTACACTTTTTTCTCCTTTTTCCCCCCCATAGCTCCCCTCCACCTGGTTCCCACTCCACCCTCTGCCCTTACCTCCCCCCCCACTGTCCTCATCCATAGGTGTATGATTTTTGTCCAGTCTCTTCCCGTACCCCACAGACAGACACCCTTTTCCGCCTGAGAATTATCAATCCACTCCCATTCTATGCCCCTGATTCTATTATATTCACCAGTTTATTCTGTTCCTCAGATTTTTAATTCACTTGAGTTTTAGATTCACTTGTTGATAGATATGTATTTGTTGTTCATAATTTTTATCTTTACTTTTTTCTTCTTTTTCCTCTTTTTAAAGAATACCTTTCAGCATTTCATATAATATTGGTTTGGTGGTGATGAACTCCTTTAGCTTTTTCTTATCTGTGAAGCTCTTTATCTGACCTTCCATTCTGAATGATAACTTTGCTGGATAGAGTAATCTTGGTTGTAGGTTCTTGCTATTCATCACTTTGAATATTTCTTGCCACTCCCGTCTGGCCTGCATAGTTTCTATTGAGAAATCAGCTGATAATCGTATGGGTGCTCCCTTATAGGTAACTGTTTTTCTCTTGCTGCTTGTAAGATTCTCTCTTTGTCTTTTGCCCTTGGCATTTTAATTATGATGTGTCTTGGTGTGGTCCTCTTTGGATTCCTTTTGTTTGGGGTTCTGTGTGCTTCCTGGACTTGTAAGTCTATTTCTTTCACCAGGTGGGGGAAGTTTTCTGTCATTATTTCTTCAAATAGATTTTCAGTATCTTGCTCTCTCTCTTCTTCTGGCACCCCCATAATTCTGATGTTGGCACACTTGAAGTTGTCCCAGAGGCTTTTTACACTATCTTCAACTTTCTGAATTCTCTTCTTTTCTTGCTTCTCCAGAGGAGTGTCCTTTGCCTATTTGTATTCCAAATCTTTGACTTGATTCTTGCGTTCCTCTAGTCTGCTGTTGGGTCTCTGTATAATATTTTTTATTTCAGTCAGTGTATGTTTAATTTCTAGTTGGTCCTTTTTCATATCCTCAAGGGTCTCATTAAATTTATTGGCCTTTTCTAGGAAATTCTTAAAAAACCTTATAACCGTGGTTTTAAACTCTATGTCCAGTCGTTTGTTCTCCTTCATTTCTTTTGTTTGTGATCTGTTTCCTTGTCTCCCCATTTTTGCTGCTTCCCTGAGTTGGTAGGGTAGCTTTGTGTGCTCGGTGTCCTATATGGTTCAATGGGTCAGCCTCCCAGTTACCTGAGGTGGACACTCTTGGTGAACCCCTTTGTGGACTGTGTGTACAGCCTTGTTGTAGTTAAGTCTTGATTGTTGTTGTTGTCACTGGGAGGAATTAGCCTCCAGGCCAATTGGCTGTGAGGACCCGCTATGTCTATAATGGAAGAATTGCTGTGCTGGAGACACGTTTATGGGGCAGGACTTGTTCCAGTAGGGCTTTGGTGCTCACTGAGTCTGCCTGTTGAATGTGTCCCTTATGAGAGTAGTTGAAATCTGGTGTCGTCTCACACAGACCACTAGATACACTAGTTTCTAGATCTCCAATGGGGTGCAGGTCAGCTACTGTCTGAGGCCACCCAGCAGAATCTACAGCAAGAACTACAGTTTTCTCCTCTTTGCTTGGGATTTGGTGGTTTTGGAGCAGTCTGACTGAAGCTGCAGTTTATTTGGTTAAGCTGCCACAGGGTAGGCCATTTAAATGCAAAAGCCGCTGTGTGGAGCCTGGGCAGGTTTGTAGAATGTGCGGGGCAGGGTCTCAGGGTGTCACTAGGCTAGGACGTGGCAAACAGCGATGGCTACCAGCCAGCCTTCTCTGCCTTTCTGCATTTCCAAGTCCTCGCGTCCCGCGCTCCAGCGCAGTAAACAATGATTGCTGGGCGCACCTCTGCAAAAAAGTCACCCTTACTTTCAGACCTGTTGGCCGACAGTCCAGCTTCTCCCCGTAGGCGTTTGGGTCCCCCGTGTGTCCCCAGAAACTGGATTTCAGAGTGATTGGGAGCTTGTCTCCCTTTGGGTTGAAAAAAAACCACGCGCCTAGTCGCCCGCCACCAGCTCGATTCGCGTGCCTCCATACCTCAGCTTTTCAGCGTTTGTGCTCCTTTCTCTTTCTTTCTAGTTGTAAAACTTGCACTCAGCCAGCTTTCTCGTGGCTCTGGGTGATAGACGTTTTGTCTTTTAGTTGTAGTTTTGAAATTGTTGTGCAAGGCAGCAGTTTAGTTGTTTACCTTTGCCGCGATCTTGGTTTCTCTCTCGTTCCATGTATTTTAGACTTGTTTTTATTAATATATTTATTTTGTCTTTATTTTTAAAGGACATTTGCTCTGGAAACACATTTCTAGGTCAGCAATTAATATTTTTTTAGCACTCTGAAGGTGACACCATTATCTTCTGGCTTCCATTTTTTTCTTCTCAGATGTCAACTGAAATCTTAATATTGCTTTTAATGATTTTTTTCTCTGTTTTTAAGATTAATTTTTATTTTATAAATTTTACTATGAGATGCGTATAGTTTTCTTTGTACACATTTCTTTGTACACATTCATAGTGCTTCTTGAATCTTGGAATATTCATGGTCATTATTTTTTCAATTATGGCTTTTGTCCCAGGGAAGCCTGCATAGTTTCCCTTCTAACTGCACAGTTGAGTATAAGGACAGCTATCTGTGGTCATCTTAGAGTTATCATAACGTATTTTATTACTAAGACTGGAGGCCCAATCCATGAAATTCTGCCTCAGCTCTTGCAGTCCTGGCTTCGCCCAAAAGTGTTATCAGGAAGGTCGTCAGGAAGGTCGTTCGGCTGTCCAGTCTAATTAATATGTTCCGCTTTTATTATTATAGATGGGGATTTGCCCCAACTTTCAGTTAGGGAAAAATTAGGGGAGATCTCCATAAAACAGAAAAGGCCTGCGTATTCTGGTATGGCTATATTCAAAGACAGTGGCTTATTATTCTTAAGCTCCTGTGTAATTACCTCGTTAGACCATCTCAGCACCAGGAGTAGGTATTACTTTACCTCCTACTTTATGGAAATCAAAGCTTAGCTCCAAGAGGTTAAAACATTGACCAAAATTCTGGCCTTGGCAGCCTGATCTCTGACCTCACTTATTCACTACTAGTAGCCCATTTGCAGGAAGAATCCTGCAAGCGGCCGCTGCGGCCGCATGCGCTGCCGCCGCCATTGCGGCCGCCGCGCCTGCACCCGCACCGCTGCTGCCCTCCCCGCTCCTCCCCGCTCCTCCCCGCTCCGCCCCACCCTGCCCCACCGGGGCTTTCCCTCTGGCAGCCACCTTGCTTTCAGCTTTTCCTCCCTCTTCCTTCTAAGTTGTCTTCAGTCTTTACTCCTCCCTCCCTCCGTGTATGCAAATTAACCGCCATCTTTGTTGGGTAATTTGCATACTCACCCTGATTGGCTGGTGGGCGTGGCTTGAGCTGGTGGACGTGGCTTGGGTGTAACGAAGGTGCGGTCAATTTGCATATTACTATTTTGTTAGGTAGGATGTTTCTGAGATTCGCTTTCAACTTTTATATATTTTTTCAAATTTTTATGTTTTATAATGCATATTCAATTTTTCTGTTTTTCCAGTTTTTTGAAACAGTAGTTGATGCTACTAATTACTCTGTTTCCACATTTAGTTTCAATATATGTAGCTCTTCAGTCTTTTAATTAGTAACAATTTGGCAGCAGAACTGGAACAAGCAAAAGAAACGAATGAGGCCAATAGTTTTTGTGCCAATTCTTCCCCTCACTGGTTGACCATTGGCCCACTTCTTTTCTCTGGAAAACCTACATGAAAGTGTTTTACTTGTTATAAACAAAATGTGGCAGCAGCCATCCTGCGGGAGGGACCCACCTTTCCAGGGGCCGGGTGACAGCTCGGAGCAGGGAGAGCAGCCTGTTTTTGTAAAGACACGCATGGTTTCAGGTCTCCTAACAAGTTGCTGGGTAAGTAGCATTGTCTCGAATAATCTGTCGGTAACAACTTGAAAGGAGAGGATGAAGTCAAAGCTCATTTATGGCAGCTCATTTCATGGGCAGTCCTCTGGCCCAGCTCCGGTCCCTTCGCCCTCGCACCCGCTCTCAGCGAGCTCTCCCTCTGCCCGCAGGAGCTGCCTCTTGAGCGTGGAGCCCGCCATCAGCACCCGGCACCTCCCTTACCAGAGCTTCCAGCTGTTTGGCTTCGACTTCATGGTGGACGAGGAGCTGAAGGTCTGGCTCATCGAGGTCAACGGCGCCCCCGCTTGTGCTCAGTAAGCCTCACACCATTGGGCTGTGACAGGTGGAAGTTGGGATGACCTATCTCAGCAAGGTCGTGGCTCCCGTGGCCCTTGGCCGCTGGCAGGGAGGAAGTGGCAGGACAAGGAGTCTCTGGGGACCCTGCTGGCAGGGGCTTTGCGGAGGTGTTGCCTTTCCCGTTTCCCCATGTGTGTTGAGCGGTTAGACTGCTCAGGCGGGTGGTTGCTGCAGGGAGAGTTTCAAACACAGCTAGAGACTGCAGGGGAGACGAGTGGGAGGAGATGAGGGAGCAGGGTCCTGGAGCAGAGACGGTGACGACCAAGAAGGTCGGGGCCCTTGGGCAGCAAGTGGTCGGAGAAGCATTGGAGATGCAGTGGAGCTGGAGCTGGGACTGAGGGGTGTGGCGTGTGCCCAGGGAGGAGGGGGAGCCTTTGGAAGGGGCACGCACCAGCGGAACCTTGCTCGTTGCCAGGCTCTGGGAGGAGCGCAGATGGGCAGAACCTGCCCTCCAGGGGAGCTCCTGTTGCTTTGGGGGAAGCGACTGCAGGTGGCATTGGTGTCATGCAGTGAGGAATGATGGAGCGGGTCAGGACTGCTCCGGGGAACGCCGCACATGTGAGGGAAAGGCATTGGACTCGATCCTTAAAGGCGTCTGTCCTTCCGAGATCCACTGTCATCTTTTCCTCCATGTCCACATCCTGGAGAAACAGATCTTCTGAAGGGTCAGCAGGAAGTCCCGCAAAGATGAGTCTGCTCAGGGCGGTCCGCTGCAGGAGAGAGACGGACAGACACTGCCTGAATAACTACTGTGGGGTCATATTGTTACAAGTCTGCAATAGACAGTCAGTAGGTTCTGTGGTTTAGGTGCATGGCTTTGAGAGGGGAGGACTTCTGGAGTGGAGGTGGGGCTTACAGTAAGGTGGCCTGGAAGCCACGAGGGACCCGGGCCACCCTGAGAGGCCAGGGGCAGGGGATGGGTCAAGCCCCAATTTTAATAACAACCATCACACATCTCCTGTCACTGTTCCTTATAGCCGGGAGGCTGTGTGGTTTGCAACATAGAACCTCAGGGCAGTGAAAAGGAATAGGGTGTGGGGAGAAAGTCCTGTGATGAGGAGGGTGACGGCAGGGATGCCATTGCATTGGGAGGGGAGAACCAGATGGTGAGGCTTTCTCCTGGTGGAAATTGGGAAGCAGAAAAGTAAAGACCTCTGGTTTCCTAGTCGGGTGGCCCAGAGCATAATCAGAAGTGAGTTTTCTCTCGGGACCACCCATTGCTGGTTTACCCTGCATTAGAGCCAGTCCTGAGGGATAGTCTCAGCCTTGTGAGCTGCCCCATGAAACAGGCAGGCATCCTATAGGGAATAGCAGGGATGGAGGGCCTCATTGCTGCTCTGAAGTTTGCCTCCTTAGCTTTTCTGCTTTGGTGCTTCCATTCCCTGGATTAAGTCCAGAGCCTGGACGTGGCCTCTGGGCCCAATGTGGCTGGGCCAGTGCCTTGTCTGCAGCACCAGCCTGCACTGATCCACCTCCCCATCGCCCTGGCTCTCTCCCTGCTCCTCCTTTCATTGTGCTACCTCTTCTCCCACCCAGCTCACTCTCCCTCTCCCTCGCCCCTCCCTCCCTCCTCCGAGTCTTTGTCCCTGTCTTTGGCCTCCTCCATCCTCTTTCCTACCCTGTCCCCATTCTCTGACTTCATTCATTCCCCTGGCCTCAGCTCAGCTGACACTCATGGGGAGTCTTTCCTAAAGTCCCCTGAACCACAAGGAGGGGGTGCTTTACGTGGGGAGGCCTGCCCTCCGTGTCCCCAGCACAGACAGCAGGAGGCCCGTACCCTCTACTGGAATTACCATCTCCCCTGCGGTTCATGTCAGAGTGGGGTTCTCTGTCGGTGCACCTGCGAGGCCTTCCAGATGCTTCGTCTTTCCACGGCGCCTCCTGCCGTGTTTGTGTGGACAGCGGAGGCCAGTTGTATAAATGTGGTCAGGGGATGGGATTTCCAGGGCAGATCCTGGTGAAAAAGACTTTGGTTTCTCGCTTGCACTTTGATGAACTTCCTCGGAAACATATTTTTGAACCCATTTCAGGAAGCTCTATGCGGAACTGTGCCAGGGCATCGTGGACATAGCCATATCCAGCGTCTTCCCGCCCCCCGACGCCGAGCCGCAGCAGAGCCAGCCGGCTGCGTTCATCAGGCTATGACCGGGAGACGCGGGGGTCCGGCTCCAGGAGAGACGCCCAGGGCTCCACATGAAGCCACAGTGAGAAAGAGGCAGCTCGCAAGGCTGTGATGGAGGAGAGAGTGCGAGAGTGAAGGCGACCCCAAGGGGCTCCCGGTGGAGCTCTCTGCACTGCTACCCAGACTTGAAAACTGCAACGAGTTTCCCGAGGGGAGAGGAAAACGTTCTTCTAGAGGAAACACGGGGATTTGGTTGTTTTCTGTCCTCGTCCTTGAAAGCAGCGGGTTTCTATGCTAAGGCCGTGTGAAAGCAGCGCCTCCTCCCGGGGCCACGGACCCACGCGTGCTGTCTCCGTCCGCTGCAGCCCTCGTGCCTTAGCTCCGTGCCCAGCTGCAACCTCTGTCCGTGCGGGGGCTGATGCTAGAGCATTTGGGAGGTCGCCGTGTGTCCCTGCTCATCCCCCGTGACACTCTGCCCGTGAGACTCTGGACCGGCATGCATGCAGCCCTCAGTTCTGTGCTGTGCACTGCCTCGCAGGGCAGGGTGCTGTCCTCATCCCGTTCCTGAGGGCACTGGGTCAGTCACCGGTCGGTCGGGGTGGATGTGGGCTGGGCACCAATATAGCAAACGCTGCTGCCAGTCTGCTCTCTGCATGTTTTAGAAACCGAGCAGCAAGTTTGCCACAAGCCTGCAAGCATCAAAAAGCATGAGAGAAAAAAGACAATACCTTGCTTGACTTCATAGTTGGGTGTCCTTGAAATATGATGGATCTGTTATCTTTGTTTGAACTGGAATTCATGCACTTTTGTGAAGTTCCTGGGGGTCAGGAGAAGGCAGAATTCCCTTCCCCCCACGTGGTCCTGCCCCTGACGCAGGGAGCTCCCACCATCTCCTTCTCTCCCGGCACCTGCTGTAGGAGCAGGAGGGGGTGTTGTTTCAGAGAGGAGGCTCTGCCTCTGGGAGAAGCTCTCAGTGAGTGTCTGTGCCTGAATGGGAGCGTCTCCCAAAATGAGAAAGATGTGGTTTTAGAACTTCACACGGCATCGTGTAGGTCAGCAGTTGTGTCCTGTTAGGTGTGGTGTGGTTTTCACTGACTGCACCGGGGAGTATTCTCCAAGGCTTTTCAGGAGGCCACGGCACTCGCAGTGGGAAGAACAAGATGCCACGTGTGTTCGCTGAGCTGAGTGAGCGGGCCCTTCTTAGAGCGCTGGATCCCAGCAGACCCACGGACAAGGCCCCTCCTCCTCGGAACGTGGTGTGTGCTTCCTTCGTGTGTGTGTGTGTGTGTGTGTGTGTGCGCGCGTGCGCGCTCCGTTACTCGTCCTCCTTGCACACAAAAAAAGCAGGTCTGCAGTCAGGAAGACTTTTTAAAACTATTTTTTATTTCAGAGAAGAAGGGAAAGAGAGAAAAACATCAATAATGAGAGAGAATCATTGATTGGCTGCCTCCTGCACATACCCCACAGGGGATCGAGCCCACAACTCAGGCATGTGCCCTTGAACATAATTGAACCCGGGACCTTTCAGTTCGCAGGCCGATGCTCTATCTACTGAGCCAAACCGGCCAGGTTGGGAAGACGTTTTTAAAAAGAGAAGAAAAAGCAACTGTTCCTAAAATATGATGAGATGTGGGAGCTTACATGTGGGCAGAGGATGTGAAGGTGTGATGTTGGGTGGAGAGGAGAAAGACCCGGCTGGGTGAGCTTGCATGGGGAATTGGAATTATAATGTGATTGCTCAGAGAACAGCTCGTGAAGTGTGCATGCAGAGCACAATGAACCTGTCAGTGGTTAAAGTCGCTCCTGGAGGCCCTGCGTGGCTGCTGGGTTGATGTTGGAGACTTAGCGCATGGCCAGGTGCACACCCATTTAGAAAGCGTGGGGCACTGGGTTCTGCGAGCTGGTAATGGGGGAAGTGTGGAAGGTTTGTAGGGCTGTCCCATGTGAACACAGATGTGTAATGACCTTTTGGTCCTAAGTTACAGGAATGTTTGAGAGTTTTCCAGCTGCTACAGTGACAGAGCTAAGAATGCAATATTAGGAAGTCTGTGGCTCTTGATGGATTTTCTAAGAAACCTGAATCAGTAGCATATGTATGAGGGAAGTGAGGCTCTAAAAAGAAAATGATACCTCATTCCTCACGTGTTTTCAAATAAATGTCTATTTATCTTTACTTCTGATCAGGGGGTGGTTGCCTCGGAACTGTTCCATCCCCTCCGTGCTGTCCTGGCACAGGTGGTCCTGCCTCGCTGCCCAGTCAGTCTTCCTGTGCGTGTCCGTGTCCATGTCACCAGTTGCAGGGGAGGAGGCGCTATTCTTTGGAGATGTCGACTCCAGTCTTGGCTCTGCCATTGGCTGCTCAGTGTTGGATGAGCCGTAACCTCTCTGTGCCTTAGTTTCTTGTCTCACAGAAGAGATTGTTGCCAGACCTGGGACTACCTCACGGGCTTTAGTGAGGACAAGTGAGATTAGGAAGACTCAGGAGCCTTCTGTACCAAGACTCCTAACGCTGGCTGTGTGCTGGAACCACTCCTGACAGGGTTGGGCTCCACACTGTGCCCCTCCATCCACCCCGGCGATTGAATCAGAACCTCAGGCAGCAGTGCGCTCCACGATGCCTGGAACCGCTGCTTGAGGAGGAAGGGAAAACACATTCTTATTACCCGGAAAGAATCCAGTAGGGCCCAGGGCTTTAAAAAAAAGTTCCTTTTGGAAGAACAGGCATTTCTTTCAGAAGGACCAGGTGTTGACATGTGTATTCATGCTACCAGTGCCGTCTAAGCAGTTCTCTTTGCTTCTTGTCAAACATGCCTTCATCCACTTACACAGTCTGTGAATACTTGGCAACGAATGTAAACAGACAGGAATTTATAAATCTGTTAAATAGGCATTAAGGTTATTAATTCTTGAGAAAAAAGCCCCTTTCCTCACACTTAACTCCTGTGGTATTTAAAGCTCAGTTTTACCCAGAACATGCAAGTGCCTCAGTGTCTGTGTGGGACAGTGGAGCAGGTGCTGGCATACTTACCGCGGACACGATATTTCCCCAGCGCCTTGGATGTTTATCACAGACTTGGAGTGAGCGGTAGTGCTGGGAAGGTACGGGATCCACAGCACCCACAGGGGAGTGAAGCTACAAAGTGTGTTTAACTGTTGGCACTGTCAGGCTGCGGTGCATGTGGTGGTGGGGGCGGGGCGGGGGGACTCTACTGGAGAAGACAAGGCCCCTGAGTGGTCCCACAGCATGTGGGAGCCGTGAAGAAAATTCAGAGGTACACGGACTCTGTACCTAAGAGGAAATGACTTCTGGAATAAGGTGATGTTATGAATGTTTAAAATGCCTGGAGCATTAAAGTGAAGTAATCATATTTCAAGTGTTCTTGTCCCTTTGGTTCTGTCATCTTGTTTGTGTTGACTGTCCTAGCAACCATCGGCTGTTTGAGTCCATGACTCTGTCGGGCAGACTTTCTGTAAAGTGTCGGACAGTAAATATTCAGGCTCTGCAAGCCGTGCAGGGCGTCTGATGCATTTTCTTCTTTGCCTTTTCCCCAACTCTTAGGAAATATATAAAGCATTCTTAGCTCAAAGGCCACACAAAAATAAAGCAGGTGTGGCCATCGTTGGCTCAACTCAGCATGTCGTCTAATACTAACCCAAAAGATTGTTCCTCGTAATTGAGATGTATATAGGTTTTGAAAACCTTCAACAGAGTTCTAAGAGTATAGAAGGCCACAACAGACACAGACAATATTGTGTTGAAAGCCTGGGTGATGTGTGTGTGGGGGGTGGGTGGGGGGAGGATTATAGGGTGGAGGGAGCCAATGGGGGAAAAGGGGTAAAGATAAATTTCTTAAAAACAAATATAGAAGGCCACACATGTGTAGGGCTATGTGTGTGCCCAGGGGAGACCTGAATTTCCTCAGCTTTCACCTCTGTCTGACTTGGAGGGTCTTCACAAGCAAGAAGTGATGACTAAGGCAGACCTGTAACCTCCTTCCTGAGCATAAAGGCATCACACACACACAACACACATACACAAACACACACACACACAACACAGTCCCTGGGCAAAGACTAGGAGACTTACTTGTTCCAGATTATTTAGGAAATCTCTATGTGATCAGTTGACCACTAAGGTAACTGAACAGAGACTTCGGTGGCCACACACAACAAAGAATACAGGTTTTACAGAATTAACTCAGGAGAGTCACTAAATAGCTACAATAATAAACCCTGGAGAGGGGCAAGTATCTGGTTTCCAAAGTTGGCCCATTATATCATTAAAATCTTCCCATTTTTAACACAAATTATGGGATATGCAAAGAAAGTATGGCCATAGAGGGAAAAGGCAGTCAATAGAAATAGTCCCTGAGGAAGCCCAGGTATTGGACTTAGTACACACACAGACTTTAACTCCAGTTCTTTAAAGTGTGCTTACTAAATGAGAAGAATGTCATTGAAAAGTACAACTATAGCTGAAACCGGTTTGGCTCAGTGGATAGAGCGTCGGCCTGCGGACTGGAGGGTCCCAGGTTCGATTCTGGTCAAGGGCATGTAGCTTGGTTGCGGGCATGTCCTCACTGGGGGGTGTGCAGGAGGCAGCTGGTCAATGTTTCTCTCTCATTGATGTTTCTGGCTCTCTGTCCCTCTCCTTTCCTCTCTGTAAAAAATCAATAAAATATATTATTAAAAAAAAAGAAAGAAAAGTACAACCATACAAATAAAAAATTCATTACAGGTGTTCAAAAGCAGGTTTGAGCTAGAAAAAGAAGCAATCGGTGAATCTGAAGTCAATTGAGATTATTCAGGCTGCAGAACAACAGAAAAAAAAAAAGAAAAATGAACAGCGCTCTAGAGATCTGTCCAGAAACATGCATGTATACCAACATATACATAACTTGGGTCCTAGAAAAGAAAGGGGCAGAAAACAGTGTAAAAAGTAGTGGCCAAAAACTTTCCCACTTTGGTGAAAAACATTAAAATGCATGTGAGAAATTCAATGAGCTTCAAGTAGGATAGACTCAAAGAGATCCACATCAATACACATTAATCACTAAGAAAATAACTTAATTATAGTAAAAAAAAAAGACAGGAACTAAAATATTACACTAGAAATAACTAACAAAAGTGAAGGCAGTAATGAAGGAATAAGGGGAGGTATAAGGCAAACAGAAAACAGCAAAATGGCAGACATAATCCTACCTTATCAGAAGTTTCATTAAATTTAAATGGATTAAACACTTCAAACAAAAAGCACAGATGGCAAAATGGATTAAAAAAAGAAAACCAAAACTACCATCATCCACCTCTGCAATCTAATAAAGACACAAATAGGTGAGAGTAAAAGGATGAAAAAAGATATACTGTGTAAATAGTAATTCAAAGAGAGTTTGAGTGGCCATACAATATTAGACAAAATAGGCTTTAAGAAACAAAGTTGTCACTATAGGCAAAGGACATTTTTTTAATGATAAAGGGAGTGATTCATCAGGAAGATACAACAATCTATATATATATCCTACCTAATAATAGACAAATATGCAAATTGACCATACCTTCGCTATGCCCGCGATTGGCCAGGAGGCGCTGGCGGGGGGGGGGGGGGCGGGACTCGGGGTGGCCGGGGTGGCCAATTGGGCCGGTAGGATACTGAGCTCGCGTCGCCAGCGGTGGCTTGAGCTCAGCGTCTGCGCCATGGCTGTGCTGCGGCACAGAAGGGGCCTCTGGGGCAGCGAGCTCACGTCCCACAGCAGACCATCAAAAGCAGGGGAGCTGGGTGCCTGTCCACTCAGGCACCAGGCCTTTCAGAAGCCTCATGTGGGGCGGAGGCTTCTGAAAGGCCTGGTGCACCAGCAGACAGGCACCCAGCCCCCCCGTGATCGAAAGCTAAAGCGTGTAGGGGACCCTACACATGCATGACTCAATCATGCACTGGGCCTCTAGTATATATATAAAAGGCTAATGTGCTAAGTGTCCCTCCAACCATTTGACCAGTTACTATGATGTGCACTGACCACCACAAAACTGGTGACACTGACACAACAAGATAGAAAAAATCTAAATGCAGGAGCTGCCATGATGCGCACTAGCCATTTACAAAGAAATGACCCTACGGACCTGGCGCCAACAAACCAACACTCGGCTTCCCCCAAGTGGGACACAGGCCCTGCCACCATCCCGGAGCAACACCCCACCAAATCGCAGCCAATGTTGCCAAGACCCCATGGTGCAAAATGCAGCCCTCAGCCCAGCCCAGAAATGGTTGCTGTGGGTGCCAGGTAATGATGTCATGCAGCAATGCCTGGCTTCCTCTCCCTAGTGACTAGCCTCCTTGGAGTTTCTTCAGCCCAGGAGCATGACTTGCTTTATAGCCAGGTGCAAACATTTTACACTTTAACCAAATGTCTGTGAAGCGTTTTCCAGTGCCTCATCTCATTTGATCCTCACAGAAGTCTGGAGTAGGAAATAAGAGATTCGGTAGAATCCTATTTTCTTTTCATTAGCCGGAAAATGGAGATTTAGAAAGTTTAGAAACTTGACCCGACTGAAAAGAAGTAAGAAATGATGAACCTTGAAAATGACTTCAGGTTTTCTCACTGCACAGAATATAGTCAAACTCTGCTGCAGTTAAATATTTTACCCTTTGTTCTCCCTGCATGATCTACAATAATAATCTCTTCATGTTGATATTTACTGCTGTGTTGCTGACAGTTACCTGAAAGAGAAGTTGGGGTGCTTCACTGGGCTGGAAAAAGTTTAGCTACATCAGAAAGCAGGTCTAATTAAGCAAGTATATTCTATATATATAAAAGGCTAAATTGACTCACACATGCACAATAGATATAAACCTCTTGATGGTGCCAATCACATGCATGTGTTTCAATCTGTCATTGTCGATTATGAATTTGGTTGATACTTCTATTATAGAGAAAGGGCGAATAGTGATATTAAAATATTTATTCTAATTATTTTCCTTTTAATGTGCACGAATCCATGCACCAGGCCACTAGTTATAACATAATGCACCTACCAACAGAGCCCAAAGCAAAAGCTGGGAGAATTGAAGAGAGAAATAGACAATTCAACAATATTAGTTGGAACTTTCAATCCTTCATTTTCAAAAATGGATAAAACACCTAGTCAGAATATCAACAAGGAAATAGAAAACTTTATAAACAACTAGATCTGAAACATATCTATAGAACTCTCCACCTAACAATATACATTTTTCTCAAGTGCACATGGAACATTCTCTGGAATGAATCATATACTAGACCACAAACAAGCCTCAGTAAATTTAAAATGATCAAAATCATACTACATCTGTTAATTGACCACAATGGAATAAATTAGAAATCATTAACAGAAATTTGGGGAAATCATAAATATTTTGAAATTTCAAAATGCAGCCCTAAAACATCAATAGATCAAATAAATCACTAGGGAAATTAGAAAGTACTTTGAGATAAATGAAATGAAAACATACCAAAATTTATGGAATGCAGTTTCTCTGTCTAAAGGGAAATTTATATCTTTAAATGGCTACATTAAAAATCTCAAATCAATAGCCATTAGGTTTTTTCCACTTTAAGAAACTTCCCACCTTAGAAAAGGAAGTGTAAGTAAATCCCCCAAAAGTAGAAAAAAAAAAGATTAGAATGGAAATGAACAAAATAGAAAATAGAAAAACAATAGAGCAAATCAATATGACCAAAAGTTGGTGCTTTGAAAAGATCTGCAAAATAGATAAAACTTTACCTAGACTGACCAAGAAAAAAAAATAGAGAACTCAAATTACTAAAATTACTACAACACAAATAAAGAGGATTATAGAGGAATCCTATGACAATTCTATGCCAACAAATAAGATAATTTATATGAACTGGGCACATTCATAGACAGACACAAAACTGGTGACACTGACACAAGGTAGAAAAAAATATAAATAGACCAAACAAGTAGAGAGACTGAATAATTTAAATCTTCCCAAATGGAAAAGCCCAGGATAGCTTTATTGGTGAACTCTACCAGGTGTTTAAAAAAGAATTAACACCAATTCTTCACAAACTCTTGCAAAACATAGGAGGGAACACTTCCCAAGTCATTCTCTGTTAATACTCTTGATATCAAAACCAAAAGCATCACAAGAAAAGCAAACAACAGATAATTATCTCTTAGGAAATAAATGAAATCTACTAGAGGGAGAGTTTCCAAAGGGACTGGAGGAAAACTTGGGAGTGGTATTTTAATTCCTTATCTTAATTGTAGCAATGGTGTCATTTCTATACTAATAGAAGATAAATATGCAAATTGACCATCATTTTGCAATGCCTATCAGCCAACCAGGAGTGAGTATGCAAAATAACCTGGCAAAGATGGCGGAGGCCCCACCCCCAGCCGCTCAGGGCCTCTGGGCAGCACGTATGCAGGCGCAGAGTGGCCGGGCAGGGCGGCACGCCTGCTATGAAGGGGAGGATGGGGGGGGGGTGGAGGGAGCTATAGGAATGGTGCTCTGGCTGGAACAAAGACTGAAGGCTCCAGCTGGAGCGAAGATGGAAGGCAGCAGCCAGAGCGAAGGTCTGGGTCCTGGGTGCCAGAGGAAAACTGGTGCCGGCAGCCAGGGGAAGGAAGGCCTATTGCACAAATCTTTGTGTATATATACATATACATATATATTAGAGGCCCAGTGCATGAATTCGTGCATGAGTGGGGTCCGGGCAGCCTGGCCAGGGGGAGGGGACATGGGTGGTTGGCCGGCCGGCCTGCTGGTCAAACTCCTGGTCGAGAGGACAATTTGCATATTAGCCTTTTATTATATAGGATATACACTGAGTGACCAGATTATTATGTGTTCAGAGATCATCATAATCTGGCCACTCAGTGTATAAAAGCCTAATATGCTAATTGTCCCTCTGACCCTTAGACTGTTTGGCCAGTAGACATGACATGCACTGACCACTAAGGGGCAGACGCTCCAACTGGTAGGTTAGCTTGCTGTTGGGGTCCCCCAGATCAGGAGTGTGCTAGTGGGGCCAAACACACCCTAGAGCCCTCCCGCCAGGCCCCAATGGTGGGGTCCCTAGGCCTGACCTGTGCCCTCTTACAATCCCAGATCCCTCATGGGGATGTCAGAGAGCAGGTTTCAGCCCGATCCCGCAGGCCAGGCCACGGTACCGGGCCTCTAGTGAGTATATATATACATGTCAAAACTTACCAACGGGTACAATTTAAGAGTGTGTGATTTATTGTCTGTTGATTTTACCCAAGTACCAAATGCAGCCATTAAACACAGGAAGTTGAGGCACCTGAAGGTCCTGCTAAATACCTATTCAGAGAAAGTGATTCCTAGGCGTCAGACTAAAGGATTTTAAGACTGGGAGGCCCTTGGACGCTGCCATCCCTCGGCCTACAGGACGAAGGGAGCAGGCAGCGAGGGTCAAGTTCCCTTCTTGACCCTCCCGAAAGAAGCCTTTACAACTCAAATTGGGCAGAGAGCAGTCAGCGATTTATTCCCTCGAAGCCTCAGCAACAGCAACGATCCGAAAGCGGTGAGGGGGAGTAAGAGAACTTTTGAAGATTGTTCTCCTCGGGCCCTGGAGCGAATAAGAACCAGAGGACAATGCTGAGTTGGGCAGGGCGCATTCTGGCTCGGTACAGTTGACGCCAGGGTTTCGTTTCCAAGTCGACCCTATAAAATGACGGACCGAGACCCGGTGGAAGTAGAGGAGCGGCATTTCCTAGCGGACCGTGGGTCTCTGCGCCTCTTTCCGGCGCTGCAGAGGCGCGCTGGCAGCCGGCGTGCTGGGCTGCATGGATTCCGGCGGCCGGTGGCGGGGCTTGCCCGGCGGGCCCAGCCTCAAGCACTTGACGGATCCCTCTTACGGGGTCCCGCGGGAGCAGCAAAAGCCCGCGCTACAGGAGCTGACGCAGGCGCACGTGGAGTCCTTCAACTACGCGGTGCGCGAGGGGCTCAGCCACGCGGTGCAGGTGAGTGCGGCTCCTCCAGGCTCCCTGCAGCTCGGCGCTCCCTGGCGCTGCTAGGTCGGGTGGAGGAGAAGGGCCCCGTGGGGCTGGAGGCGGGCGGCGGGTGGGAGACGGGGGATGGGGAGACCCAGGGGGCGGGGTGAGTGGGGCACTGGCGGGGGACAGGGTCCCAGACAGATGAGATGGCTGGAGGTCACAGTATAATCCCAAATAGTTGTGCTTCTTGAGCGTGCCAGCCGCAACACGGGGTTTGAGCTCAAGTCGACAAGGGGAAGATGTGTTTGTCGTTCCTGGATTTTTATGGGATTGGGAACCATAGTGCTTTGTAGGACAGTAGGTGCTGTGAGAGGGAGGGAGTGGCCCGCGTGGGCTGACCTTCCCAACCGTAATACATGGTTCATAGTTAACAGGAGGAGAGCTCAGTGGAACAGTGGAGCTTTTCCGGGGGAGAGGGAGGGTACAGAAAAGCAAATGCTGTGAAAGGGGGAGGGGCGGAGGAAGGAGGAACCTGGTGGTACCACCTTTCCCTTAACATGTATAAGACCACGTGGAACGAAATGTACAAATATCAGCCTGCAGAGGTCCTCAAACTTTTTAAACAGGGGCCCAGTTCACTGTCCCTCAGACCGATGGAGGGCCGGACTATAGTTTTAAAAAAAACTATGAACAAATTCCTATGCACACTGCACATATCTTATTTTGAAGTAAAAAAAACAAAACGGCAAAAAACACGCATGTGGCCCGAGGGCCGTAGTTTGAGGACGCCTGGAAAGGATGACATTAGAATGTCCGGTCCTGAATCAGGAGATGCTTCCATAACTTTGCTCTTTTAGCAGTCCTGTCAGTCTTACTACCCATGTAGAAGCTACAAGGTAAGAAGAGAGAAGGCAGGCTCTTGATTCAGAGGACAGCTTTGTTCTGTACACAGTGGTCACCCAGCCTGCTGCAGAAGCTGACACATGGTAGACATTCAGATGTCCAAGTTAATGCCTTATAGTTTTTGGTACATAGTGATGGTGTGAGTAGACTGGATGTAGCTTTAACTGTCTTTTTAATGCCACATTAATATAGGCATCGATGTTTGTAGAAAATTCACGGGCTCTGGAAGAGTCTTAGTGAAGAAGTACCTTGGACATGCAGGCAATTAATACTGTGAATTGTATTTCAGGCTATACCTCCCTTTGAATTTGCTTTCAAAGATGAGCGGATCTCTCTTACTATTGTGGATGCCGTCATCAGCGCCCCCACAGTTCCCAAAGGGAGCATCTGCAAAGAGCTTAATGTTTATCCTGCAGAATGCCGGGGCAGGAGGAGCACCTACCGGGGAAAGTTGACAGTGAGTACAAGTGACAGTATGTGAGTCAAACACTGGACATGTCTGAGAATATTGGTGTCCAGGAAAATGTAACCAGAATTCTGCTTAGTACTGTCACCCAAGAGATCTCATCTTTTGAATCTGAAGCATAAAATCATCTAGTATATGGTCTTTTTCCTCTTTTAAAATACTAATTTGTTCTTGTAGATCCAGATACTTTGTTTTTTTGTAACTGATTTTTTTCATGTAGGCCGATATCAGCTGGGCTGTAAATGGAATCTCTAAAGGAACCATTAAGCAGGTTCTTGGCTATGTTCCCATCATGGTGAAGTCCAAGCTTTGCAACTTATACAACCTTCCTCCAAAAGCCCTCATTGAGCACCATGAGGAACCAGAGGTAATTTCAGGGGTGCAGGGCACTGAATGGGCAGGTGACAGTAGAAAGGGCCTGAGTTGGGAGTGAGAAGATATGAAGCTTGCCAGTGGGAGTCAGTTTTTCTTTCTCTGCCTCTCATTTTGGATAGATAACATGGAGCATTGATCTCTTGTCTGCCTACTGTGCATGGCTCATAATGAGTCTCAAGTGAAGCAATGTATGAAAAACTGGCTGTGCAATTAGAGGGTATTATTATGGAGAAATAATTGGTAGGTTTTTCCCTAATTTTTCTGAATAGTATATATTTAGAAATATTTCTGTTTTTAAAGCCATCTTAAACCACAAAACTACTTTCTAAGATGTCTGCTTTACCAAACAGTATGATTCCGTGAGGATATGAAGTGCTTTATATGCTTTCCCTTTGGCATTTCTTTTTAGCTGTGTCAGGTAGCTTTGACGCATTGAGTTGAAGTAATCATGATTACAGACTGTCTGTAATAGAGATTGCTACCTGGTGGGATGAGGGTTTGGTGTCAGATCTGGGTTTGACATTCAGCTGTTGTACTTATCAGTTAATTGTATGGCTTTGGGAAGTTTAATCTCCCTGAACCTGTTTCCTCTGCTAAAAATGGGCACAATAGCTACCTTACCCATTGTTATGAGGATTAAATGTTAGGATAACATAGAGCACCTGGTATGATATGCCTGCTTCATAGTAGCTCTTTATTACAGAAATGTGATATTGACTAGAGCAATTAAAATAATTTTCCTATTTTAATATCTGATTTTAAGAGATTTCATATGGTCATCAGTTGTTTTTAACGTATTTGGGAAATCATACTTGTCTGGATCATGGAGGCAAAATGGTTGCTATTTTCATTTGCAGACTTTTCTTTGAAATAAGGTGTTTGTTTGGTTAATGTCATTTGAAGACTGAGGTCATTTAGGGGGACAGAAAGGTAAATTAGATCAGACCTGTCTGGTAGAGAAAGTACCCTGACTTCCTTCCATACTTCCAGGTCCCTAAAACTTTTTCATGTACTTGAGAAGACTTATACACTGACAGCTTCCCGGGATCCATGGCCCCTTCACCTGCATGTTCCTCTCTTCTGCACTTTGAACAGGGTCTGCTAGGAGGTTGATTTTTGCAGTTAGTCAGTTTCATATTCATAGTTACTTATCTTTGTTTAACAAATTATAATTCACCTCTTTGGCAGGAAATGGGAGGATATTTCATAATCAATGGCATTGAAAAGGTCATCCGAATGTTGATTATGCCTCGGAGAAATTTCCCTATTGCAATGATAAGACCAAAATGGAAAGCTAGAGGGCCTGGCTACACTCAATATGGTAAGTTCTAGTGATTTTTAGAATGTTCTCTTAGAAAAGTTTTAAGCCATTTTTTAAAAAAGTAGATGCGTCTAAATAGGGTCTTTGTCGTTTTTCTCTCATATGTATATATAATTTTGTTTTTCTGTTAAGCATTTCTGTATTAAGATTTCATAGTAGCAGACCTACTTTCTGATATCTTTCAAACTGAAAGAACGAGTGTATATATATATGTTAGTGCGGTGGTCGGCAAACTCATTAGTCAACAGAACCAAATATCCACAGTACAACGATTGAAATTTCTTTTGAGAGCCAAAGTTTTTAAACTTAAACTTCTTCTAACGCCACTTCTTCAAAATAGACTCGCCCAGGCCGTGGTATTTTGTGGAAGAGCCACACTAAAGGGGCCAAAGAGTCGCATGTGGCTTGCGAGTCGCAGTTTGCTGACCACTGTGTTAATTAGTGCGTCTGAGGCTGGCGGCTGGCCTGACTTTGCCAGAGGTGGGTGTGGGCCCCAGAAGGTACCTTGGCACTCTTCTCAGGGTCTTAGGCTGGCAGCCAGCTGGCCTTTGTTTGGGGGAGATTTTGCACCTTGGGGGAAATTTGACAAGGTCTAGAGACATTTTTGGTTGCCAGTCTCGGCTAAACTTAGTGATTTGGCTCTTAATTATTTCTAAGAAGGTAAAAGTAATTAAGAATGAAGTGATTGAAGCAGTTATAGTGTTACTGAGTTTTGACTTTTTGTTCTGTTTCGACAGGAGTGTCCATGCACTGTGTGAGGGAAGAACACTCTGCTGTCAATATGAACCTTCACTACTTGGAAAATGGCACAGTTATGTTGAACTTTATTTACCAGAAAGAACTGTTTTTTCTTCCTTTGGGATTCGCACTTAAGGTGTGACTTGCTGAATATATTTCTTTTGTTATGAAGAGAGTGATTGGAAGCGTGTCTGATGCAGAATGAATAGGTTCTCCTTATCACAGTTCAGGCTGTACTAGTTACCTACTGCTCCATAACACATTACCTCGGAAGTCAGTGGCTTAAAACACATGAATGAATGTTTCTCGCTCACAGGTTCTGTGGGCAGGTCTGGCCGGGGTCTCAGAGGTTGCAGAGCGATGTCGCAGGGGCCGCATCTGTGCAGAAGGCTTGGCCAGGGCTGGAGGATCCCTTCCAAGGCGGTTCCTTCCGGGCTGGCAAGTCAGTGCAGGCTGTCAGCAGGAGGTCTCAGTTCCTCTCCAGTGGCCTCCTTGGGCTGCTTGGGGCAGCCGTCTTCCCCAGAGAGTTAGCCAGGTGAAGGGAGGGAGGGAGGCTGCAGCGCCCTTAGTAGCCTAGCCTTGAGAGTCGGGTGTCAACTTTTTCGCCATATTCTCTTGGTCCCATGGGCTCAGATTTGGTGTGGGAGAGGTTATGCAAGCTTGTGAATTCCAGGAGGCGAGGATCATTGGGGCCATCTTGGTGCTGTCTTCCAAGTAATGCCCTTACTTTGAAGAATTCACTTCAGTTTAACAGTAGTGGAATGCTAGTTTTCTTGGGTAGTAAATAAAAAAGGAGACACTTGTTACTGACTGAATTGGATGGCTTAGTTATTACTACCAGTGACAAAGAAAAATCTCTTTTCTATTCTAGGCACTTGTCAGCTTTTCCGATTACCAGATTTTTCAGGAGCTCATCAGAGGAAAAGAGGACAACTCTTTCTTTAGGAACGCTGTTACGCAGATGTTAAGGATGGTGATGGAAGAAGGTTGTTCCACACAGAAGCAGGTCCTGAACTATCTAGGTGAACGCTTCAGAGTAAAGCTCAGTCTCCCTGACTGGTATTCAAATGAACAAGCGGCAGAGTTTCTGTTTAAGTATGCGTGCTTTTGCCTACACTACTTACTGGGGGTTGGGGGTGTCGCTGGTTCTTTGTGTTGATGTAGTTGGGGCTGGTGAGTCATGCGGGTGGAGTTTTGGTCTGGCGAAGCAGGCTAGCTTTGTTTCTGTGGCTATCTTCACCTTTCTCTGGTTTTAGGTAGTATCGTTTTATTCCAATGTACTTTCTAACTTTTAGTTTGAAATAACTTCAAACTTCCAGAATTGCTGCAAAGATAGTACGGTGGACACTCATGTTGACTATTAACACTTTTACTGTATTTGCTTTACTTGTCTGCACATGGTAAATATTTTTCTTTCTGACCATTTGAAAGCTGGAGGCATCATGTCCCTTTGTTTTCCCAAGACAAGGGCTCTGTCTTTTGTGTCCTGCCGTAGGTTAACGTGGTCCAATACACAGCTATGGGCCATGTTGAGTGCTTGAGTGTCCAGTGTAACTGAGAAACTGAATCCTGCATTTTATTTCATTTTAATTAATATTTAAAATAGTCCTTGTGGCTTGTCACTACCATGTTGGCCAACACCGCTGTAGACCTTGTTTGAGACTATATCCTGTTCTTTTGCTGATGCTGCTGTAAGATAAAAAGGGATTTTCTGAATATGAGTAAGGACTTTAAAGGAAACATGAATTTGGGGCCTTGGTTAGTAAAATGGCAAGTAGTAGTAGCAGCTGAATCATTTTAAGCTTTATCTTTCTATTTTGACAGCCAGTGCATCTGTATCCACTTGAAATCTAATACTGAGAAGTTTTACATACTTTGTCTCATGACCCGGAAGCTGTTTGCTTTGGCCAAAGGAGAGTGCATGGAGGAGAATCCTGATAGTTTAGTGAATCAGGAAGTGCTCACACCCGGGCAGCTCTTCCTCATGTTTCTGAAGGTGGGTGCACATTGCTTTCACCCATGCCCCATTGTACCTCTGTGGATGGAGGTGATGACACCCCAAGATGTTGCTTTGTGCATATTCATAAGTTCTTGTTTTGGCAGTGTACATCATCTCTTTTTCTATTTGCTATTTGTTTGTCTAGCAGAAAGGTACAGAATCAAACATCCTAGCTTGTACCAGGTTTAGAAATATCTGATATTTTCATGTAAGCTGAGTAAAGACAACATCAAATCTTGGTCAGACATTGATGATAAAGTGTAAGTGGCCTGTGTGCAAAGGAGTGACGGTCAGCCCTCCTCTGCAGAGTTCCTGTTACAATTCACCTCCTCACTGAGGTTTACTTGTAAGCCCAGTATCCACAGCTTTCCTGGTCCTTTGCAGATGTGCTCGGAAGGGTAATAATTGGGGTGTCCTGATGCCCACGTTCCCAGCTGAGGTCTAGGAGGTGATGTTCTGCCTTGCTTCAGCTCATACTGTGAGCAAGAGTCTTTTTTTTTAGTATCATATTTTTCATATTTTTGTTGTTTAAAAATGGCCCACAAGCATAGTGCTGAAGTGCTGTGTGAGGTTGCTGAGCACAAGAAGGCTTGGATGTGCCTTACGAGAACATACGAGCGTTAGATGAGCTTTGTCAGTCACGAGTGACAGTGCTGTTGGCTGTGAGGTCGATAGTAGTACATCAGCAACATAAACAAGGTATCTTTCAACAAAAACACATAAAACCAGCTTACGTATTTGTCACTTGGAGAGAATGCTGTGACTTGAGCCTTGGATAGGAGCAATGGCTTAGTATCTGCTAATTCAGTGCTCACAGCAACATTAAAGAGCATAGTTACTGTCAGTAATGAGAGCTGTTTGTGTGGAGAGAGTGTTGGCATAGCACAGATCATTTAATAAGTAAGTTGATGTGGTGGTATTTCATATTTTGAATATTATCCCTAAACTGATTTAATCTAATAGATAACATAGTGGGATGAAAGATGGAGAAGACTAAAGTAAAAATCTCCTAATTCCTCATTTAGTCAATAATTCTTATTTAAATTCTTACTGAAAGATAAAAACTTTTGTTTCTGTCTGCTCTAGCCATGAAATTAGATTGGAAATTTTCAGCAGCCTAGAATTGCCCTGATAAAAATGAATGTCAGGCAGAAGTTTTCTGTTATTGGTAATTTCAATATAGCCTTCCAAGTAAACATGTAATTTAAATTTTTTCATTTCAGGAAAAAATGGAAGCGTGGTTAGTATCTGTTAAAATAGGTTTAGACAAGAAGGCTCAGAAGACCAATATGTCTATAAACAGTGAAAATTTGATGAAGATTTTAAGTCTCGGAATGGACCTTACAAAACCATTTGAGTATCTTCTTGCTACTGGGAATCTGCGTTCCAAAACAGGTGAAATTAAATAGATAGGCTTCGAAAAAATAGTCTTCATTTTAGTTGTGTTTTTCACATTATTTGCTTAATGGAGATTTATATCATTAAGAGAGGTTCTGTTTAAAAGCGAACTTTTCCCTTTCACTAAAGACATTTCACGTTATAAGTTTTGACAAGTATCTTTCAGTCTGAAGGGCTTTCGACAAGGTGCTGAATGGTTTAAATCTAATTCTGATGATCACATATTTCCTGTGCCTCCTATAAAACTAAATTCAGCTCAGAGTTTTGTCTAAACTAAAGATGTCTGAGGAAAGTCACATGGACAGTGGTCTGAGAGGGTTCTTGCATGGGCCCAGCCCTAAACCACTTGCATCAGAATGACCTAGAAAACTCAACTGTGGCAATTGGGGGCCCAGAAATCTGCATTTTTGAAATAGATGCTACTACTGATACAGACTTTTTTAGAGCTAACAACTGCTTGTATATTGATCAGCCTGTCTGATGAATCCCATTTAATTACTTGCTATTTTCTTTTCTATTTACGGTTTCCCCACAGTGAAGGATATGGAGGAAATAGGGAACCAGTCAAGGCTGATATAGTTTGTAAAATATGGAGACATATTACCTTTTGTAAAGAATTCTGCTCATCGCCCTGTCCGGTGTGGCTCAGTGGATAGAGCGTCAGCCTGTGGACTGAAGGGTCCCAGGTTCGATTCCGGCCAAGGGCACATGCCTGGGTTGCGGGCTCGATCCCCAGTAGGGGCCGTGCAGGAGGCAGCCGATCCATGATTCTCTCTCATCATGGTTGTTTCTACTTCTTTCTCCTTCTCCCTTCCTCTCCGAAATCAATAAAGAAATATATTTAAAAAAAAAAAAAAAAGAATTCTGCTCATCTAAGCTAGTGAACTTTATAATCACCCACTCCAAGACTCATAGTGTGCTCTGAGGCTTTTCATCAGATCCTCAAATAAAAATATACTTTTTTTTTAAGTTGAGCCCATTTTTGAATGACTTTTGTTTTATTAAGGTCTTGGCTTCCTGCAAAATTCTGGACTTTGTGTCGTGGCTGATAAGCTGAACTTCATCCGCTATCTCTCCCATTTCCGCTGTGTGCACAGAGGGGCTGACTTTGCCAAGATGAGGACCACCACAGTGCGCAGGCTGCTGCCCGAGTCGTGGGGTTTCCTTTGTCCCGTGCACACTCCTGATGGGGAGCCCTGCGGTCTGATGAACCACTTAACTGCCATATGTGAGGTGGTCACACAGTTTGTGTACACAGCATCTATTCCAGCTCTGCTCTGCAACCTGGGTACGTGACAGGGTAACATTCTCATTGTGTGTGCGTTTTCACAGTTATGCTGCCTGGGGCGCTGAGCAGAGAATTCCTGCAGGAATTGATTTTACTCATCTGTGCAGGAGTTGGGCTGGTTTCAAACAGCATTTAATATGGGAGGTAACCTTTGGGTCATTCTCCCTGCACCTGTTGGGTCGGCCACTGCTCTAAGGTGGAGCAGTGTCACTTTGCAGGAAGACAGTTAAAAAGGAGGTTGTCCACCCTGTTCCTGGGAGCCTGGTGGCTGCTGGAAGGCTGTCTTGCGTGCTGTTCTTCAGGTGTGGTGCTGGGTTTGAGTTTACCTTCACACATAATGATGCCCTTTCTTTGGGCATTCTTCATTTTGGGATCTGGAGACAGAGTTTTCTGTGTCTTTGCTGTTCTGTAGTGGGGTCTCCACAGGAATCCAGTGCATAGGATTCAGGTGGTAGGCATTCCAAAGCAACCAGAAAGGCATTGAGTCAGGAGCCAGGAAATTTCTGCCTAAAAGTATTCCTGCCAATTAGATCGTGGCCTTTCAGAAGGGAGTCCAACTAGTTCAGAATTACTCAAGATTCAGAGGTCATAATCAGTGTAAAGTGCAGGTCCTCTGTCCACGAGGAAAAAAATCATTTTGTTTGCCACCAGTGATTAACATGTCAGAGTGCAGGAAAAGGTAGAAAGGAGGAAAACCTGTGGAAAGTATATCCCAGGCAGAAGAGATGGGAAGGGCTCTGGTTCTGGGGAAAATGCCTAACACCAAGCGGGAAACCTGTGAACTTGGTAAGACACTTGCTGTCTTCCAGCAGGTGGATTATGGATTTGGAAGAGTATTCTTTTTTACTTAATTACAGTTGGTTCTTGATGCTTGTGGTATTCTGTTCCACAAAGTCACAACTAACTCTGTATTTAGGGAAGAGCCATTGCTCCCAGGGGCACCTCATTTAACGTTGTGATTCACTATCATCGAGGTCTCAGCCAGCAGCACTACACTTCTCTACCACACACTCCTCATGAGGCTTACACAGCCTGTGCTCAGCCCACTGGCCAGCTCTGTGTCCAGGGGCCGATTAAACAGTGAAACCACCAACAGAAGGCATAAGGATGCAGTGCGCGTGGCACTGAGCAGGCCCAGAGGACGCTTGCTGACAGTCTGAGCTGAGACAGGAAGACAGAGGGACCATAGCTGGGAGCCTGTGCACAGGTGCTGCAGATTTTTCACCGAGTAGCCCCCAAAGCGCCTTGAGTTGTAGATACAACTGGAGTTACAAATAATCTTAGCAAGTACGCAGATGTGCAGATAGGAATCTCTGAATAATGGCTATCAAGTGTAACTAGGTTTTTGGGAAAGGTTATATGGCTCAGAAATGAAAATAGGAAAGGTGCACAGTGAAAGCCTCCTTGCTCTCCTGTCCCTGCTGCTCTCCCACAGGCCAGGTCACTAGTTCTTATGTGTCCTTGCTGAAGTGATTTGGAAACTTAAATGAAAAACATTCTGGTTTAGAGATAAGATAACTACATATCTAAATGATGGTACAGCTGCAGATCTACCTGGAGGGAATTTCTAAGTTGGAAAAGCCATCCTGATGTGACAACCCTGTCTGTTCCTTCCCCAGGGGTTACGCCAGTTGATGGAATGCCTCACCGACCATACGCCGACTGCTACCCTGTCCTGCTGGACGGTGTCATGGTTGGCTGGGTGGATAAGGAGCTTGCTGCTAGTGTTGCAGCTTCTCTCCGGCATTTTAAGGTGACCGTGAGTCTCTGTGAATTGCTCTATCCCTGCATCTTGGGTTTCAGTCCTTTTCTAGTTGGTGAGGTAGTCCCAGGCAGTCTAGAGTGCTCCTAGGCCTGGTGTCAGAAGCTCATTCCTAGGGTACCTGACATCCCCTGCTACTGACCTCATAGCCTCAGGGGTTGGGGTCAGTGATAGATATTTCACCCATACACCTTTTTTTTTCTTTTCTTTTTTTTTTTTTTAGTAGTTTCATTGATGCCCTAGTCTGCTGACCTAACAGATTTTAACTTTTCTTTGGAAATTTTAGTGGCATGTAGGGGACATCAAAATATGAACTTTATATTTCAGGTAATGTTAAAGATATGCAAGATATATAAGTCCTGTTGCTGTCTGGGTCTTGAAAATATATGTTTTTAAAAATCAAGGAGAAGGACATTCTTTGGAATTTCATCCTAATAAGAGTCTTGGCACAGAGAACTCCCATATGCCCATTACCCAGATCCACCAATTATCATTTGTGTGCTCTATATAAATATATGTATATATTTTTTTCTTCTGAACCATTTGCGGGTAGCATGCAGACATGTCTCCATTTCCATAAAAATTTCAATGTGTTTTTTCTAACTTTTTCTCTTTAATAGCCACAGTATACTTACCAAATTCAGGGATGGTCAGTTTGCTAGAATCCACAGCTGACACTCGGATGACACCAGTTGCCTCAGTAATGGCCTTTATAGCTATTTTTTCTTCCTGGTATGGAACCCACTCCAGAATCGTGTGTTACATGTAATGGTCATGTCTCTATTCTTTTTTATTCTGGAACAGTTCCTAGCCTTTCATGTCTTGACTTTTTTTAAGAGTACAGGCCAGCAGTCAGAGAAAGACAAATATCACATGACTAGAGGCCCGATGCATGAAAATTCATGCACTAGAGGCCCAGTGCATGAAAATTCATGCACTGGAGGGGGGTTCCCTCAGCCTGGCCTGCCCCCTCTCACAGTCCAGGAGCCCTCTGGGGTGGGAGACGACCTGGCGATCAGGGGAAGGCGATGCCCCCATCACATCTCTGCTGCTGCCACTGCCAACAGTGCAAGCCTCAGACAGCCCTGGTTACCTGAGCCTCGGGCGGCCCTGGGCAGCTGGGCAGCAGCCATCAGAGGCTTGCCTGCTCCTTGGGTCAGCCCTGAGTCCAGCTGCACCACGCACTTGCCACCCCCCAGTGGAGCTATGGGCACTGCCATCTTTGTGATGGTGTGATGGTCAATTTGCATATTCCCTCTTTATTAGATAGGAGATATCATTTATATGTGGAATTTAATAAACAAAATAGGTCCAGAGGCATAGATGCATGGAACAGACTGACAGATCTGGGAGGGAAGCGGGGAACAGGAAGAGGTTAACCAAAGAACTTACATGCGTAGCCCATGGACACAGACAATAGTGTGATGATGGCCTGAAGTGGGGCTGATGTTGGGGCAAAGGAGGGGAGAATAGGGGACATCTGTAATACTGTCAACAATAAAAAACAAAAAAATAAAAAGAGTAAAGGCCAGCTATTGTGTACACTGTCCCTTAATTATGGTCATGTGTCACTTCCTTGTTGTGAGATTCACAATACCATTTTCAGGAGGCATGTGATGTTGGCTTGTCCCATGACCAGTGATGTTAATGTCAATCACTTCAAAGCTGTGTTTTTTAGGTTAATCTACTGTACTGTTACAAATTTTCTCTCATCGGTAATTTGTGGAGAAATACTTGGAAGCCCTTTTCTTTTCCTCATCAAATTTTCACCCACAATCTGTATTATATTCTCTGCAGAATTATTACCATTCCATTGATGAGTCTTTGCTGTGTTAATTATTACTGTTATGGTTGCCAAGTGGTTGTTTTCTAACCCTATCATTTGTTCTGTTTGTTAGTTACCATTCTATAAGGGAGAGCTTTCCTTTCTTCTCCATTTATTTATTCATTTATTTACATACTCAGATTTATAGATACTTGTTTTATTTTGTGAGTATTCTGTTACTATTATTTATTTTTATGTTCATACTAGAGGCCCAGTGCACAGATTCGTGCACCGGTGGGGTCCCTCAGCATGGCCTGCGCCCTCTCGCATGGCCTGGCCTGGCCTGTGGGGATTGTGCTGAAACCAGCAGTCCAACATCCCTCAAGGGATGTAGTAGTGCGCGAAGTGGCTGGGGTCAGGCGCTTCACTGCTCCTACTCATCCTGGCCCCGCTGTGCCTGTCACCACTGCCACCACTCAGTAGTGCTGCTGCAGGGGCAGGAGAAGCTCATGCTGCCGTAACTGTGCTTGCCAGCGTGAGCCCAGCATCTGGCGCCTGTTGGTCAGCTGAGTGGCACTCCCATTGTGGGAGCACACTGACCACCAGGGTGTAGCTCCTGTGTTGAGCGTCTGCCCCCTGGTGATCAGTGCGTGTCATAGCGACTGGTCATTTGGTCATTCGGTTGCTTAGGCTTTTATATATAGACTAGAGGTCCGGTGCATGAAATTCGTGCATGGGGGCGGGGGGGTGTCCTTCAGCCCAGCCTGCACCCTCTCCAATCTGGGACCCCTCGAGGGATGTCCGACGGGCAGTGGACATCCCTCTCACAATCCAGAACTGCTGGCTCCCAACTGCTCCACCTGCCTACCAGCCTGATCACCCTCTAACCACTCCCATGCCAGCCTGATTGATGTCTAACTGCTCCCCTGCCAGCCTGTTGGCCCCCAACTTCCCTCCTCTGCCTGCCTGGTCACCCCCAACTGCCCTCCCCTGCAGGGTTGATCGCCTCCAACTGCCCTCCCTTGCAGGCCTGGTGCCTCCCAACTGCCCTCCCCTGCTGGCCATCTTGTGGTGGCCATCTTGTGTCCACATGGGGGCAGGATCTTTGACCACATGGAGGCAGCTATATTGTGTGTTGGAGTGATGGTCAGTCTGCATATTACTCTTTTATTAGATAGGATAGAGGCCTGGTGCATAGGTGGGGGCCAGCTTGTTTGCCCTGGTGTCCCGGATCAGGGTGGGGGTTCCCTTGGGGCGTGGGGTGGCCTGAGCGAGGGGCCTGTGGTGGTTTGCAGGCCAGCCACGCCCCCTGGCGGCCCAAGCGGAGGCCCTGGTATCTGGAATTTATTTACCTTCTACAATTGAAACTTTGTATCCTGGAGCGGAGCCAAGCCTCCTGCTCACTCCGTGGCCAGCAGCCATTTCTGTTTGAATTTGTTTACCTTCTATAATTGAAACTTTGTAGCCTTGAGTGGAGGCTTAGGCCACCCAGGGCAGGGGAAAGCTTGGCTTCTTTTGTTACCAGGGAAACCCAAGCCTCCCTCCTACTTTCTCTGTGGCTGTAGCCATCTTGGTTGGGTTAATTTGCATACTCACTCTGATTAGCTGGTGGGCGTGGCTTGTGGGTGTAGCGGAGTTAGGGTCAATTTGCATATTACTCTTTTATTATGTAGGATTGTATCAGGTTTAACCCCCTGGTCCCTGTAGAGTTGGTTTTGTTTTCTAATCTAATAATAGACAAATATGCAAATTGACCGCACCTTCGCTACACCTAAGCCACGCCCACCAACCAATCAGGATGAGTATGCAAATTGCCCCAACAAAGATGGCGGCTAATTTGCATATCAAGACAGCGTCCAAAGAAGCCAACAGCTGCAGAAGGGAGTAAAGCTTCGAAGAAGCAAGCAGGGGGGGGGGGGGAGGGCGGGGTGGAGGCGGGGCCGGGGGGAAGGAGAAGGGCGGGGCGGAGGCGGGGCCGGGGGAAGGAGAAGGACAGGGCGGAGGCGGGGCCGGGGGTGAAGGGAAACGCAGGTGGGCTGGAGGAGAAGGCGGGGCAGGTGACAAGGGCGGGGCGGAGGCGGGGCCAGGGGTGAAGGAAAACAAGGGAGGGCTGGAAGAGAAGGCGGGGCGGGCGGGGCGGAGGCGGGGCCGGGGGTGAAGAGAAACGCGGGCGGGCTGGAGGAGAAGGCGGGGCGGGCGGAGCGGAGGTGAGGAGAAGGCGAGGCGGGTGAGAGTGGAGGCGGGGCCAGGGGCGAAGGGAAATGCGGGCGGGCTGGAGGAGAAGGTGAGGCGGGGGACAAGGGAGGAACGGAGGCAGGGTAGAGTGCAGCAGGAAATCCTATTGCAGGATTTTTTCCTGCAACGGGAAAGCTAGTGTTTTTATAAACATACATAAAATTTAACCTTTTTCAGTGGCATTGAGTACATTCATGTTGTTGTGCAACCATCACCCTATCCATCTTCCAAACTTTTGCATGGTCCAAAACTGAAACTTTGTGCCCATTCAAAAATAACTTGCCATCTGCCCTTTCCCAGCTCCTGGTAACCACATAGACCACATTGTGTTTATCCATCATAAACACTTGGGTTGCTTCCACCTTTTGGCTGTTGTGAATCATGCTGCTATGAACATGAGTGTGCAAATTTCTGTTTGAACCTGCTTTCAATTCTTTTGAGTGTATACCTGGAAGTGGAATTGCTGGATCATATGGGATTCTGTGTTTAATTTTTGGCAGCTTTGAAAAAAATTGTAAGATTTTTTTCCCCTTTAGACAGATTAGGTGTATTGTATTAATTCATTCTCTAATAATGATCATTTTCTAATCATAGCAATGAATAATGAGTCTTAAATTCCTGGAATAAATCTCACTTGGTCATGTTGTGTTGTTGTGTTTTTTTGTTTTTTTTTTAATCTGTATTGTTGAAAGCATTACATATGTCCCCCTTTTCTCCCCATTGATCCCTTCTAGCCTGTCCCCATTCCCCCCAGGCACTCACCATCCTATAGTCTGTGTTATTTTCTCTATTTAAGAAGTGTTGATACTTTCTTAAATGCCAATAATTTATTAAGATTCTTTAAATCAACATTTATAAAGAATGCTCTGGAGCAGTGTGGGACATTGGGCCACCTGGTGGCAGGTCTGCGAGAATTCCTGTGAGATCATTTGGTATGGTACTTGCTTTGAGGGTGCTTTCTTGACATCTTTATTTCTTTGTTTTTTTTTTAATCACCTAAGGATATTTTTTCCATTGCTTTTAAGAGATTGGGAGGGAAGGTGGGAGGAGGAGAGAGAGAAACATGGATGTGAGAGATATGTGGACTTGTTGCTTCCCACACATGCCCTGACCAGGGGCAGGGAGCAAAGCCGCAACCCAGGTACGTGCCCTTGATGTGGAATCAAACCCAGGGCCCTTTGGTGCTCAGGTCAACACTAACCACTGAGCAACACTGGTCAGGGCTTGACACTTTTATTTCTAATGTGGAAGTCAGTCTTTAAGCTTTCTAACTCTATTGAGGTTTCTTAACTTTGATTTATGAATTTAATTCGTTTTTGTTCATTCATTTTTTTATTGGTAATGTGTTTGTGAATCTCCACAAATTCTGACACATAGGTCTTGTTAGATTTTTTCAAATTTCCTGTAATTTTGGTTTGTGTTTTTCCTTTCACCCAGGAGTTAATAAATAGAAGTTTGTTGTTGTTTTGTTTCTTAATTTCCAGGTAGAAGGGCATTGCTATTAAATAAAATAAAATAAATTAAAATAAATTTATTTTAAAATAAAACCAGCCCTGGCCGGTTTGGCTCTGGTTGGGGTGTTGACACACAGACCGAGGGGTTCATTTCTTTGTCAAAGTCTGGTACCTCGGTTGCAGGTTTGGTCCCTGGTCCCAGTTGAGGTACATGCGGGAAGCAACTGGTTGATGTTTCTCTCTCCCCCTCCTCCCTCCCTTCTCCTCTCTCTAAAAATCATTGGAAAAAATATCCTTGGGTGAGGATTAAAACAAAACAAATCCAGTACTCTAATTTAGACATCAGAAAACAGAATTTTGTTTAGTATCTACATGCACATTCTTGAGTTACCTTTCCCACAGTCTCAGTCTTAATTCATTACCAGTTTGCCTGATAGTGAGGGTGAGTCCCCAAGAAAGCAGAGCTTTTGCCAACTCTGGGTGTGGGGTGAATGGTATTCTCTGAGAAGGTGAGACTGGTGGGGCACTATGTTACTTGCAGAGCGAATGTAAATTCTTAAGATAATACTTTTCATATTTGATCTCCTTCCCCATTCTGTCTGCTTCCCGGGTGTCGAGATAGATGTAAAACATATTGTTCTGGTTTGAACTTTCTTTTTGTTGAAACAGGTGTTGAGAGAAAAAAGAATTCCTCCCTGGATGGAGGTGGCCCTTGTCCCCATGACAGGAAAACCAAGTCTGTACCCAGGACTGTTCCTTTTCACCACTCCTTGTAGGCTGGTGCGGCCTGTGCAAAACTTGGAATTAGGCAAAGAAGAGCTGATTGGAACTATGGAGCAGGTATGTAGACTGTGTGTTTGGTAGGTATATGTGATTGTGTCATGTACAACTTCCACAGATTTCACTGTTGATTATTTTTGTTGTTGTTAATACTCACCCGAGGCTATTTTTTCCATTGGTTTTTCGAGAGAGTTGAAGGGAAGAGGAGAGACAGAGAAACATTGATGTGAGAGACACATCTATTGGTTGCCACAAGCACGCGGCCTGACTGGGGCCTGGGATTGAGCCTGCAACCCAGGTACATGCCCTTGACCAGAATCGAACCTGTGACCCTTCAGTCCACAGGCCTGTGCTCAACACTCTAACCAGTGAGCAAAACTGTCTAGGGCAACCGTTGCTTTCTTTAAGTGTTATTGTTTAATAACAATTTGGCATTTGAAAGAAAGCCAGAACTACTTCTGCTTCCTCTGTGCCCAGCAGGAAGCAGTTTTCATGTGTCCCCTCACTCCGCCCACACATTGAGCCTGAGAAGGTTGGTGTCTCGTTACCTACACATCCTGCATCCCAAGCTCCTTCGGATGCTGAGGCTGAACCATTCCCTTAGACTCACTCACAGTCTTTCCATACATCTTTGCAGTTGCAAAGCTATGTGCTTTGTACTACTTTTAAAATGTCTTTCTTTACCTAGCTGGTTTGGCTCCGTGGATGGGGCACCAGCCCACGGACTGAAGGGCCCCCGGTTTGATTCTGGTCAAGGGCACATGCCTGGGTTTCAGGCTCAATCCCCAGTAGGGGGCATGCAGGAGACAGCAGATCAATGATTCTCGCTCATCATTGATCTCTCTCTCCCTCTCCCTCTCTCCCTCTCTCCCTCTCTCCCTCTCCCTCTCCCTCTCCCTCTCCCTCTCTCCCTCTCTCCCTCTCTCCCTCTCTCTCCCTTCCTCTCTGAAATAAATAAAAGAATATGTATTTAAAAAGTAAAAGTTAAAAAATGTCTTTCTTCAAATGCCTCTACATAATTGGTCTAGGGTAGATTTATAATGAAGTTTGAAAGGCAAGTCGTAGTTCTGACTGAGGCTTCCTGTGGGTCCCTTCACTGTTCATTATACCAGGTGGGGAAGATTCCTTTTAAGTCTGTGAGTACTGAACTCAGAGAAAGAGTTAATGTGTTAGCATTCATCCTTCCTCTCCAGCTCTTCATGAATATTGCCATCTTTGAGGATGAGGTTTTTGCTGGAGTGACCACCCACCAGGAACTCTTCCCTCACAGCCTGCTGAGTGTGATCGCCAACTTTATCCCTTTCTCCGATCACAACCAGAGTCCAAGGAACATGTACCAGTGCCAGATGGGTAAGGTGGCATGGGGGTGGTAGCAATCACACTTACAGAAGAGACATGTTTGTTACTTATTTTACTGTGAAATAATTTCAAACTCAGAAAAGATACTTTGGTCTGTTTGTACTGTTTTCCATTTGAAGGTAAGTTGCAGGCTTGATGCCCCTTTACCCCTAAATATTTCAATGTCTATATCTAAATAAGGATGTTCACTTGTATAAACAAGGACAGTTAAAAATCAGGAAATTTAACATTGGTATTACACTTTTTAAAAAATATATGTTTTTATTGATTTCAGAGAGGAAGGGAAAGGGAGAGAGAGAAACATGGATGATAACAGAGAATCATTGATTGGTTGCCTCCTGCACACCCTGGGGATCGAGTCTGCAATCTGGGTATGTGCCTTTGACTGGAATTGAACACAGGATCCTTCAGTATGCAGACCAACGTTGTATCCACTGAGCCAAATCATCTAGGGCTTATCATTCTACTTTATGGGTCTGATTCAGACTTTGACCAGTTGTACCAAAAATAGGGGGGTTTTGTTTGTTTTGTTTTTAATATATTTTTATAGATTTCAGAGAGGAAAGGAGAGGGAGAGAGATATAGAAACATTAATGATGAGAGAGTCATTTATCAGCTGCCTCCTGCATGCCTCCTACTGGGAATCAAGCCTGCAACCTGAGCATATGCCCTGACTGGGAGTTGAACTGTGACCTCCTGGTTTATAAGGCAACTAGAGGCCCGATGCACAAAGATTTGTGCAAGAATAGGCCTTCCTTCCCCTGGCTGCCGGCACCACCTTTGCTCCTGCCAGAGCCACCTCTCGCCTTGTGTCAATTTGCATATTTCCTCCTTATTGGCTGTGGGCGCTGTCATCTTTGTCATGGAGTTATAGTCAATTTGCTTATTCTGTCTTTATTAGATAGGATGCTTAACCTCTGAATCACACTGGCTGGCTATAAATAGGGCTTCTGGCAATTTTTTCTGTATAGCACCTAGTCCAAAGTCACACATTGTATTCCGTTGTCTTGTCTCTTTAGTCTTCTTTAAGTTAGAACAAAACTTTAGTCTTTCTTTACTTTTCTTGTTATTGACACTGTTGAAGAAAAAGGTAATTTTGTAAAATGTTCAACCACTTGGGTTTGTCTGAGATCTTGAGATTCCATTTTTGACAACTACAGGCCAGCCACATCATTCTCTCTCCAGTGCTGTTCATTCCTGCCTGATATTACCATACTATTTTGTAGTGCTACTTCAGACTTGACTAATTGTATCAAAAACATGGTTTCATTTTCCTGGAGTCTAATTTCCCTTAGGCTTGCAAACTTTCTTTAGCTTTGTCACTGTTGCCAGTTGCTGGCCACAAATTTTCTTAGTTTTTATTTCTTTGAAATATCTTTATTTCCTCTTCCCTTGAAGGAACTAGGTATACAATTCTGATTTGATAGGATTTTTTCTGGCACATGAAATACTGTTTGAGCTGTGTACTCTTTTTTAATCCTCACAGAAGGATGTTTTTATATAGAGAGAAACATCGATAGGCAGCCTCCTGTATTCACCCTGACCAGAGATTGAACTCGCAAACTAGGTAGATGCTCTGGCAGGAAATCAAACTTGAAACCTTTGATGTATGGGACAATGCTCCAATCAACTGAGCTATCCGGCCAGGACTAGCTGTCTACTCTTGTTCTCTCATTTCTAATTAGAAGTCATCAGTTATAGGCTGTTTCCCTATTTTTAAGTTTTATTTTTCCTCTGTCCTTAAGACTTTCTCTTTACTTTTTGGTTTCTAGCAGAATGACTATGGTATGCCTACATATAGTAATATTCCTTGTGTTTGTCTTGTTTTGCATTTGCTGGCCTTCTTAAATCTGTTTGTTTGTTTTAATGTTTTAAATTTGTCTCCTGAGATTTCAGTTATGCACCTTGTATATTAATTATTGCTGTCCCATCAACCATTTGTTCTTTTATCTTTTCCTCTTCACATTGAATAATTTTTATTGATCTATCATCAGATTCAGACTTTTAATTCTATTTCAGAGTTCAAAGTGCTAACCATTACACCATGGAACCACTGCATTATTTCAGATATTTCATTTTCTAGCCTAAAATTTCCATTTGTTTCTTTTTTATAGTTTTAATTTTCTCTGGAATTTCATCTTCATTGTGAACATATTTTCTTTTACATCTTTGAGCAGTTATACAACCAGTGTTTTAAAGTCATTGTCTGTTAATTCCAATGTCTGGGTCATCTCAGGATGTTTCCATTCACTGCATTTTTTTTCTTGAGTATGGGTAATGATTCCCTGTATCTTTTATAACTAGTACTATTGGATCATATCATGGACATTGTGAACGAATATGTTTTGAAGACCATGGATTCTGTTATGTTCCTTTGAAGAGGATTGGTTTTTAGATTTAACTGGTAGATAACTTAGATGAACACAGCAGCTAAAGTCACTTTTGAGGGCTGCTTGAAAATGTTCCGTGCATGTGTAACTCAGGACTCCACCAAAGATTTGGGATTGGTTCATACGCAGAATTTAAGGCTTTCCCATTGTGCTTTTCTCCTTTCTGAAATCCTCCCCTCACCTCCTACCCCCAGTTTTTAGTTGCTGTAAGTTCTGTGAACTCTATGTTTCTTGGTTCTTAAAGCCAATCAGACTATGGGTTTCTATCTAAGTTTTAGCCACTACACTAGGCCATTAGGCAAACAAAAACAAACCACAGAACAAAACATGACCTGGAAATTCACCCATTGCAATTTCTTTAGCCCGAATATAAATTCCTCTCTCGTTTCTGACTGATTTTGGTTACTTTACAATACTTTCAGGTGGTGTGTATATTTGTTTGGGGTTACTTTTTTTTTTCTTTTTCTGGGTCTTATGTGCTGAGGGTGGTTATGAAGAAGGAGCCCACTACAACTAGAAGCTGGAAGTCCCCTTTTTTATATTTTAAAGAATTCCACTATGTATGTATATTTATTTTAGTTTTTACAATCATTTTGGTTGAGCCTTGGCTGATGTGGCTTAGTTGGTTGAGTGTCATCCCATGAACCCAAAGATTGCCAGTTCAATTCCCAGTCAGGTCACATGCCCAGGTTGTGGGCTCAATCCACAGTAGGTGGTGTGCAAGAGGCAGCCGATAGATGTTTTCCTCTCACGTTGATATTTCTCTCCCTCCCTGTACCTTCCTGTCTCTAAAGATCAATTTAAAAATCTTTTTTAAAAAAGTCATTTGTGTTGAATTGATTCTCTGTACTGTGAAGTGGTATAGAGAAGACTCTTACCTAAAATTAACAAATAGTGACATTTTGCTTTGTGTGTAAGAAAGCAATTAGAGCCCTAGCCAGTTTGGCTCAGTGTATAGTGTCAGCCTATGGACTGAAGGGTCCCAAGTTGCATTCCGGTCAAGGGCACATGCCTGGGTTGCAGATTCGATCCCCATTGTGGGGCATGCAGGAGGCAGCCAATCAATGATATTTCTCTCATCATTGATGTTTCTATCTCTCTCCCTCACCTTACCTCTCAAATCAATAAAAATATATATTAAAAATTATTAGATAATAGTTACTTTCCACTTATACCCATACTCTTCCCCAATAACATCTGCCTTTTATTATATACTAGAGGCCCAGTGCATGAAATTCATGCACGGGTAGGGTCCCTAGGCCTGGCGGACGATCAGGGCTGATTGGGGCTTTCCTTCCAGCAGCTGCTGGCTGGGCCTTCATTCAGCACTGCCCCCTAGTGATCAGTGCACACCACAGCAAGCTGTCTAACTCCCAATAGGTTGAACTCCCAAAGGGACAATTTGCATATTAGCCTTTTATTATATAGGATTAGGGGCCTGGTGCTCAAAATTCATGCACATTAAAAGGGAATTAGAGGAAATATTTTAATATTGCTATTTGCCCTTTCTCTATAGTAGAAGTGTCAGAGATGAAAGAAAATTAGTAAAATGTATATGAAAATCTCCCTCCAGTCAGAGTCTGGGGCACGTAGCAGGACCCAGAGTCAGGTCCCCACCCACTTGCATGCATGCCTCGAAATCACATGAGACCAAGACCTGGCAGGCCCCATCCCTGTCAAGCTCTGCAGGGCTCGGGGGCGCAACCTCAGGTTCCCCATCAAGCTCCCGCCGAGTGGATGAGGGGGCGCGGCCTCAGGTCCCCCGGCCCCAGTGCAAGGGCGCAAGGACGAAGGACCATTTGTATATTAGCTCTTTATTATATAGGATGTGTCCATAAACTAGGTATAGAATTGTTTGGGGTGCGTTATATAGATATACATAAATGATATCATAGTAAATGAGTTTCTGTCCTTTTCCCCTCTCAGCATTATTTTCATGGTCTGGTTGTGATACATGCAGGTCCATTCATCTTCACACTATAAGCATAACCACCATGACTGATTTGTTCATTCCTCTATGGTGAATATTTACTAGGTGTACTGGTTAATAAGGCAGATTTTTTTCAATAGATGGAGTTACACATATGTTGATATATATGCGATTTGATATGTATGCTATTTTGTTGTATTGACAACAAGCTTTAAAACTTCATATGTCAAATTTGCTGAAGGTGTTAACATCATAGATATTTTTACACTTAAAAGTGTCGAATTTTGTGCCAAAAAAAGAGCATATGCAGGAAGTTATTATTCATTATTTTGAAGAAAAGTGCTGCTGAATGTTTTGGGAAGCTTATGGTGAACATGCTCCATCTTGTGAACGCTGGTTTAAACACTTTAAAAGTGATGATTTTGATGTGAAAGACAAAGATCGTCCAGGTCAAACGAAAAAGTTTGAAGACCAACAATTACAAGTATTATTGGATGAAGATGCGTGTCAAACTCAAAAACAACTTGCAGAAAGATTAAAAGTTGCTCAGCAAACAATTTCTGATCATTTACAAGCAATGGGAAAGATTTTAAAGGAAGGAGAATGGGTGCCACATCAACTGAACAAAAGACAAATGGAAAACCGAAAAGTCATCAGTAAGAAGTTGCTTCAATGGCATGAAAGAGTCTTTTTTGCATCAAATTGTGACTGGCGATGAAAAGTGAATTTATTTTGAGAATCCCAAACGCACAAAATCATGGGTTGACCTAGGTCAGTGGTCAGCAAACTCATTAGTCAACAGAGCCAAATATCAACAATACAACAATTGAAATTTCTTTTGAGAGCTAAATTTTTTAAACTTAAACTTCTTCTAACGCCACTTCTTCAAAATAGACTCGCCCAGGCCATGGTATTTTGTGGAAGAGCCACACTCAAGGGGCCAAAGAGCCGCAGTTTGCCAACCACGGATCTAGGTCAACCATCAACATCGACTGCAAGGCCAAATTGCTTTGGAAAGAAGACAATGCTCTGCATTTGGTGGGATCAGGAAGATGTGGTGTATTATGAGCTTCTGAAACCAGGTGAAACCATTAATACTGATCGCTACCAATAATAAATAATCAATTTGAACCATTCTTTGATTGTGAAATGACCAGAATGTTCCAGAAGACATGGCAAAGTAATTTTTCTTCATGATGACGCATCATCACACACTTCAGAATCAGTTAAAGACACATTAAAAGATCTTGCCTGGGAAGTATTAACCCACCCACTGTATTCACCAGACCTTGCTTCTTCAGATTAGCACTTGTTCCAATCGATGGCACAGGCACTTTCTGAGCGGCACTTAAAAACACGAAGTGGAAAATTGGGTTTCTGAATGGTTTGCCTCAAAACAAGAAAAATTCTATTGGGACAGTATCCACAAATTACCTAAAGATGGGGAAATGTGTAGCTAGCGATGGACATTACTCGAATAAAGCACTTTTGATGTTTCTCTTGAAAATATTGTGTTTTCTTTGATTACAAAATCCGCATTATTAACTGGTACACCTAGTAGTTGTTCCCAGTTTTAAATATCATCTTTATAATCAAGTGAAAAATAAAAGGCTAAGGTGTTTTTCCCTTTGTAGGTAAACAAACTATGGGCTTCCCACTTCTCACTTATCAAGACCGATCCGATAATAAGCTATATCGTCTTCAGACCCCACAAAGCCCTTTAGTGAGGCCGTGCATGTATGATCACTATGACATGGACAACTATCCAATTGGGACCAATGCCATCGTTGCTGTTATTTCTTACACTGGCTACGATATGGAAGATGCCATGGTAAGTTTTACCAAGAGTAGTTCATTCTTCTAATATTTAATTTTAATATTTAACTTTACTGTGAGGTCACCGCGTCCTCCAGTGCCTCATATTTGGTGAGTGAGTGTTGTGTTAAATGGTCAGTCCCTACTCTTAAGTGAAAAGTAACCTTGAGGGTTATGAACTAAATATTCAGATATGCATATTGCCTGTGTAGTTGAGTGAATGTAAAGTAGTGTTGGATATTTCTACCTTGTGTGTTTGTGCATGATTAGGTTTTGGACTATTTAATGATAAATTAAGTGCCTGGGTTTTAGTAGTTAAGTGTAGGTGACTGAGAAAATGTGGATAGTTTTTCAATCAAATGCCAGGTAATCTAAACCAAATATAATTATGACCAATTTTATTTTGAAAAATCCTCATTTTTCTTCACTCCCTTGATTCTTTGTCTTCATAGATTGTGAATAAGGCTTCTTGGGAACGAGGTTTTGCCCATGGAAGTGTCTACAAGTCTGAGTTCATAGATCTCTCTGAAAAAATTAAACAAGGAGATGATAGTCTGGTGTTTGGCATTAAACCTGGTGACCCACGGACTGTGCAGAAGTTAGATGAGGATGGATTGCCGTTTATTGGAGCACAGCTACAGTATGGAGATCCCTATTACAGCTATGTAAACCTCAACACTGGCGAGAGCTCTGTGATGTTCTACAAGTAAGTTGCAGTGCCAGGTGCTAATTTTAAAGGACATTCTTAGTGAATTGCTGGGGGCTGTTGAAAGTAATCTTTTAACAGGAGAATTTTTGGAGAAAATAGAACTGGTAGTTATTGACTCAGTTGTTAACTGAATTGGCATTTACAAAATGAGACAAAGTTTGCTGTTATACTGCCTTTGCTTTTCTACTTGTCAGTCTCATAAATGATTAGAGTTCTCCTGGCTTATTTTAAAAGTATATTATTCAGACTTGTTCATCTCTCTCATGCATGTTAGGAATATTTCCCAGCTAAAATTTTATTATACCTCCTGTTAAAAATAAATTTTTAGCTTATTTTACATCTGTAAGAGTAGATGCAATAGTAGGTCTTCATAATCTATAATAATAAAAGCATAATATGCAAATCAACCGAACAGCCAAACAGCGGAACAATGGTCTGGATGACCTTCTGAACGAAGCCACAGCTACGAAGGCCGAGGCAGCCTCCCGGGCTGTGAGGGCCTACTCTTGCACAAATTTCGTGCATTGGGCCTCTGTATACTAGAGGCCTGATGCACAAATTTCGTGCAAGAATGGGCCTTCCTTCCCCTGGCTGCCAGCAGCACCTTTGCTCTGCCTTTCCACACTGCCTAGAGGTCGGAGCGGCTGAGGTGGTGCAAAACACCTGCATTGTCGCCATGGTGGTGAGGCAAGCGTTCCACACTGCCCCCAGCCACTCGGCATCTGTGTATGCAAATTAACCCTCCATCTTTGTTGGGTTAATTTGCATACTTGCTCCTGATTGGCTGGTGCACGTACAAAGGTGCAGTCAGTTAGCATGTTACTCTTTCATTAGGTAGATAAACCTAAGCCACTTAACAACTGGTCACTATGACACGTACTGACCACCAGGGGGCAGATGCTCAACGCAGGAGCTGCACCCTGGTGGTCAGTGCACTCCCACTCAGCTGACTAACCTGTCCGGCGACCCACCAGCCCAGCAGCAGCCACTCATTCCCTAGTAGTCCTGCAGGTCTGATCTCTGGAGAATGGGCCAGGCACCAATGGACTGGCACCGCTGGCATGATCCTGACAGTGCCACAGGCCTCCTGGAAATCAGCCTTGGGCACCGTGGCTACTTCTCCTCCCTAGATGTTCCACAAGGAAGAAATGATATAAAGGGGCTGCCAGGTTACTCCCGACAGCTGGCGTGGATGTCAGTGGGATGGATCCTGGGCCGGCAAGGGTGTCCCACCGCCTGCCCATAGGGCCGATCATGTCTCAGCTGTCCCACCCCTCCCCACTCCCCTCAGACAGGTGCCAGATGCAGGGCTTACTGCAGCGCCAGCCTCTCCCGATTGGGACTGACTGGGTGTGAGCCTGTGGCAGGCGCAGCAGGGTCAGGATGAGTGGGAGTCAGGCAGGAGTGGCAAGCAGCATTGGACTGCTAGTTTTAGCCCGATCCCTGCAGGCCACCCTGAGGGACCCCACCTGTGCACGAATTCATGTACCAGTAGTTTTATAATAGTTATTCAGAGGAACAGAGTTCTGTAGTTAATATAACCAGCAGCCCTATTCATAGATACTTTTTCAGGGAAAAGAAAGGTAAGATTGTTTTTTGAATCCTTTATAAGGCAGTAATTATATATAAAACTTACATACCTCTATAGGCGTAAAAGAAATAGTTTGACCTTTTGTGTGGTTTAATTTTTCCTAGGAGTAAAGAAAATTGTATTGTGGACAACATCAAAGTGTGTAGTAATGACACTGGAAGTGGAAAATTCAAGTGTGTTTGCATCACGATGAGAATCCCTCGGAACCCAACCATTGGAGACAAGTTTGCCAGCCGGCATGGGCAGAAGGGCATCCTGAGCAGGCTGTGGCCAACCGAGGACATGCCCTTTACCGAAAGTGGGATGGTCCCAGACATTCTGTTCAACCCTCATGGGTTCCCATCCCGAATGACTATTGGTATGTTAATTGAGAGTATGGCAGGCAAGTCTGCAGCTCTGCATGGTCTCTGCCATGATGCCACACCCTTCACCTTTTCAGAGGAGAACTCGGCCTTGGAATACTTTGGTGAGATGTTGAAGGCTGCTGGCTACAACTTCTATGGCACTGAGAGGCTGTACAGTGGCATCAGTGGGATAGAACTGGAAGCAGATATTTTCATAGGCGTGGTTTATTACCAGCGGTTACGCCACATGGTCTCAGACAAATTCCAGGTCAGAACCACAGGAGCCAGAGACAGAGTCACTAACCAGCCCATTGGGGGGAGAAATGTCCAGGGTGGGATCCGTTTTGGGGAAATGGAGAGGGATGCTCTTTTAGCTCATGGAACTTCTTTTCTCCTTCATGACCGGCTCTTTAACTGTTCTGACCGGTCAGTAGCCCACGTGTGTGTCAAGTGTGGCAGTTTGCTCTCTCCGCTGTTGGAGAAGCCACCCCCTTCGTGGTCAGCCATGCGCAACAGAAAGTACAACTGTACTGTGTGTAATCGCAGTGACACTATCGACACTGTTTCTGTGCCTTACGTTTTTCGGTATTTTGTAGCTGAGCTGGCAGCTATGAACATCAAAGTAAAACTGGATGTCATTTAATTGATGTGGCCTTTTGGGTTAGGCGATCTATCAGATCAAAACAAAATGTAACTTCAATGAAGATGTTACCCTGAAATTTTTTTCAAGGTTGTTCCAGCCCTCAACTAAGACCTGGCAACTAAGAAATCAAAGTTCTGAGTCTTTCTGGTATAATAACCATTGAAACTGATTTTCACTGTATTTGTTCAAAAATTTCACATTGTTCAAAAAAAATGATACATTGATGAATAAGGTATACAGGGAAGTTCCCAGCCCCAGGGTTTTAGTATGCTGCTCTCAGTAGATGGTGACGATCACTCATTGTCCCTCTAGAGCAGGGGTGGGGAACCTTTTCTCTGCCAAGGGCCATGTGGATATTTATAACATAATTTGCAGGCCATACAAAATTATCAACTTAAAAATTAGCCTGCTATATTTGGTCAAACATTTAATTAACTCACCCCTAATGCCTTGGGAGGGCCAGACCAAACGATTTCGAGGGACTTATATGGCCTGAGGGCCCAATGTTCCCACCCCCGCTCTAGAGCAGCAGTTGCCAACCGGTGGTCCGCGGAGGTCTGCAAGGTTGGTAACCGCTGCTCTAGAGCATTGTCCATCTAGAGTCCAAACACAATGCAGGCCATGTGTGTGATTTTGTATTTTCTAAAGCCCATGTTAAAGTGAAAAAAGGTAGAAATATTTTTTAACAGCTTCATTAAAATATAATTATACAAAACCCAGGTTGCAGGTTTTATCCTCAGTTGGGGTGTGTGCAGGAGGCAACTGATGTTTCTCTCCCTCTCTAAAATAAAAAAATAAAAACATACTTAAAGAAACAAACACTGCACATCTTTATTGTATATAGTTCACCATCTGGGGTAATAAACATCACCTCTAAAAGCTTCCTGTGCCCTTTTGGGTTGTTTTTATTTATTACCAGAGTCCCAGGGCACAACATTCGTGCATGGATGGGAAGGGACCACATCCACCGCTACAGCCACCGCCACACACATACCCGTTCCCCAGCCCAGTCCAGGGCCCAAAGGCCCCGGTGGGGTCAGGAGAGGAGGCAATAGTCGCTGGGCCAGAAGGAATGGATGCCATCGGCCCCTCACCATCACTGTCTGCGCCACCCCATGGTTCCCCCTCCTTCCCTCACTGCTGTGCTGTCACCGCAGCAGGCGGGCAGGCAGCCCAGCAGCCCCCAGGAAAGGGAGAGAATCCTGCCTAATAGACAAATATGCAAATTGACCGTACCTTCGCTATGCCCACGATTGGCCAGGAAGCGTGGGGGGGCGGGACTCGGGGTGGCCTATTGGGCCCGTGGGATGCTGAGCTCGCATCGCCAGTGGCGGCGCGAGCTCAGCGACTGCGCCATGGCTGTGCTGTGGCACAGAAGGGGCCTCTGGGGTAGCGAGCTCACCTCCCGCCGCGGACCATCAAAAGTGGGGGAGCTGGGTGCCTGTCCGCTTAGGCACCAGGCCTTTCAGAAGCCTTCGCCGCGGACAGGCACCCAGCTCCCCCATGATCGAAAGCGAAAGCGTGTAGACCCTACACGTGCATGATTTAATCATGCACTGGGCCTCTAGTGGGAGATAAACCCTTGTGTTGAAGGCTAACTTTCAATAGATGGGAGTGAGGGAGCTGCTCTGCTATGTATGAAACCCCAACCCAGAAGCAGGTCCTCTGCGAATGGTTTAGCACCAGGAGCTGATGGGGGCCAGCCATGGGAAAGGACCATGGGCAGTTGGCTGGCCAAGGGAGGTTGGCTGTGGGAGCGCAATGACCACCAGGGGGCAGACGCTAAACACAAGAGCTGCCCGCAGGCCCCAGGCCAGCCAAGGCAAATGCTAGCAGGCACCCGCCTCCACCCTAGCCGCCGCTCCCCCTCCTTCCATCACCCCCCTGGTCACCCCACAGAGGGGGCTGGCCAGCGAAAGGGCTGTGGCTGGGGCAGGACCCACGAGCGGGCAGTGCGAGGCCAGCCAAGGCAGGTGCCAGTAGGGGTTCCCCGATCACGATGCTGGTCGCCCCACAGATCACCGGCTAGGCCTAGGGACCCTACCCATGCATGAATTTCGTGCATCAGGCCTCTAGTATTATATAAACAGAAGCACAGTTTGTGACCTTCTGAGACTGGTGTTTTCCACTCAATGTAATTACCTTAAGATGCATTGAAGCTGTTGCATGTATCAGTCGTTCATTCCTTTTTGCTGCTATGTGGCTATGCCAGTGTGTTCAACCAGTTACCGGTAGGAGCACATTTTGGTTGTTGCCAGTTTTTGGTGTTTACAAATAAAGCTGCTCTGAAAACTCGTACAGTTTTTGTGTGAACATACATTTCATTTATCTGGGACAAATGTCTAAGAATGAAATTGTCATGTGGTGGTGGTGTGTTGTCTTAGAAGAAACTGCCAAACTGTTTTCCAAAGTGGCCGGACCATTTTACATTCCCATCAGCAATGAAGGAGATCGATAGTTCCTTCCACATCCTGATAGGCACTTGATAGCGTACCTGTGTTTTATTAGGCTGTTCTGACAGGTGTGTGAGTGATGTCTCCCTGGGGTTTTAACTCGCATGTCTCTGATGGTTGATGATATTTAACATCTTTTCATGGACTTTTCTGCATTTATTTCTACTCAGTGAAATGTCTCTGTCTTTTGCTCATTTTATTTTTTTTTTTATTTTTGTTGCTTTCAGAGAAGGGAGAGGGAGAGATAGAAACATCAATGATGAGAGAGAATCATTGATCAGCTGCCTCCTGGAGGCCTACTACTGGGGATCGAGCCCACAACTTGGGCTTGTGCCCTGACCTAGAATGAATTGTGACCTTCTGGTTCATAGGTCAATGCTCAAGCGCTGAGCCACACTGGCAGGGCATGTGCCATTTTATTTATACATATGTGATGAACCCCATAATACATTATTATCTTTGCTCTAAGCAGTCAATAATCTTTTCAAGAGATTGATAAAATAAGTTACTTAATAGCATCACATTTACCATGTCTGATGATCTTTATATACTGGACTTCTACTTCATGGCATTTTTCCTTCAACCTCCAGGGCTTACTTCAGTGTTTCCGGTGGCATTCTTAAGCTTTCTTAGGTGGGATGGGGGCAGCCCTCAGGCCTAATTGTCAGCTGCGCTTCTGACCAACTAGCTATAGATTGAACACCTCCTTGGGTTTGATTGATTTGCTAGAATGGCTCACAAAACTCAAACATTTTACACACTAGAACACCAGTTTACTATAAAAGAATATAATTTAGGGTCCTGCTGCATAGCTCTGTTGGATAGAGCATTGTCCCGATTATGCCAAGGTTTCAGATTCTATCCCCAGTCAGGGCACATATAAGAATCAACCAATGAATGTATAAACAAGTGGAACAACAAATCAATGTTTCTCCCCCTTCCTCTCTCTAAAATAAATAATTTTAAAAAAGAAGCAACCAATGAATGCATAAATAAGTAGAATGACAAATTAATGTTTCTCTAGAATCAAAAAATATAAAAGGCCCTGACCAAGTGTACTCAGTAGCAGCCTGGGTACATGTGTGAGACAAACCAGTAGATGTTCTCTCTGGCATCAACATTTCTCTCTCCCTCTCTCTCTCCTCTGCTCCCCCCCTTCCACTCTGAAAAGCAATGGAAAAAAATACCCTCAGGTGAGGATTAACAACAAAAAAAAAAAATGTAGAAGAATATGACTCAGGAAGAAATACTCAGGGCAAGGTCTGAGGATAGTGCTTGGAGCTGCCATGCTCAGAGTGTGGCTCAGAGTGCCATGCTCCCCACATCTCCACGTGTTCACCAACCCAGAAGCTCTACACACCTACTTGGGGTTTCTATGGAGGCTTCATTACTTAGGTGGGGTTGATTACACCACTGCCAGCCCCTCTCCCCTCCCTGATGCCAGGGGGGTGAGACTGAAAGTTCCAACCCTCTAGTCACAAGGATGGTTCTGGAGACCAGCCTCCATCTTCAGTGAGGTCCAAAAGTCACCTCAATGACAACAAAAGACCCACATCTGTTGCTCTCATCACATGTGAAATTCCAAGGACTTTAGGAGACTTGTGTCAGGACCAGTGGATGAAGACCAAATATATATTTATTGTAAATCACTTCAAACCTCTTGTCACTCTCCCAACACTTCTCATTCCCTTCCTAGAATGATCACTCTCCTAGTGAATGATCACTAGTGTATCTTTCTTATTTATTTTGGTAGTTGCCTATCCCTCCACTAGAATGTTCAGCTCCAGGGTGATATTTCTTTCTAGTGCCAAGACAGCAAACCAAAACTCAGATCACTTTCGTGTCCCTGTTGCTCTGCTTCACCCCCCAAAAATGAGTCTATCCCCAAATGCCAAGCCCAAACAAGGTTGGCAGTATGGCCCAGCAATCAAGCATTTTCCACTTTATCCTGTATTAGCTTCCTGCCTTCCATCCATTTACAGTTATCTGAATGCAGACTGTCCACTTCATGAGGTGTTACATGTTTGTCTTATGTAACACCTCATGAAGTGGAAGGCGACCTAAGCTGCCTTCTTTAATCACTTTTTAACAGTATACATTTTTTACTGCTTTATTCCATGCTGTTTCCCTAGCAGTTAAAACAGCTCCTGGCACATATGTGGCACTTAGTAGATACCATAGGAGGGGATGTCTGGGTGTCATCTTATCCTCAGAGCAAACCTGTGCGAATTCAGCCCACTATTTCTCTGCCTGCCTCAGACTGGGTGGGGACCCACCAGTGACCAGGAGACAATACAAGGCTCAGATCTGCTTCACCCCAATCCCAGGAAACCTACGTCTCCCTTACACTCGATCTCCAGAGAGCCACAGCCCAAAAGGCAGCCAGAAGTCTGGGGGCTCACGTGTCACCCTCTCCCAAGGCAGTTTCCCCTGCTGGGTCTTCAGGGAACCTACTTACAAGCCCAGCCATATGCCTTCCGTGGGGGGCGCACGTGAACTGGACTTCGGGATGAGATTCAGGGACAGGATGTGGGGGCAGTGGGGACATCTGAGGACTCGGTGCACATCTGAGGTCACAAAGAAGAGTCCTGTGTTCTTGCCCCTGTCCTCTCACGAAAGGCCACCTGGAAGGTTTTGCGGGAAGGAGAACGTGGGGGAGGGTGAAAGGTTTTCTTTCGGTGCGCGTGGCTCCAAATCTGTGTCACGGGGCCGGCTCAGGTGTCAGCTCGGGAACAGCTCCTGCACTGGCGAAGTCTATGCCCGTGGGGAGGTGTCACTGTCACTCCCCAGTTTCAGAGACGAGCACGTCGAAGCTCCGGCTGTCTGACGATAGGCAGCCTGTCTCTGACACGCGTGTGTTCCTTTGGCCAGAGCCAGGGGGCTTTCTGCGTGCTCCCGGCGGGACGGCGCCCCACTGGAACACAGGCTCAGCCGCCCACCGCAGAGCGGCGGGTCCACCCCCACCTCGCTCCCCGGAAGCCTCACCGCACCGGGAGGGATTGCAGAGGAGCCAGGTGGGACCTCACGTGCGCCCAGCTGCAGCAGGGTTCACGCACGCAGGTAGCGCAGACCCGGTCCGGCTCTGGGGCGACGCCCCTTCCCGCCGGCTCCACCGCAGGCGCCCGAGCCAGCGCTCCGAGAGGACCGGCTGCGTAAGGCCAAGGCAGGCAGCACCCGGCAGCCAGCCGAGCCGCGGGCGGCCTGAGTTGAGGGTCGGCAGCAAAGGGCAGGCGCGGGACACTAGTTTTCCGGTCGGTCCGGCCCTACAGGGATTCTCACCGCTGAGCGCCACTCTTTCCTAGGTGCCGGGGCACCGCCGTACTTTCCCTTATTTACTTCCGGTGCAGTCTGGAGGTCGCCTGGGAAAGCCGGAAATAGGGTTGTGGCCACGGAGCGGGCCGGAGTCGGAAGTGGCTAGCAGGGCGCCGCCATTGCAGGCCAGGGCAGGAAGCAGAGGCAGAGCTCCGCCATGGCAGGTCGGGGCGGAAGCAGAGGTAGGGCGCCGCTTTGACGGATGGGCGCAAAAAGCAATAGGGCCGCTTGGCCGCTGTGTGAACGGAATAAACAAGGCAGGGAGGACGCCGCCATGACAACCTGACACCGGAAAAGGCGGGGCGCTCCTCCGGACTGATTCTCCTGGCACCTGCCTTGACATGTGAGTAGCAGGAGCACCTTCCCTTTACCTACCGCGCACACCTTCTCCTTGTGACCCGGACCTAAGCCGGGATCCGGGAGGAGGGGTGGCCTCTGTTCCTTGAACCTCCGACCCTCCAGACTCTGCGCCGTCACCCTTCCCCGCGTGTCCAAGCCCCGCTCCCCTTCTCCTGGGAACCGAGGACTCTCACACCCAGGCAGCTCGCAGGACTCCAGGCCCGGCCTGGCCTTGGAGCCCCACGTTCCGCTCCGTGTCAACCCACCTTCTCTCTTGAGTCCTACGCATCTACCCCGGCCCCGAGACCTTCAGGCCGGCAGACACTGCCCCGCTCTCCAGACCTTTCTCTAGAGTTTACCTGTACATGGAACCCCTTCTCCCAGACCAACCCGGGCCCCAGCCCTACTTGGCACGTACAGATCATGCTCCGAGGACCCTGTGACCCATGAGAGCCTAGCTGTCCTCAGGCCTCCGCTCTAAGACTGGTTGGGAGACCATTCATTGGACCCCACCCCACACCACACCCACCTGTGGCTCCCATGCCCTCCCAGAGCTCTGGGTCCTACTTCTAAGGCCCCATAGGGGGGTGGTTGGGCTCCAGGACCCTCTGCCCGGACCCCAACCGCCATTAGAGTGACCAGATCTGTTTAAGGACCCTCACCATCAGTCCCGAAGCCCCTGGCCCGCTCCACAGCCCGGCACCCCGCGGGCCCTGCTGTGGGACCGTCAGACTCAGGGACCCACCCCACACCCTCCACCCCTACCCGCATGTCCCGCCTGCGTGTCCCGCAGGCAGGCGGCGCTGGAGGTTACTGCCCGCCACTGCGGCCGGGAGCTGGACCAGTACGGCCAGTGTGTGGCTGCCAAGCCAGAGTCCTGGCAACGGGACTGTCACCACCTCAAAATGAGCATCGCTCGATGCACCTCTAACCAGTGAGTGCGGGACAGTCACGAACTGGGCAGTTCGGAGCGGGCTGGGAGTGGAGGAGGGGCAGTGCAGGGGCAGGCAGCACGGGAACAGTGGGAAGGTGGGCAACATGGGGGTGGGCAGTGGGGGGAGCCAGTGCAGGAGTAGGTAATTCAGGGGACAAGGAAGTACCAGAGGTGGGGCCATTGGGTGGGAGTTGGACAGTGGGTGGGGTAGTGCCAGGAAAGTCGAGCTTGAGGTGCCCTTCCTGCAGCCCAGTCATCCGTCAGATCCGCCAGGCCTGTGCAGAGCCCTTTGAGGCCTTTGAGGAGTGTCTTCGGCAGAATGAGGCAGCCACAGGCAACTGTGCGGAGCAGATGCACCGCTTCCTGCAGTGCGCTGAGCAGGTGCAGCCAGCGAACCCACCTGCAACTGTGCAGGTAAAGATCTTAGGTCACCCTCAGACCAACCCTCCCAGCACTGACCTTCACATGCATCCAGAATCCACAACACTCTCACCTCTTGCCCCATCCATAGCCCCTGCTTTAGTCCAGCCACCTGCCCTCCAGGACACCTGTCCTATGGTCCCCCTGGCCTCTGTGAACCCCCACAGTACCTGCCTCCACACAATGGCCAGAGAGCACTTGAGAACTGGTCACATTACTCCTTTGTTTTGTTTTGTTTTTTAATATATTTTATTGATTTTTTTACAGAGAGGAAGAGAGAGGGGCAGAGAGCTAGAAACATCGATGAGAGAGAAACATCGACCAGCTGCCTCCTGCACACCCCCTACCGGGATGTGCCCGCAACCAATGTACATGCCCTTGACTGGAATCGAACCTGGGACCCTTCAGTCTATCCATTGAGCCAAACCGGTTTCAGCCACATGTAACATATTACTCCTTTGATATGGTTCCTCAACAGCTTCCCGTTCACACCAAGGAACAAAACCCCAGGTTTGGGCAGCTTCTGTCTTCCTCAGGCTAACTGTTCAATCTCCACCCTGCCCCTCAGCTGTCCTGGCAGGTGTGAGGTTGGGGTAAAAGGTCTTACTCTTTTTATTTATTTATTTTTATTTTATTTTATTTATTTGTTTTTAGGTCTTACTCTTTTTAATGTATATGGTAATTGAACAGATACAGTATATCTATGGTATTACAATTTCATGGATGGGCCTGGTCAGTGTGGCTCAGTGGTTGAGCATCAACTCATGAACCAAGAGGTCAAGGTTCAATTCCCAGGTTGCAGGCTCAATCCCTAGTAGGGGCTGTGCAGGAGGCAGCTGATCAATGATTCTCATCATTGATGTTTTTATCTCTCTTTCCACCTCCCTTTCTCTGAAATCAATACAAAAAAATATATATATTTTTAAATAAAATAAAAATTTCATGGATGGGCACAATCCTATATAATAAAAGCCTAAAAGCCTAATATGCAAATCAACTGAATAGCAGAATGACTGATCAGCCCTGATCGCTGGCCAGGCCTAGGGACCCTACCCATCACGAATTTCATGCACCAGGCCTCTAGTTTAAAATAAATGTCTAAAAAGACTCCTTAGTGGGGCAATTTTGGAAAAAGGTTGAGAAACTCGGTTTAGATGTTTATGGGACTGTGAGCTCCAAAGGCAAAGATCACCTCTTCACCAGCCCTTCTGGTACTCTCATCTGCCCCTCTCTGTCTCTGCAGCCCTGTCTTCCCTTTTTGCTCCCAGGGGAGAAGCTTTCCCTTGGCCTCCATGCTCCTTTCAGTCCTTCCAAACCATACATTTTCTGCGATGATCTCCTGAGTGTTGCAAGCAAGTCTGAGGGGGTTCTGATTTACTAAAACCCTTTCCAGGGTTTTAACTTGGTGCTGCCTATGGGCCCTCCCGCTTCCTCCAGTCCTGTGGTTCCAGCTCCAGGGAATGGGAACTTACTCGACCTCATGTCTCTCCTGCTGCCAGGCTTTTTCTAGCTGTTTCCTTCCACCTGGACTGCCACCTAGTCCTGCTCACCTCCCTCAGAAAACCTCTGTGATGGCCCCTCCCTATGCCGGGCTCCCACAGTCCCTGATCCCTAATTACAGCTTACATGCCACTGCTTTGTAACCACTGTCCTCCCATCGCTTGTTTCAGAGAAGTTCTTACTGAAACTGGGGCAGAAGCCCTGTCACCTGGACCTCAGTCTTGTGTTTTCATGAGGCAGGATAAGTGAACAGTTCAGGCCCCAAGAACTGCCAGCAGAAAGGACTTTTAATTCTTCTCAGGAAATATTCTTAACAAGCTCATGCTGTTCATGCTAGTTTCTTAGTCATATGTTGGTGATGTTTTTTTCCAAGATTTTGGGGCATCTGAATAGGAAAAACCCCGTCTTCCCATCTGAGGACCAGTTGCTCCTTTCCTCCTGAGATAAGCAACAAGCCTGTCCACATCTCATAAAGTATGCTGTACGGTTTAAAGTGCCACTTACATCTCCCACACACACCTCTCTCTACCCTGATCTAGTTTTCTTTGTAGATATTCAGTCGGAATATTTTTGTTCACTTCTCTATCCCTCCCAAGTCGGAGACTTGTGCCTGCCTGTGTCCAGTGCTGGGTCCCTAGTACTGTAGCAGTGCCAGGCACACAATAGGTGCTCAGTGCATGCAGCAAAGCTGCCTTCCTTGCTGCCAGTGACAGTTCACTATGTCCCATGTTCATGGGCTCTACAGGCAGCCTCTGCTTTATCTACACAATCTCCCCAGGGCCAGGCACAGATGATGGGAGATGATGTTTTTCCACAGGCACAGCCACTTCCTGCCTCCTGAGGACTCTGGACCATGTGAAAACTGGACAGGAGAGACTGGCCACTTACTGCCCCCAGCCCTGAAGAGTGAGTGACCAGATGCTATACTGAGGGCCCTGGATATGGGCCCAGTCTCTGGATATCGGGACTCAATAAATAAAGACTGTGTACACCAGGCTTTGATTCCTGCCTTCAGCACTTGAGGGTCCTAGATTCCCTTCTGGGACTTCCAGAAGACGGCATAGGACATCCCTCACTCTCCAAGGGGCAACTCCCGTCTGTCACTGAGGGCTGTTTTTGTGGGCACTGACCACCTAGCACTTCGGCCTGCACTGTGGGTTGAGCGGCTCCTGCCATCAGAAGAGTTCTGAGCAGCACACAGAAGGGAGTGCTGTGTGGACCCAGGCTGTGGCTGCTGCAGCTTCTTCCTGTTTCCTCGGGGTGTCAGATTCCATCGGCCCTAGAGGGCAGGTCTGCAGGAGAGGGATCCCAGAGTGCTGAGCTCTGCATGCCTGGGGCTGCACCCAGATTTACCATTCAGACCTGTTGCTCCCCAGGAGGTGCCTCCAAATCTCCAGAAATTGGAAGTGGCTTGCCAATGCTGACTAGACTGGCCATTTGAAACCTGAGGCTTGTGCCCTGGCTTGGAAAAAAATGAGCTAGATTGTGTCCTGGGGTATGATCTTTAAGACAAAGGCAGTTGGCCTGGGAGCTAAGGTGTAAGTCCAAGTGGTCAGAGTGGAGGGAGCAATGTAGTCCCTGAAGGGCTGTAGGGATCTGGTGGCTTTTGTTTCCAGCTCCAGTTTCCTTGGGTTGTAGACTGATCCCTCCAATTTCTGTGCACATTTTTGACCAACTTCACTTTGGCTGAGTGAGTTCTGCTCCATGTAACTGAGAAGTGTGATAACAGACAAGACAAGATCGAGACTACATTTCAGAATATCTTCAAGTAGGCTAGATCAACTCCCCACGTGGTGACCTCAGGGGTCCAGGGGAGCCAATTGGAAGCCTTAAACCTGTACCACACACCATTGGTCAAAGCAAGACCTGAGACAGGAGTGGGGGGGGGGGGGGCGCGGTTGGAGGGGCAGCACCTCAATGGCATTTAGCTTGAAAGACTTTTTTTCCTGTGTTTAAACTACCATAAAAACTTAATAGTTTCCATTCCTGGATGTTGGTGAACTATTTTTATAAGAGTTTTTCACATGATAGGAATTTTCAAATTGCTATAAATTTGTTAAGAATATCATAACTTTTTTTTTTTAATATATTTTATTGATTTTTTACAGAGAGGAAGGGAGAGGGATAGAGAGTTAGAAACATTAATGAGAGAGAAACATTGATCAGCTGCCTCCTGCACACTCCCTACCGGGGATGTGCCCGCCACCAAGGTACATGCCCTTGACGGGAATCGAACCTGGGACCTTTCAGTCCGCAGGCCGACGCTCTCTCCACTGAGCCAAACCAGTCAGGGCTATCATAACTTTTTTTAAGGTCTACAGAATCTAGTGAAAGCCCCTTTTTCCTTTCTGATGTTGGTTATTTGTACCTTTTTTTTTTTTTTCACCATCTCGACAGGACTTTCAATTTTATTAACCTTTTCACAGAATCTGGTTTTGGCTTTGTTGATGTCTCTATTTTTTATATTTTTAATTTTCTTCTCTTTATTTCCTTCATTTTGGATTTAATGTTTTGTTTTGGGGGCATGGGTTTTTTTGGTTTTGTTTTGCCTTTTTGACGTGATTGTTTAGCTCACTGATTTTCAGTCTTTTTCTAATGCACTTAAATTTCCCACACAGCATGACTTTCTATTTTGCTTTTTTTATTTATCTCAGATACAGAAATTTAAAATTGTGTTTCTTAATTTCTAAACATATGGGAATTTTTCTAATCATCTTGCATTTGGGATGGAAACATGTTTTATATGATTTCCATTTTTTTGAAACATGTGGAGACTTTATGGCTGGGAACACGGTCACTCTTGTGAATAATCCTTGGTTCACGGTACGCTGTCTAACTTGGGTTCTCCAAGATCCAGACTTGGGGACAAGGATTTGAGAGATGTTCCCAAACTGCGTTAGAGGGCAGTGGGCAGTGACACAGGCAAGGAAAGCAGCACCTCGGGCACATGGTCAAGCAGTTATCACTGTGGACAGCAGCATTACTCTCTGGGACAGGTGAGAACACATACTTCCCACTCAAGGTGTGGGCTCTTTAAACACTAACCCCTATCCGTCACCTTGTCGAGGCTGCTTTGGAGGCTGGAGTTTCAAGTCCTTGCCACTTCCTGGGATCATATCGATGGTGGCCCCATTGTGGTCATTCACTTCGGTGGCCACTACCTATTGACATAGCTGCCATACATCACCTCAACCACCTGTGCTGACGTCACTGCTGCCACTCTTCACTGTCCATCATGGCCACCATCAATGGAGGTATTGCCATAACAAGAATGCCTTCAAAATGCTTGACTCAGTTTACAAAGTGACCCCCTTCCACCCAACCCATTTTGTCCCTTTCAGCCTTGTCTCTAGCTGTGGCTTGTAATTTGCTTTCCCCTCCTGCCTCCAGTCTTCAATATGGATCCCCAATTCAGAGCTGGCCTCCTCCCATCCACTTTGACTTAGTGCAGACTGCCCTATATTCAGACACCTGGCTTGGCTCCAGGATATGTTATGAAGGACAGTGTGCTGAGAAATGGCCTCATCCCAGTTTCAGGGCCAGAGGGCCATGCATTCATTTATCATTCCATTGAGAATGACTGTGCATTTTCTGAACTCCATGTATAAGCCCAGCACCTGGGACATGTCACTGAACCAATGCATGGTGCCTTCATCAGGGACTCTAGTGCCAATCAAGGCCAGGAACACATTGGCTCTCACCCACCCAGGAGCCATTACACAGCCCTCTAGTCATCGCACCCTGGAGTTCCTTTGCTGAGTCACCATGCTGTCCTGCCCCAGAGCCTGGAGGTGGGCTTCTCCTTGATGCCTATGACTATTCTCTGTCCCTCCTCCCCCAATGTCTCCCGCTTGGAATCTTATATTCTCAAATTATACCAGCCCAGCTGGCAGCGGTCATCCACAGACCCCTAGGTCCTTCTCTCATCTTTGACAATTTCAGTATCTGCATCACTGGCAGCCCCTTCACACTACCTTTGTCATAATTCTTGGTTCAGTACCATGTAATAACCTTCCAACACTACAGATTCTAAGCCCTTTGGTCTCTTGTCCGCCATTCAGTGTGGGAGCAGCATGATGGAAATATAAGAGCCAAGTTCTTGCAGTGTGCTGGGGGCTGGGATGGTGCGTATAGGAGAGTTAACTCAAATGCCCTAAATCTCAAGGGAAGCACAAGAAGCAATTGTAGTTTCCTGGGCAACATATGTGATGCTTGGGAGAGACCCATTCAGTGTGTGGGATCACGAACTGGGCAGACAGGTGGATGGCTCCGTTGCAGGTCACGTGGCCCATTTAGAATTTGGAAGTAAACACAGTGTGCACTGCCCTTGTATAACTAAGGGCCAGGTAAACAGGAACATCTGCTGCTTAAGGTTTGTTACAGGAAGAGGACACACTGGAGCAACAGCAGTGAAGTAAGAATAGGCACCACAATGAAAGGTTAATTCATGGTAAGGGTTCCAGAGTGGCCAGGGACTGGGTGCTTTGTCCTTCTATAAAGAATGAGGCTGGATCCGGGTGAGGCCGTGTGCCCCTGGATCCAGATGAGGCTGGGTCCCGGGCCCGGGTGAGGCCACGCGCCCCTGGGTCCGGGTGAGGCCATGTGCCCCTGGATCTGGGTGAGCCCTCACACCCCTGGGTCTGGGTGAGGCCACACGCCTCTGGGTCCGGGTGAAGCCGGATCCTGAGTCCGGGTGAGGCTGTGTGCCCCTGGATCTGGGTGAGGCTGGGTCCCGGGCCCGGGTGAGGCCACGCGCCCCTGGGTCCGGGTGAGGCCATGTGCCCCTGGATCTGGGTGAGCCCTCACACCCCTGGGTCTGGGTGAGGCCACACGCCTCTGGGTCCGGGTGAAGCCGGATCCTGAGTCCGGGTGAGGCTGTGTGCCCCTGGATCTGGGTGAGGCTGGGTCCCGGGCCCGGGTGAGGCCATGTGCCCCTGGGTCCGGGTGAGGCCACGCGCCCCTGGGTCTGGGTGAAGCTGGATCCCAGGTCCGGGTGAGGCCATGTGCCCCTGGATCCGGGTGAGGCTGGGTCCCGGGTCTGGGTGAGGCCGTGCGCACCTAGGTCCGGGTGAGGCCACGCGCCTCTGGGTCCGGGTGAAGCTGGATCCCGGGTCCAGGTGAGGCTGTGTGCCCCTGGATCCAGGTGAGGCTGGTTCCTGGGCCCGGGTGAGGCCGCGCGCCCCTGGGTCTAGGAGAGGCCACGCGCCCCTTGGTCCGGGTGAGGCCATGCGTCCCTGGGTCCAGGTGAAGCTGAATCCTGGGTCTGGGCGAGGCCATGTGCCCCTGGATTCGGGTGAGGCTGGATCCTGGGTCCAGGTGAGGCCACGTGACCCTGGGTCTAGGAGAGGCCACGCACCCCTGGGTCCGGGTGAAGCTAGATCCCGGGTCCGGGTGAGGCTGTGTGCCCCTGGATTCGGGTGAGGCTGGGTCCCGGGCCCGGGTGAGGCCACACGCCCCTGGATCCAGGTGAGGCTGGGTCCTGGGTCCGGGTGAGGCCGCACGCACTTAGGTCCGGGTGAGGCTACGCGCCCCTGGGTCTGGGAGAGGCCACGCGCCCCTGGGTCCGGGTGAGGCCTCACACCCCTGGGTCCAGGTGAAGCTGGATCCCGGGTCCGGGTGAGGCCGTGTGCCCCTGGATCCGGGTGAGGCTGGGTCCCGGGTCCGGGTGAGGCCGCGCGCACCTGTGTCCAGGTGAGGCCATGTTCCCCTGGATCCGGGTGAGGCCACGTGCCCCTGAGTCCGGGTAAAGCCGTGTCCCTGGGTCCGGCCGAGACCAAACCAGAGGGAGTCGGACCTGCATTACCACCATTTGTCCACCATCCAGAGCTGAGGGGTCAGTGCCGACATGTACACATAAGGAACTGGTGGACATTGAAATTGGGTCTCAAAAGAAGTGTTGGTCCAGAAAGAAACTCACTACAGACTGATTCATTTGCCTGTCAGCATAACTATTATGGCTCGTCTCACATTCAGTTCTTATAAGTATATCTCTAGTGACACATGATCTCGCTCATCTAGGGGAAATGATGAACAACATAAACTGATGAACAAGAACAGAACCAGAAACAAGGAGGCATCGCTCGGACTATCAGGCCTCAGAGGGAGGATAGGGGAGGATGGGAGGAGGGGGGAGAGATCAACCAAAGGACTTGTGTGCATGCATATGAGCCTATCCAGTGGTTAAGTTCAACAGGGGGTTGGGGCATCCGTGGGGAGGGGTGTGGGATGGGAGTGGGGGGATGAGGACAAATATGTGACACCTTAATCAATAAAGAAATTAAAAAAAAAAACACACAAAAAGAATGAGGCTGGAACTCTTGCCAGTTTTGCTCAGTGGATAGAGCATCGGCCTGTGAACAGAAGGGTCCCAGGTTCGATTCTAGTCAAGGGCACGTACCTAGGTTGCAACTCCTCCCAGGCCCGGGCCCTGGTCAGAGCATGTGCAGGTGGCAACCAATTGATGTGTTTCTCTCACATCGATATTTCTGTCTTTCCCTCTCTCTAAAAATCAATGGAAAAATATCCTTGGGTGAGGACTTAAAAAAAATTATAATGGGGCTGGATACACTTTCTCAAATCGGGAGCCACCTAGAGCACTTTGGAACCAGAGCCCAAAATGGGGGCTCAGCTGGGATGTTTCCATTTTGCTGGTCGTCTATGCATATTCCCAAAGCAGCTTCAACTATCACCCCGATCCCACAAACCTTCACATCATCCTACACACAACATTACCTCGTCACCATTTGTCTCTTTCTCTGCTTTACCTTTTGTTCAGAGCACACAGCACATCCTGACTTAATGTTATGCATGTGCTGGTTTGACTCTTTCATGCAAACATGCCATCATGACAAGCTCTTTGGGTTGACCACACGCTTCTAGTGCCTGGCCCATAGGAGATACTCAATACTTACCTGATAAAGGAGCCAATGAATGAATTCCTCTTAACCCAATTATAAATTTGATGAGATCCCAATAAAAATTCCAAGGGAATTTGATCAAATGATTCAAAATTCATACATACTAAAATTTAGAATATGTGTATCTTTTGAAACAGAAATTTTATTTGCAGGAAATAATTCAAAACCCGGCTGGAGTAGCTCAGTGGTTGAGCATGGACCCATGAACCAGGAGGTCATGGTTTGATTCCCATGGGGACGTGGCTGGGTTGCAGGCTTGAGACAGCTGATCAATGGTTCTCATCATTGATGTTTTCTACTCTCTCCCTTTCCCTTACTCTCTGAAATCAACAAAAATATATATTAAAAAAAGAAACTCCATATCCCTTATCAGTCATTGCCCTTTAAAAAAAAAGAGAGAGAGAGAATAATTGAGTAAATGTTCAGAGGTCATCATAGAATTATTCATAAAGCAGAAAACAAAATGTTAAATCAATTAATTAGAAGTAAATTATATAATTTATGACGTAGCAGGAAAAAAGATACTAGAAGATGTTATTTTTCAGAAACATTTTTAACATTTGAAGTAGAATATATTATCAAACAGAAATAAAACATGATTTAAAAATATAGATAAGTGTGTGTTTACATATATGACTAGCATATCTGAATGGGTATGTATAAAAATATGTGTAATTATTTCCAATTTAGTATGTGGGTGATCACTTATTTTAAACTTTTTTTTCTACCTAAAATCACAAATTATTTTTATAATAATCTACTTGTATTTTTAAAAAGAAAAAATAGAACCTAATCCAATTTCTTTATTGTAAAGATGAAGAAATTGGTCTCAAGATTTAAATTGTGTGTGTATTTGAGTATTGAAGGTGGCGATAAAGAAGTGTGTCCAGTGTAATCCACCTGGAAAGATGAGCTGGTTTGGTTTTGCCTAAAGGTTGGCAGTTTTGTGTTTTTTTTCTGAACCAAATTGTGCTTGTAAAGATAAATCTCATGACTAGCAATCAAGTGTCTTGCCACAATTCAGAAGTCCACGCACTTGACTAATTTTATCACAGACATTAATGCAGCAAAACACAGACCCACAAATATCTCAGTTTTGTTCCCTCCTTCATCCACACACACATTTTCTTGTTTCTACATGGGTCTATTCTGCCTTGTTCATTTCTCAGAATAGTTTTAGGACTCTCAATTGCCTTGCTCTCTGCTGACAAATTTATTTCAATTTCCATTCTATTCAACCTCATATGTCCATTCTTTAAGCTTCCTGCTATTCCACTTTCTTTGATTTTCTTATCTTTAAAATCTCATTCTCACATAGTTGAAGAAAAAAATCTATTTTAATATCATATAAAAAGTCACAACTTCTTAAATGGTTTTATTTCTTATAGTTTTTCATTGTTTGTACTAAATGTTTTACTCAAGTTTCTTTCACCTTATCTTTAAATTTCACATTACTTTCTTTTAGTCTTCTACCTTCCCTCTAACACCTCACTATGGAGTGTACCTCAGAAGACTTGCCTCTGGTTTAGTTCTATCATTCTTTTGTAAAGTACAATTTCCATTTAATTTTGTCCAGATAATGTTTCTTCAGTCCTTAAGGACTTAGCTCCTTACATGGGCTTTGGTGGGGGTCCTGGAGCAGCCCCCGCAGGTCTGACTTGGGTGGGGGTGTTCGGTCCTTCTGACATAGTGAGAATGGAACCTGACTCCTTGCTGTGATGGCAGAGACATCAAGACCCTCACTTTGGAAATGTCCCTAAAGGCTGTGGCCTCTACTGCTTCCAGTGACGAACTTCTTAAAGGCCTTAGTCTTGGGAAGGCATCGGGAGCAGCTGGTGCAACGAATAGACTGCACATGGCTATGGCCTCTTTTGGCACAACTGTTGTTCCCTCTTTTCTTGGTCATCTTGGAAGAGAGGGTCCCAGAGAGCCCATTCTATCATTATCATCTTCCTACTTTCTATCATTCCAACAAGCATTGGAGGTGTCCCTCCACATCCTGTGGAAATGTACGCATAGCCAGGAAAATGTATGGTATTTGCTGTGCCACTCTTAAATGAAATATTTGTATTGTCTTCAATAAATTTTTACCTAAACCTAAGAGTATCCACAAAGAGAGATTTTTGTATCCAAACATGTTTTCCAGGAGGACAAAGTCCATGAAAATAAGATCATATTAAGAATCATTTCTACTTCTGCTATCAATCATTCAATCACTTCCTTTTGCTCAGAATAAAGGTCTGAGTGTTCTCTGGCCAACTAGGACCGGGGCCCCACCTGGCAGGACCAGATGTAACTGCAGGACAGAGTGGCACCTGTGAGCTCCCAGGAGCCACACCTCAGGTGTCCCGCCCAGTGTCAGGAGCCCCAGGAGTTGCTACACAGCAAGGTCTGGGGAGGACCAGCGAGTCATGGACACAGGTTCTCTGGACTGACCTGCAAGGAGAGCCCACACCTGCCCTTGCCCAACTCCTGCCCGGCCTCACCTCTCATTGTCTCTGAGCCGCTCTAGGGCCCAGAACCAGGCCCTGAATTGCTCCTCAGGCTCTATTTTGTATTTCTGGCCAGCCTCCTACAGCAGCATTATCTCCTCTATTACTTTCTGCTCCTGGGCCCAGAGGGAAGGAGAGGATGCAGACATGGCCCAAAGGAGGTGAGGATTAGGGCAGGGAACCGGTCCTGGGTCTTAGCACACAGGGGCACCCTCCTTCCCCCTAATTCCATCCAAGCCCTTTCTGTGCTCAGAGATGGACATCAACAGCCCTTCTTCCAGGAGGTTATACTTGATGCCACCCCCTTACCCCAGCCACCAACTGGAGGGTTCTCCCACTTCTGTTATCAAACTCTCCCAATAAATGGAAGATGCAGGGAACGAGCCCAGGAGTGTGCTGGCCAGGGCATCTCTGACTGTCACTCCCCTCCCTTGCCCCAAGAGGGGCCACAGCTGCTAACCTTTTCCTTTTTCTGAGGTTGATTGGATTCCCCTGGAAGACAGCCAAAGTCCATCAGAAAGAAGCCCTTGGCCAGGACCCCTTGTGGGAAACAGGGAAAGACAGGACTAGAACCCAGGCCAGGCTCTGGGCTCCACAGGAGGGGGGACATGGATCACTATGATGGGAAAGATGCTCCAGGTCCCATGGGAGACTGTGCTGAGAGCTCAGGGTTCAACATGGGGACTCTTTGTCCCCAAAGGCCAATCCTGGTCACCCCAGCTCAGGCCCCAAGTCACCCACCTCCAGATAATCCTTCATCCAAGTCTAGTGTCCAGTATCTTCAGGAGAGTCAGAAATTTGCCAAGGAAGGGAATACACTGGGCAAACAGGGTGAGGGTGGGCTAAGTCCCTGCTCTCAGATGCCCCACAGACCCTCCCCTGAAAGCCTCCCACCCTCAGCCTCCTGACCACCCCAGGGTTCTCATGTGGAGTGGCCCAGGTCCCTTAGGGCCTCCACTCAATTGCCTCCTCCCTCACTCTCCGGGAACCCCTCTTGATCACCTCCCAGGATCTCCTTTGGGCAAATCACAGGGTCAGTGGTCCCAGGCCAGCCCCACCCCCATATCCATCCTGCACCCAGCCCAGGCCCTCCTCTTGGTCATTTCTAAGGGAGGGCTTCAGGTTCTGTGGGCACAGGAGGTGGGGCTGGAGCCCTTTTGTTACCCTGGCCTGTGGCAATCCCCATACTTGGGGCAGGCAGGAAGCACTCCCCTTGGAGGTGGGGTGAAGACAGAAGGAGCAGCAGGGCCCTGGCATCCTGAGGACAGGCTGGGCTGGTTTGGTGGGGAGGGGAAGGAATCAGGGAAGGATGAGAAGCCCCGCACTGGCACTGCATCGCCACAGGCTGCCAGAACCTCAGCCGCCTGCGAGGCAGGTGTGCCCACTCAGTCACACGGCACATCTCCTGACAGGCTGTGTGGGGAAACGTGCCTCAGAGCAGTGCACCGAGGGAGAAGAAGTGAGACTTAACTGGCTCCTTCCTGCCCTATTCCTATGGATCAAACTTTGCCCCCTGTATCCTCAGGCCAGGGAAATGTGTGGATATTTTGGTTTTAGGGAAATGACCACAGAGAAAGGCAGGCCACTCAAAGTTCTACGAGTGACTATGTCTTAGTGTGTTTGGGCTGCTATAACAACAATACCATAAACCGCATGGCTTATTAGCAACAACTTATTTCTCATAGTTTTGCAGGCTGGGAAGTCCAAGATCACGGTGCTGGTGGTTTCAGTGTCTGCTCAGGGCCTGCTTTCTGGCTCATTGACAACCTTCCCTTCACTGGGTCCTCACTTTGTGGAAGGGGCACTAATGCCAGTCATGAACGCTCCACTCTCATGCCCTAAGCACCTCCTGAAGGGCCCACCTCCAAACACCATCACATGCAGCATATGTTTTCAACATCGGAATTTGGGGGGGGCGGCCCACAAGTATTCAGTCCTCTCAGCAAGCTCCTTCTTGGAATGAAGTCTTCTGAGAAGAGGCATTTGAGCTAAACCCTGAGGGTTGGCATTCCAAATAAAGAAATGAGGATGTACCCAGATACCAAAACCACAAAGTGCAAGGAGTGTTTTGGGACTCTCAGGAGATCATCTTAGTGCAGATATAAAGTTTCAGCCAATTTTATTTTTCTGGATAAAGAATTTGAACTTTCGCCCTAACTGGTTTGGCTCAGTGGATAGAGCGTCGGCCTTCGGACTCAAGGGTCCCAGGTTCGATTCCGGTCAAGGGCATGTACCTTGGTTGCGGGCACATCCCCAGTAGGGGGTGTGCAGGAGGCAGCTGATCGATGTTTCTCTCTCATTGATGTTTCTGACTCTCTCTCCCTCTCCCTTCCTCTCTGTAAAAAATCGATAAAATATATTAAAAAAAAAGAATTTGAACTTTATTTCTTAGGCCATAAGTTGTCTATTGAATATACAGTGGATATGTTTACTGATTTAAGAGAGGAAGAGAGAGAGAGAGAGAGAGAGAGAGAGAGAGAGAGAAGAATCTTCAATCAATTGCCCCTTGCATGCCCCCTTACCTGGGATCAAACTGCAACCTAGGTATGTGCCCTGATTGGAAATCAAACTCACAACCTTTTTTGGTGTACAGGAGGACGCTCAACCAATTGAACAACGGGATCAGGGCTCCATTGATATTTTTAACCTAGAGATTCCATGCAATGGGAGAGTAGAGCTCAAGAAAGTTTTCTAGTTTCCATCAATGTGATATTGTAGTTAAATCCACGGAGGGGGGTGGGGGCAGGGTAAAGCTGGGTTTCTTAATCCAGGTCTAGGGATCACCTGGGGGTGTGTCTGTGAAGCTCAGAAATTGCACGCAATGTTTCTGTGAGGGTCTCCATGTATTTCCTGAACTTTTCCAAGGGTCTGGCCCTACAGGGTTAAAGATCACTAGCAAAGAGACAAAATCAGCATGTCCCCTCACTTCCCCAATCCCACCGGGGGAGTGAGCAAAACCAGCCTGAACGTGTGGTAGTTCAGAGTTAGGAGGCAGTTCAGGCTCGTAGTGACGTGACCGGGAGAAGATGCAGAAGCCAGGAAGGTCCTGTCACAATACAGACTCTAGCTGACTTGGTCCTGCTTCTGGGCTCTACGCTGCGCTGGGGAAGGAGGTGGTACCAGCCCGCGGACTCCCGCACCCTTCCCCGCGAGGCGGGCAGATGCTGGGACCGCAGGCTGCTGCGCCTCTCGCGAGACCCGGTCCTTCAAGGCCCCGCCCCCGGGCCCGGCGCAAAGCAGGACGGGACACCGAGATGGTTACGTCCCTTTGATTTTAGAGCGGGGAGGTAACACCTGAGGTCCTCAGCCTCAGCTCGCTCTCCCTCGGGAGCAGGGGACGGAGAGGGAATGAAAAGCTGCGGCGGCGGAGGAGTCCCCGTGACCGACTCTGCTGTTGCCCTGGGGGCGCAGCCGGGCCCGCCGCGCCGGACGCGTCCCGAGTTACACAGGGGAGGGCCCGGCCGGAGGCGCTGCTGGTCGCCGCGTGTCCCTGACCCCGCACCCGACCGCAGCGGGCGGCGCGGGGCCCGAGGGCGGCCCGGAGCCCCGGGCGGCGTGGCCTGGGGGCCTCCTTCCGAGCTGAACGTGGTGTCCGCGCGGCCGCGGCTCCGGGCGCGCCCGCCCGTCGGACGGCGCTGTGTGAGGCCCAGGCTCAGCCTGCGGGTCTCACCGACCCCTGAGGGGCCCCGGAAGCGGCCCTTTTGCCCAGACTCAGGCCAGGTGCCTTCTGTGTGCATTTGGGTTCCTCCTGAGCCGCCTCGCGGTTGCCTCTGGCAGGTAGTTCTTGCCCCCAGGAAGCGAGGCCCATGTCTCCATGTTAGCGCCTCAGTTTAATGCAGTACTTTTATAGGCGCCCCTGGGAAGTGAAAACACAAGTTGGGGGCTGTAAGAGAACCAAGTTATTAACACAAAGCGGTAATTGTACTGTGCAGATAATTCTATAGTTACTAATTCTGTGACTTCCTCTCAAAGTTTTAATATGCTGGTTATCCCGTTGACTAGAATATAGGAAGACCAGCTGGATTTTGTGGGTTTTTTTGTGTGTAAGTTTTATAAGGCACTGTGGGGTGCACATGTCCTTCTCTGCCAGGGGCTGTACACCGGGTAGTAGACAAAGAAGACATGAGAAGACATAGGCATATAGGAGAATCTTTTTTTGCAGGCCAAGTAGCCATTGCTAACAAGGAGCTATCAGACAAAACAGTTCTTCAAAGTAGTTTCACACAGTATCTGTGCCAAGCAGCCCTTGCTAATACAGTAGCAAACAGGAGCACCCACTGGTTAGTAACACATTTTTATACTAACTTAGACACAAAGGCTTCTTGCCAAAGAGTGACATCAGTATTTGGGTTATAGTAAGGTACTCCTGCGCAGCGTGTGCAGTACAATCACACTGTGTCCTTGCTTAGATTGGCCTTGAACATCCTGATGAGGGTTCCCCTGCTCAGATTGACCTTGAACATCCTGATGAGGGTTCCCCTGCTCAGATTGGCCTTGAACATCCAGCGTACTTTGTGAAGTCCCATGTCCCGCGTGGTTCAAGGTTTGGGCTCTGGAAGAGGACCCGCATGCAAATGAAAGAGACAAGACAAGAAATAATTTGGAAATACTGGGGGATCAGGCTGGAGTCCAGCTCAAGAGGAAGGACTCCGCTTGGGCAACGGCCTCACCATCCTTTTATTCAATTTGGGATACACCTGTAGCCCTTAGGCAGGCAATTTCCAGTAACAGGCAGACTATCTTATCAGTAAGGATTTTTAAAAAATATATTTTATTGATTTTTTACAGAGAGGAAGGGAGAGGCATAGAGAGTTAGAAACATTGATCAGCTGCCTCCTGCACACCTCCTACTAGGGATGTGCCTGCAACCAAGGTACATGCCCTTGACCAGAATCGAACCTGGGACTCTTCAGTCTGCAGGCCGACGCTCTATCCACTGAGCCAAACCGGTTAGGGCATCAGTAAGAATTTACATGACTATCTGGTGGGGAAGTTGCTTCAGCTACCATTGTCTGTTCTAAATAGTGGCTGTACAGCCCTGACCTTTGCCAGAGCTCAAGGGTCACCAGCCTTCCGGGTTCCTTGTCCACACCTCTCTGCTAGTGAATACAATGGGTGGCTTCCCACAGTACTCTGATTAGGCTCCCACAGGCACTATCTCAGTCATGTCCCATGTTTAATTGTTCTCAAAACTGACTTATCAAAAGGAGGAAAAAGTGTCATGAAAGTGACATAACCGTTATCTCAGGAATAACACTTAATTCAAAGAAAACACAACTGAAACTTTAGAGGAGCTGCATGGCAACCACAAGCTCAGATATTTCAGCCAAGAAAGCTGCTGGTGCCAAAAAGACTTCAGAGGAGAAACAAAGTCAAATTGATGTGAATGCCATTTCAAACACTGTTTTTAAAGGTTATCTAGTGCTGACATGAATGTTTGTTTTGATTCCTGTTTTTGAGGATTGCAGTTTAACCGTGATGCCACAAAACCGTTTTTCATATAAGTGTTGTCTCTGAGACAGAACTGGCATCCACCTTACACAGTGTCCGAATTTGACTGGCTGTCAGTTACTGTTTGTAGAAATGTCCTGGAAGTAAGGGGTGAGGGCTATTTCTACCCACAGCTCATCCACTTCTTTGTAGTAATAAGCTGAACTGTAGTACATTATGTTAATTCAAAGCTAGAACTGTTAAGTTTGAAAACAAGCCTGACTGATCCATTGCCAGTTATTTTATTCATGCCTTGGTCTTTTGGGTTTGCACCAGAAATTGGAATTGCTTGCAATTATATGTTTAGGTGGAATCAGGCTCAAAATTACTGATGACATTTAATAGTTTCTTAAAGCATAAGTGGTTCAACTTTTGATGAATTAGAAATGATATGTTGTTTCTTTCATTTCAATATGCCAGTGATTTGTTAGGTTTGCTTTTTAAATGGTGTTCCAGCATTTGAACAAAATTGTCTTTTGAATGTGAAATGTGAAATGTGGAGAAATTAGTGAGTAGTAGTAGGAAATGTAGGATAAATATTGTGGTACATAAGTGCTTGTCTCTCAGCCCAATGGTTTCCTACAGTTGATTTTGTCAGCAACTAAAATGTAGCTGTAATGTTAATTATGTACTGATAGTGTAAGGTAACTATAAAATGATAACTGTAATTACCTGAAAGAGTCAGATCTGGAATGCCATTGATGTTATTATTACTTGTACACCTACAATGTGATAGGATTGTATGACACTAATCTAAAGATTAATGGCTCTTTTGTAAACTTATGATAATTTTCTTCTGGTATTGATTCCAACAGCTGACCAGAATGTGTTTGAATTCATACAGAAATAATGTTGATATCTGAACCCATGTCGAACTTCTATGAAGAAAGGGCAACAATGATCGCAGCTGGGGATTTGCAGGAATTTGTTCCTTTCTTCTAGACCACTGCAAACACCACCCTAATGCTTTGAACCTTCAGCTTCGGCAGCTGCAGCCAGCCTCTGAGTTATGGTCGTCTGATGGTGCTGCTGGCTTGGTGGGATCCCTGCAGAAGGTTACAATCCACGAAAAACAGAAGGTTTTATTAAGATTCTCAGTTTGTTTTTGAAATGTAGAGAGATGCGATCTACTTGTAATTTAAGGCTACCCAGATGCAACTGAGAAATGAGTATAATGCTATTTCTAGGGAATAGGTTACAGGTTAAGGTTACTAGGGTACAGGTTAAGATTTGGTAATTTTTATCAAAGCTAAAAATAATGACCTTATTGTATTATTGTGCCATGGCTGTTTATTTAGACATATAACTCAGGGATTTATAATGAGAATCTCTATGATTATGGTCCATTTAAAACTCTTTCTTCACTTAGTATGTGGGGACCAGATTTCATGTTATTTGATGGTTAGATAGTAGAGTTAGCAATGGTCTCTGCTGCCAAAAATTTAGTTTCTATAGGAGAAAAGAAATGCCACATAGATAAGGTATTAGTTTTTAAATAGGGGAATGAGAAGTAAGTGCATGTTAAACAGACAATCTTTGTCATCTTAATTCCACTTCTGTATCTCTTTTGGGATACCAAAATTTCCGTAAGTGGGAGTCTATGTAGTTAGGAATCTAAACCTTTCTCTACCCTGTCCATTTTGACGGTTGGGACAAGGGCAGGAAGGTGAATGTATATGCAGTTTGAAGCACGGAAGTCTGCATGGTGGGTAAGCTCCCCCAGTGACACATGTGCACTTCACTGCCCCCTCTGCATCACCCCCCATATGCTTAATATGTCTTTTTAGTCTCCCAAGAATGTTGGTTTAATTTTTGGATATATAGGTAAAGTCTAATTTTTGTTTATTTATGTTTTTGGCAGCATAAAATGGTCATGTAATAATAAAATACTTAATATAGAGAATTCTTGAGTAAATTCTCATTTTTTAAATCCTGTAAGATACAGTATAATACATACACCCAGACCCCCTCCTCTGTTAATCAGTGGCACCAAACCTAAGAGTTGGCCTTGAACTGAGTCTTACTCCACAGACAGAGAGTAGGAGACTTGTATCTGGATTGCTGTTCAATTTTAATTAATAAATCTTGCTCCATACTGTTGCAAAAGAAATAAAAATAGCGCTTAAACATGTCTTATGTAGGTAAATTTTTAAGGAAAGCTGGCAGTTAAGAAGAGGCAGAAGTGAAATTGGAGAAGTGGATTATGACGAGAAACTCTATGTGGCTGGAAATATGGTGATCTGGAGCAAAGGAAGTAAAAGTCAGGCATTGGTTTTTTACAAGGCCTTTACAGTTGATAGTCCTGTTCAACAGGTGAGTTTATTTGAATTTTAGTATCTGATTGACTATTGAATAATTTTTTTAACATATTTTATTGATTTTCTACAGAGAAGAAGGGAGAGGGATAGAGAGTTAGAAACATCAATGAGAGAGAAACATCGATCAGTTGCCTCCTGCACACCCCCCACTGGGGATGTGCCTGCAACCAAGGTACATGCCCTTGACCAGAATCGAACCTGGGACCCTTCTGTCTGCAGGCTGATGCTCCATCCACTGAGCCAGACCAGTCAGGCTTGAATAATCAAAATAAAAAAAAGCTTTTATCTTAAAATTTAACAGAAATAATAATAATAAAAAAAGTATAATGATCCCAGTTGCTAGGTATATGATTTAATATGTAGTGAAGATAATGGTAGGGAAATAAACATTTAATTTATTTTCTATATCATCACTTTTTTACACTGTCCTTTGTCAATTTAATGGTAATGTTTAAACTTACTTGAGTAATTCAATTAGTTATTGTCAAAAAAATTTTATGACATATATAAGGGAATCCTACCTAATAATAGACAAATATGCAAATTGACCATACCTTCGCTATGCCCGTGATTGGTCAGGAGGCATGGGGGGGCAGGACTCGGGGTGACCGGGGTGGCCGATTGGGCCGGCGGGACGCTGAGCTCACGTCGCCAGTGGCGGCTCGAGCTCAGCGTCTGCGCCATGGCTGTGCTGTGGCACAGTAGGGGCCTCTGGGGCAGCGAGCTCACGTCCCACCGTGGACCATCAAAAGCGTGGGAGCTGGGTGCCTGTTCACTCAGGCACCAGGCTTTTCAGAAGCCTCCACCGCGCTGGAGGCTTCTGAAAGGCCTGGTGCACCAGTGATCAAAAGCAAAAGCGTGGGAGCTGGGTGCCTGTCAGCTCAGGCACCAGGCCTTTCAGAAGCCTTCGCCACGCCGGAGGCTTCTGAAAGGCCTGGTGCACCAGCGGACAGATACCCAGCTCCCCCGCGATCGAAAGCAAAAGCGTGGGAGCTGGGTGCCTGTCCACTCAGGCACCAGGCCTTTCAGAAGCCTCCGCCGCGCTGGAGGCTTCTGAAAGGCCTGGTGCACCAGCGATCAAATGCAAAAGCGTGGGAGCTGGGTGCCTGTCTGCTCAGGCACCAGCCGACAGGCACCCAGCTCCCCTGTGAGCGAAAGCGAAAGCGTGTAGGGGACCCTACACGTGCATGATTCAATCATGCACTGGGCCTCTAGTCCTATATAATAAAAGGGTAACATGCAAACTAACTGAGGAACAACCAGGAACCATTGGGCACTATGACACTCACTGGCCACCAGGGGCAGATGCTCAACGCAGGAGCTGCTACCTGGTGGTCAGTGCGCTTCCTCAGGGAGCACCGCTCAGCCAGAAGCCAGCTCATGGCTGGCCAGCGCAGCAGCAGTGACTGGAGCCTCTCCTGCCTCCGTGGCAGTGCTAACGATGTCCGACTAATGGCTTAGGGGAGTGGGCCTACGCTGGCAGGTGGACATCCCCCAAGGGGGGCCTGGATTGCAAGAGGGCGTAGGCCATGTTGAGGGACCCCCCACCCCAAATGCATTAATTTTCGTGCACCAGGCCTCTAGTAAGAATATATTAACACATGATTATATTTGGTTGCATTTGAATATATAAAAATTAGGTTCATAGGAAAAATACTCGGAGAGTAAGGGAAAGGAAAAAAATCTAATTTGCTGTCATTGAACATGCTTGGGTTGCTGGCTTGATGATCCCCAGTAAGGGGTGTGCAGGAGGCAGCCGATCAAAGTTTCTCATCGATGTTTCTACCTATCCTTCTCTGAAGTCAATAAAAATATACTTATACTAGAGGCCTAGTGCATGAAATTTGTGCACTGGAGGGAGGGGGTCCCTCAGCCCGGCCTGCGCCCTCTTGCAGTCTGGGACCCCTCACTCCTTACCACCCACCTGTTCAGTGCTCCTTACCGCTTGGCTCGCTGCTCCTTAGCACTACTGCGGGGGTGGGAAAGGCTCCTGCCACTGCTGCTGCGCTCGCCATCTGTGAGCCCGGCTTCTGGCTGAGAGGTGTTCCCCCTGTGGGAGCGCAGTGACCTAATGGTTGTTTAGGCTTTTATTATATAGACTAGAGGCCCGATGCATGAAATTCATGCACAGGTAGAGTCCCTAGGCCTGGCCGGTGATCAGGACTGATCTGTAGGGTGACCGGACGGGGCAATCGGGGGTAGGGTGGGGGGGGGGGCCACTGGCACCTGCCTTGGCTGGCCTGGGGCCTGCAGGCTGGGGGCAGCTCCTGCATTAAGCATCTGCCCCCTGGTGGTCAGTGTGCATCATAATGACCAGTCGTTCCACTGGTTGTTCCACCGTTCAGTCGATTTGCGTATTAGGCTTTTAATATTATATAGATATGTATTTATATTTCATAAACTTATATATAAACTTATATGTATATTTATATATAAAAACTATATATATTTCTAACTGATTAAAAAAATAATAAAAACAAATAAAAATTAGTAATTATGCATTTGCCCTGCCTTTTTAGGAAGCCTTACAGTTCATCTCCAGTTAATAAAGGAAAACCCTTATTTAAAGAATACTAGCTAATAAATATAGAAGGAATTGTAGAATTTGAAAATCACTGTTCTGTGTAACCTCTGATTCAAACAAGGATTGTAAATGGGATAGTAATGCTATTGTGTGAAAGGTACTTAGCATGGCACCAAGGTGTTACTCAAAGTGAAGAAACAAATGCATCTCTACTCTGAAGCTGCATATTGTTCTCTGCCTCAATAATCTGGTGGGTTTACCATCACTAATATGGGACAGAGGACTATTTTATACCTACAGCTGTGATGTAGCATGGAGACATGATGCCATCTACTCAGTTTTCTTCTCTAAAATATTTGACATGAATATGTAGACCTAACTTCCAGTTACAGGAATTATAGAGGATCAATTTATAAAATTAGATGAGGAATGGGTGGAGGTATAGATGAAACAAGAACCATTATTGAGAATGATTGAAGTTGGCTGTTGGGGATTTATTATGTTACTCTGTTTACTTTGTATATATTTGAAATTTTCTATAATAAAAACTTAAAGAAAAAAACACTTATGAGATACAATCAGACAAATCCAGAATATGGAATAGTCTACATTCTGGTCTCCTTAAAGAGTTAGTCATGGAGGGGGAAAAAAGGTGGGGCCTGTTCTAGGTTAAAAGACACTAAAGGACATCACCAAATGCAATATTTTTTGCACCATGTTGAATGAACTTTGATTGAGTCCTGGTTCTAGAAAATTGTCTTAAAATAGCATTTTGGGGAAAATTTGAAAAAGTTGCAAATGGACTGAATATTAGGTGATGTTAGAAAAATTTTTTCTTAGGCAAGATGGTGGTTTTGTGGTGTATAGGAGAAAATATTTATTTTGGGCAAATGCATGATGAAGTCATGATGTGGGGGGTTTTCAGGTAGTTAGCACCCCCCACTCAAATCCCCCACATGCACATAAGCAGATAGGGCATAATGTTCACAACTGTTAGATTTATTTATTTATTTTTAAAACATATTTTTATTGATTTTAGTGAGGAAGGGAGAGAGAGGAACATCAATAACATCAGTGGTGAGAAGAGAATCATTGATCGGCTGCCTCCTACATGCCCACTATTGGGGATTGAGCCCGCAACCTGGATATGAGCCCTTGACCAGAATCAAACCCGGGACCAGTCCGCAGGCTGATGCTCTATCTACTGAGCCAAACTAGCTAGGCTTTAATAACTGTTAGGTTTAGATAAACAGGTGTTCACTGTATTGCTTCAACTTTTCTTACTGAATATTTTTAGAATAAAAAGTTTCTGGGAAGAGTAGAATATATTTATAGCAGTTGAATTAATTGTTGGGCTATTGACAAGAGATTTCAAGACTTTTTGACTAATGTTAAATTCCTTAGTGGGAAGCACTGAAATCTTGATACCTGGACATTGTTTTTTGTGTTTTCCCCCATTAACTGTTTCCTGATGAACATTGTACCCTTCTAACAATATATTGGGAACGATAAACTGAATTACTCCTAAACTTGAGGGCATGTGTAAAAGCATTTCTGTCCAGGAGTGTGGAAGCCAGTGACCATTTTGATGATATTTCCCCCCCATGTAACCATAAGGTTAGTGTAGTTGTGAAAGTGGCATGATGATATCCAACTAGTTCTTTTTTTTAAAAAAAAAAATACATTTTTAATGATTTCAGAGAGGAAGGGAGAGGGAGAGAGAGATAGAAACATCAATGATGAGAGAGAATCATTGATTGGCTGCCTCCTGCACAACCCACACTAGGGATCGAACTCACAACCCAAGCATATGCCCTGACCTGGAATCAAATTGTGACCTCCTGGTTCATTGGTTGATGCTCAACCATGGAGCCATGCTGGCTGGGTTCAAACTAATTTTTTGCTTCTATGTTTCCATCTTAAATTCTCCTAGGGATGATTGTATGTTTACTAGATTCCATGTATGTGCAGTTATATGAATTGTCTCTTTTGTCTCCTTTACCTTAAGATTGCTTGTAAATAGAACAGTAAGATTTTTAATTTCAGTCATTTTGGTCTGGAAAACATATTGTTTTTTTTTTTATTATTGAGGTATTATATGTGTACATATCTTACCATTACCCCCCCACCCCACACCCATACATGCCCTCACCCCCCAGAGTTTTGCGTCCATTGTTTATCCTTATATGCATGCATACAAGTCCTTCGTTTGATTTCATAACTCCCCCACCTCTCCCTAACTTTCCCCCTGTAATTTGAAAGTCTGTTTGATGCTTTACTGTCTCTGTATCTATCTTTTTGTTCATCACTTTATAATGTTCTTTACTATCCATAAATGAGTGAGATCATGTGGTATTTTTCTTTCATTGACTGGCTTATTTCACTTAGCATAATGTTCTCCAATTCCATCCAGGTTGCTGCAAATGATGAGAATTCCTTCTTTTTTATGGCAGCATAGTATTCCATTGTGTAGATGTACCACAGTTTTCTGATCCAGTCATCTGCTGATGGGCACCTAGGCTGTTTCCAAATCTTAGCTATTGTAAATTGTGCTGCTATGAACATAGTGGTGCATATATCCTTTCTGATTGGTGTTTCTAGTTTCTTCGGATATATTCCCAGGAGTGGGATTACTGGGTCAAATGGGAGTTCCATTTTCAGTTTTTTGAGGAAACTCCATACTGTTCTCCACAGTGGCTGCACCAGTCTGCATTCCCACCAGCAGTGCACGAGGGTTCCTTTTTCTCCGCATCCTCGCCAACACTTGTCGTTTGTTGATTTGTTGATGATAGCCATTCTGACAGGTGTGAGATGGTACCTCATTGTTGTTTTGATTTGCATCTCTCGGATAATAAGTGACTTTGAACATGTTTTCATGTGTCTCTTGGCCTTCCTTCTGTCTTCTTTTGAAAAGCTTCTGTTTAGGTCTGTTGCCCATTTTTTTATTGGATCATTTATCTTCCTTTTATTAAGTTGCATAAGCTGCCTGTAGATGTTGGAGATTAAACCTTTATCAGTGATAGCATTTGCAAATATGTTCTCCCATGCAGTAGGCTTTCTTGTTGTTTTGTTGATGGTTTCTTTTGCTGTAAAAAAGCTTTTTATTTTGATGTAGTCCCATTTGTTAATTTTCTCTTTAGCTTCCATTGCCCTAGGGGCAGTGTCAGTGAAGAATTTCTTTTGGCATATGTCTGAGATTTTGCTGCCTGTGGATTGCTCTAGTATTTTTATGGTTTCCTGTCTTATGTTTAAGTCCTGTATCCATTTTGAGTTTATTTTTGTGTATGGTGTAAGTTGGTGATCTAGTTTCATTTTTTTGCATGTATCTGTCCAATTTTCCCAACACCATTTATTGAAGAGACTGTCTTGACTCCATTGTATGTTCATGCCTCCTTTGTCAAATATTAATTGAGCATAGTGGTTTGGGTCGATATCTGGATTCTCTATTCTGTTCCATTGATCAATATGTCTGTTCTTGTGCCAGTACCAGGCTGTTTTGAGAACAGTGGCTTTGTAATACAGCTTGAAATCTGGTATTGAGATCCCACCTACTTTATTCTTCTTTCTCAGGATTGCTGTGGCTATTCGGGGTCTTTTTTTATTCCAGATGAATTTTTGGAGAGTTCTTTCTAGGTCTGTGAAATATGCTGTTGGTATTTTGATGGGGAGTGCATTGAATCTGTAGATTGCTTTGGGTAGTATGGACATTTTAATGATGTTGATTCTACCAATCCATGAACATGGTATGTTCTTCCATCTGTTTACCTCTTCCTCTATCTCTTTTTTCAGTGTCCTGTAGTTTTCTCCGTATAGGTCTTTTACCTCCTTAGTTAAGTTTATTCCTAGGTATCTTAATTTTTTTGGTGTGATGGTAAATGGGATTGCTTTTTTAGTCTCTCTTTCTGTAAGTTCATTATTGGTGTATAGAAAAGCCATAGATTTCTTGGCATTAATTTTGTATCCTGCTACATTGCCGAATTCATTTATTAAGTCTATTAGTTTTTTTATGGAATCTTTTGGGTTTTTTATGTACAATATCATGTCATCTGCAAATAAGGACAGCTTCACTTCTTCTTTTCCAATTTGGATGCCTCTTATTTCTTCTTCTTGCCTAATTGCGATAGCTAATACTTCCAGTACTATGTCAAACAGGAGTGGTGAGAGTGGGCATCCCTGTCTTGTTCCTGTTCTTAGGGGAAATGGTTTTAGTTTTTGCCCATTGAGTATGATGTTTGCTGTGGGTTTATCAAATATAGCTTTTATTATGTTGAGGTATGATCCTTCTATTCCCACCTTGTTGAGAGTTTTTATCAAGAAAGGGTGTTGGATTTTGTCAAATGCTTTTTCTGCATCTATTGATATGACTATGTGATTTTTATCTCTCAGTTTGTTTATGTGATGTATCACGTTTATTGATTTGTGGATATTGTACCATCCTTGCATTCCTGGGATAAATCCTACTTGGTCATGGTGTATGATCTTTCTGATGTACTGCTGGAGCCGATTTGCTAGAATTTTGTTGAGGATTTTGGCATCTATGTTCATGAGGGATATTGGCCTGTAATTCTCTTTCATTGAGTTGTCTTTATCTGGTTTTGGTATTAGGGTGATGCTGGCTTCATAGAAGGAGCCTGGAAGTGTTCCTTCCTCTTGAATTTTTTGGAATAGTCTGAGGAGGATAGGTTTTAGTTCTTCCTTGAAAGTTTGGTAAAACTCTCCTGTGAAGCCGTCTGGCCCCGGGCTTTTGTTTGCCGGAAGCTTTTTGATGACTGCTTCAATTTCTTCCATAGTTACTGGCATGTTGAGCTGTTTAGATTCTTCCTGATTGAGTTTTGGAAGGTTGTATTTTTCTAGGAATATGTCGATTTCCTCGAGGTTGTCCAGTTTGTTGGAATAGAGTTGTTCGTAGTATTTTGTAACAATCCTTTGTATTTCTTCGGGGTCTGTTGTTATTTCACCTCTTTCATTTCTGATTTTGTTTATTTGGGTCCTCTCTCTTTGCTTCTTGGTGAGCCTGGCTAGAGGTTCATCAATCTTGTTTATCCTTTCAAAGAACCAGCTCTTGGTTTTGTTGATCTTTTGTATTGTTTCTTTGGTCTCTATGTCGTTTATCTCCGCTCTGATCTTTATTATTTCTTTCCTTCTGCTTACACTGGGCTTATCTTGTTGCTCTCTCTCTAACTCTTTGAGTTGTTGGGTTAGGTAATTTATTATCATTGTTTCTTGTTTTTTGCAGTAGGCTTGTAGAGCTATGAACTTCCCTCTCAGGACTGCTTTCGCTGTGTCCCATAGATTTTGGATTGTTGTGTTTTCATTGTCATTTGTTGCCATGATGTTTTTTATTTCTTCCTTGATGTCTTTGGTAACCCAGTCATGGTTTAATAGCATGCTGTTTAGTCTCCAAGTGTTTGATTTCTTTGGGTTGTTTTTATTGTAGTTGATTTCCAGTTTTATGCCACTGTCGTCTGAGAAGATACTTGATATGATTTCTATCTTCTTGAATTTGGAGAGACTTTGCCTATGTCCTAACATATGGTCTATCTTTGAAAATGACCCATGTGCACTTGAGAAGAATGTATATTCTGTGGCTTTGGGGTGAAATGTTCTGAAGATGTCAATTAATTCCATCTGTTCTAGTGAGTCATTTAGGATTGATGTTTCTTTGCTGATTTTTTTGTTTAGAGGATTTTTCCAATGGTGATAGTGGGGTATTGAAGTCTCCTACTATGATTGTATTGCTGTCAATCTCTCCTTTGATACCTTCCAGGAGTTTTTTAATGTATCTTGGTTCTCCTGTATTGGGTGCATATATGTTTACCAGAGTTATTTCTTCTTGTTGGATTTCTCCCTTTAGTATTATGAAGTGGCCTGCATTATCTCTAGTTATGTCCTTCACTTTGAGATCTAATTTGTCAGATATAAGTATTGCTACCCCAGCTTTTTTTTCATTTCCATTCGCCTGGAAAACCTTTTTCCAGCCCTTTACTCTCAGTCTGTATGCATCCTTTTTTTTGAGGTGGGTTTCCTGTAGACAGCAGATATATGGGTTTTGTTTTCTTATCCTATCTGTTACCCTGTGTCTTTTGATTGGGGCATTCAATCCATTTACATTTAAAGTTATTATTGATAGGTACTTATTTGACGCCATTTTTATTCTATACCCCTGTGTTCCTTCTTTGCTTCCTATTTCTTTCTTTTTTTTTTTTTTACAGCAGACCCTTTAGCATTTCTTTCATTGCTGGTTTGGTGGTGATAAACTCCCTTAGTCCTTTTTTGTCTGTGAAGCTCCTGATTTCACCTTCAATTTTGATTGATAGCCTTGCTGGGTACAGTATTCTTGGATTTAGACCCTTCCTTTGCATGACTTTGTATATTTCATTCCATTCCCTTCTGGCCTGATGAGTTTCTGTTGAGAAATCAGTTGCTAGTCTGATGGGGGTTCCTTTGTATGTAACTGTCTGTCTCTCTCTGGCCGCTTTTAAGATTCTTACTTTGTCGTTGGTGTTTGCCAACTTAATTATAATGTGCCTTGGTGTCGGTCTTTTGGGGTTCATTTTGCTTGGAACTCTGTGAGCTTCTTGGATTTGTGTGGGTTTTTTCTTCCCTATATCAGTGAAGTTTTCTGTTATTATTTCTTCAAACAGGTTTTCTATTCCTTGCTCAGTTTCCTTTCCTTCTGGCACCCCTATTATCCTGATGTTGTTTTGTTTTGTGTTGTCCCGAAGTTCCCTTAGGCTCTCCTTGATCTTTCTAATTTTTGTTTCTAGAAGCTGTTGTAATTGGGTATTTTTTTCCATCTTGTCTTCTAGCTCACTTATGCGGTCCTCTGCTTCGTCTAGTCTACTCTTGATGCTTTCTATTGAGTTCTTTACAGCAGCGATGTCATTTTTCATTTCTTCTTGGTTCTTCTTCATTTCCTCTTGGTTCTTACTCATATTGTTGAATTTGTCTTCCATCCTTTTCAGCCACTTTATGACCATTTCTCTGAATTCTTTCTCTGATAGGTTGTTTGCCTCTAAATCGTTTACTTCCTTTTCTGGTGATGCCTGCTTTTCTTTCCTGTGGGGGCTATTTCTTTGTCTCCTCATGGTCTCTCTTCTCCGGATGTCTGGTTATATAGATTTCTCTCTCTGGCGTTGATTTAAAGGTACAAAATACAACACAACCAACCACAACAGACAAGGCACTGAACAGAATTGTATTCACGATATTAATAACCTCCAATAAAGGTAACCACCAGAGAAAGACAAATTAGGGAATAGGAGTGGAAGAGGGAGAGTAAAAAGAAAGAACAACAACAAAAAAAACAAAGAGTGTGAATCTGAACTTGGGAAAAGAGCAGAAAGAAAGAAAAAAAAAGAAAAGAAAAAAAAGTAAGAGAGACAAGAACGATACTAAGAGAGAAAAGGGGAACAAACTATATATATGGGGAGTAAACTCCACTAGAACAACCACTATTCCCAGCAAATTCCAGCAACACGAGCCTGGAGATTAATACAAACTGCAACAGCAGCTAATATCAAGTGAGGCAAGGGAAAACAAAAGTAAAAAACAAACAAAAACAAAGCAAACAAAAGAACCAACCAAACCAACAAAAAGAATAATCAAAACAATCTCATAAAAATTCAATCTAATCAACATTCAAGCAAACAACAACAAAAGGCCAGAGAGAAAAATAATTTTTTTAAGGTAGCGTAGAGAGAGGTATGTATGGATTTGGAGCTGGGGGTTGGGAATTAGATATATAAGTAGGGTGAAGTTTTAGCAGAGAGTAAACTGAAAAAGTAGGGAAAATCTAAAGCCAGAAAGGGTTAAGATAAACAGGAGACCAAAAGGGGAAAGGTTAGGAGGAGAGTGATGGCATAATGTTAGCTTTGAGATAGGGTAAAACGATTGTAAGGGAAAGATGCAAATCGAATGTAGGACACTAATCCAAAAATAAAAGACAGAGAAAATCAACTGACATTAAAAAAAAAAAGTAAAATAATAGTAATAATAATGCTGATTGAAAATAAAAATGTAATAATTAAAAAGGTGAAAATCGAGTGAGGAAAAAGAAAAAAATTTAGTTTCTTAAGTAAAAGATGCAAAAAATGAAAATAAAAAAATGAGAATAAAAAAATTGAAAAAAGAATTTAAAATTAAAAAATAGGAAGACTAAAATGTGCAGTAGCGGCTGTCATTCACTTCCTCTATTATTCTGTTTGGTACGCCTGTTTCCCAGTCTGGGCGGTATTTCAGTTCAGCTTCATTCCAGGGCTCCTCAGTGTTGGAAGCCAGTCCTGCTTTTTAAGCCGGCTGTGTCTTAATTTCTCGTATTTATTTTTGATTACACCAGAGACAATTAGCGTTTCAGCCCCTGGGTGGCAGTGTTTCTGCATTGACTTCCGGGCCTCTCTAGCTTTTTTTTTTTTTTTTTTCCCCCTCTATGGCACTCACTACTGGTTTGTGGAGGTGTGCGCCTCAGAGCTGCCTCTCTGATGGTCACACCCAGCTCTGCTCCCCAGGTTCCGGAAAAACAACTTCCCCCTGCAGTCCCCCAGGGCCTTTCCACCTGGGTTTTTCTATGTATTGGGCTTAGCAATCAGAGTCGGAAAGAGCCCAAGTGTGCGGACAGTGGGTCTGTGCGCCAGACTAAGGATACTGCACTCCTTTGAAAATTCTTAGTCTGACCCTCCTCGTCAGATTAAAATGAGTTGCTTTCAAGAGGTCACTTCTGTTAGCAGCTCAGAAGACCCCCCTCCACATTCACAGATCACGGCAGTTCCAACTGCCACCGATTTTTCTAGGCACAGACCTCCCGGTTCCTGCTGGTCCTGCGGCTGCCGCGCTTCCCTCACCCAGCGCTTCCCTCACCCACCGCGGGGATTAGAAACCACTCCTTATTTCAGGCGAAATCTGACCTTTCCGTGGTGCAGTGAAGAGTTCCTTTGAATCCGAATGTTTGCGCCTATAGGGGACCGGTGGTCTGGTGCTCGCAGCAGTTCAGTGTTTGCAGTTGTCGCGGAAAGTCAGGTTTCCAATAAAATCCTCCTTTCCTTGCAAGATGGCGAGGCGCCCTGTGAGCCCGCAGCTCCTGGAGGGGACCCAGCCCCTGTGGGTGCTGCACGGTCAGGGGAACACTGCCCAGCACTCCCCCGCCTTCTCCTGGAGTTTAGCTGTCCCTTGGCTTGCCCACATACACTCCCTCTGCGAGCCTCTGCTTCTCCTACTCTCCTCCCCAGGACCAGACTCCAAACCCGACTCTATTCCGTCGCCATTTTTTCCTAATCTGCTCCTGGAAAACATATTGTTATTTAGTCTTCTTACTATATGGAGGAAGATATTTTAGATTTTGGTTAGGAATCAATACCAGGTATATGTGACTCAGATTTAGTTGAACAAATTAAACAGATAACTGAAATGCTGTATGCAGATAAAGTGCCATATAATAGCTGTGTGTCCACAGTGTGGTGAGAGACAGGGGGACTGGCTCTGAAGGAAGGATTGCTCAAAGAAATTGCTGATTGAACTGGAAGTTGGGAAAAGAAGGGCATTCTAGGCAGAGGGAATCAGCCAAATGATTTATGGAAAAACATGATGTTTTCTAAGTTCAGAATGGATGTACAGAGGGTTTGGGTGTGAAGAGATGCTTGCAGGTGCTGAGTGGATCCAAACTGAAGGGCCTTGTTTGTACCTGGGAAGTTGGAATTTAAACTATACACAGAAAGAGCCTATCAAGGATATTAAAATGGAAAGTACATCTTCAGTTCTATATTTTGAGAAGCTATGACTTTGGTGGCAATGTGTAGGATTGGCTGGAGAGTAGAGAGACTGTTGTCAAGGATACTGTTTTATGATAGGGGGCAAAGACTGGCTCTGAAGAGAGAAGACAGAGATGAGAGACAGAGCCGAGGGAATGTGCAAGTGGCTAGTGATGTCTGAGACATCAGGAGTAAGGGAGAGTGTGAAAATACTATTGGGATGGGGAAGGGAGTGGGCTGAAAGAGATTAATGGGGGGGGGGAGTATATAATACTTTCAACAATAAAGATTTTAAAATAAAAATGAAATACTATCTGCTTTTACAAACTGGGAGAATGGGACTTCATAAAAGGAAGCTGAGTCAATAATAGGTACAAGTGTAGATTTTGGACTTTGAGGTGGGAGTGCAGCTCTAATGCCGGTTCTTCCTAACTCAACAACCACAGAACAGATAATTCCATTTATAAGCGGACAGAGGGCTTGAATGGACATTTCTCTAAAGATGTGCACATGGCCATGAAACAGTGCTCAGCATGTTTAATCATTAGGCAAATGCAAATCAAAACCACAATGAGATACCATGTCATACCTACTGGAATGAGTGATACATAAAAAAATAAGTGAGGATGTTGCAACTGGAACCCTGTGATAACTGGTGGAGAAGTAAAAAATGCCACCGTGGGAAACCATTTGACTGTTTCTCAAAAAGTTAAACCTAGGCAAGGTGGAGGGGATCAATGGGGGATAAAGGAGGGACCTATAATATTTTCAACAATAAATTTCAAGATAAATTAGGGGGAAAAAAGTTAAACCTAGAGTCACCATATGATCCAACAATTCCCCTTGTGGGTATATATACACAAAAGAATTGAAAGCAGGAACTCAGTCAAACACCAGTGTTCATAGCAGCATTATTCACAATAGTTGAAATTGGAAACAACCCAAGTATGTATGGAGAAATGACTGGATATACAATATGTGGTATATGCCTAGAATGAAATATTTAACCTTTAAAATGAAGGAAATCCTGAGATGTGCTACAATATGGATGAACCTTGAGGATGTTATACCCAACATAACAAATACTGCATAATTCCACCTTAATGGGGGTACTTTTCTTCGAATAGGCAAATTCATAAAGATAGCAAGTACAATAGAAGCTGAGTGAGGGAGACATGGGGAATTGTTGAATTGGTAGTTTCTGTTTGGGATAATGGAAAAATTCTGAAAATGGATAGCAATGAGGTTGCACAACTTTATGAACGAATGCATTTAATGCTACTGAATTTATATACCACAAAATGGTTAAAATGGTAAATTTTACATGTATATTTAACCACAATTGAAAAACCCATAAAATACCATTAAATAATTTCAAGTAAGTGATTGTTAGGCATGCTAGTGAAAGTTGAATGGCATTTCCTAGTTTATATTTTTGCAAGATGACAGGAAAAGTTTAGTTTTTCTAAAGTTTTTTTTCTGAAGTGAGTCTAGGAATGTCTAAGAATGATATGATCAGTAAGAAATCTGTAGGTTATGAAATAGTTCTTCTGATAATCTTTAGTTTTATACAGGACATAGGGTCGATACAGGTTGAGCCGCTGTTTGAGGTCACTTTTATGGCAAGGCTTCTATCTAGTAGGTTTTTAAATTTTTGTCTATTCAACATAAAATTTATTTCCACACATAGTTTATCTTTCCTTATAATATTTATCATTAATTTGTCTAATTTTACTTTACCTTGCTTTTTTTGTTCCCCTGGTGCATGTGTTGAGCTGGTGAGGAGATAGGGTGTGTGTGTGTGTGTGTGTGTGTGTGTGTGTGTGTGTGTGTGTGTGTGTAATTATTTATTTTTAAAATATTTCCTTTTGAAAGTATTATAAATGTCTCCCCCCCTTTTTATTTTAAATTCTTTTTAAAAAAATATATCTTTATTGATTTCAGAGAGGGAGAGGGAAAGAGATAGAAACATCAATGATGAGAGAGAATCATGGATTGGCTGCTTCCTGCACATCCCCCACTGGGGATAAAGCCTGCAACCCGGGCATGTGCCCTTGGCTGGAATCGAACTTGGGACCCTTCAGTCCACAGGCTGACGCTCTATCCACTGAGCCAAACCAGCTAGGGCAATGTCTCCCCTTTTTTAATTGTCCCCTTCTAGCTCACCATAATTCCTATTTAGATACTATTTGTTAATAGGCTATTATTTAGCTGCAATTTTCTTAGGTAAGCATTTTGTTTTAATTTTAGGCATTTATTATATCAGAGGATAAGTCTGAAAAAGCCTACAATAAGTTTCTTTTTGGAATTTTACTGAACTTTTTGATTCTAAATGTATACCTCTTTTTTTTTTTGTTCAAAATAAGGAGAAATGAATAATGGTGGTTTTGTCTAAGCATTTTTATATTATTCATTAAAGGAAGAGTCACACATCTCCTGGAGAAGGTGCTGCGGAGACTCTGGGAATGACAAAAAGGGAGAGTCCCATGTCTCCTCCTGGATAAGGTGCTGCGGAGACTGTGGGAATGACAACAGGATTTAGAATATCACTGAAATCACGTAGGTGTTTTGATATTCCTTTCATTTTTCAGCATTGTGATTATTTAATTTTTAAAATGGTTTTGATTTCAGGGACAGGAAGGGAGAGGAAGAGAGATAGAAACATCGTTGATGAGAGAGAATCATCTGTTGGCTGCCTCCTGCACACTTCCTCCTGGGAATAAAACCAGAAACCTGGGCATGTGCTCTGGTCAGGAATTGAACCATGACCTCTTGGTTCATGGGTTGATGCTCAACCACTGAGCCACACCTGCTGGGCCAGCATTGTGATTTTTTTTCTATATTCTTAGATCAACTTAATGTGAAAATGGAACTTGAATTGCTTTAATTGATTTTTTTTATTGTTTAAAGTATTACATATGTCTCCTTTTCCCCCCATCGAACCCTCCCCGATCACTCTCACCCCTCTAGTTACAAGGAGGCATGTTTTAAAAATCAATATCTGTTTCTTCTTCTCGGGATTGGGAGTATTTACTGAATTCAGACTACCACCAGAAGGTTGAGCCTCACCTTTTTAAAAAAATATATTTTATTGATTTTTTACAGAGAGGAAGAGAGAGGGATAGAGAGTTAGAAACATCGATCAGCTGCCTCTTGCACACCCTCTACTGGGGATGTGCCCGCAACCAAGGTACATGCCCTTGCCCAGAATCGAACCTGGGACCCTTGAGTCCACAAGACCGACGCTCTATCCACTGAGCCAAACCGGTTTCGGTAAGCCTCACCTTTTGAACAGATCTTTATGTCTGAGTCCTTTGGAAGTTTCTCAGATAAAGGATGAGGACTTGTCACAGAATCTCAGTCTGGATTCTTCTACACTTCTCTTCTCTCGCATATCTGCAATGTTTTTTCTTCTTCACCAGGTCTTTGAGGATCCTAAATTGAATACTCTGATGGGAGAAGGAATTCATTCACTTGTGGACCTCTTAGTTCAGTTGGCAAGGTAAATACTGTGTGTAGAGTGAAAACTTCCAGGAGTGCTCAGGTGACTCAGAAATGGCCTTCTTAAGAACCCAGAGCATTTTTTGTAAAACAGAATTGTTTGAAGATATTGGTTGTGTAAGGGTCTGTGAGTCATCTTTGTCCTAAGATCCGTAGGAAGTCATGAAACATGTTAAACCCTGGGGGTGATCCGCAGAGCATTTCATGTTGATAAGCTGACTGGCTGCACTGTGGTGGAAGTTCTGTAACAATACCTGCTGTACTGTAACAATACCTACATTCTATAGGTGCTTACAGTTCAGAGAATTGCAGTTTAACTACATAAGTTGTCAACAAGGTCAGGGAGTCATGATCCCCATTTAGTGATGAGAAAACCTGTCCGGGTGTGTTTCCAAGACCAGGACGCTTGGCTAGCTGTGGGCTCTCTGCTGCACTTGTGCTGTCACCTTTTGTGTCTTTCAGGATCCTAGTGGATCTACATTTACATGGTTCTAACACTGCACTTTTACAGCCTTGCCAGCATTCTGTTTGGCACTGAATTCTAAAGGTCACACACTTGGGTGTTGTGACCCTTGGTAATAAAGACAATTGAATGAAATAAAAATGTCAACATCTGAGTTAAGATTACAGCACATTTTCTAATTTTTGTTATCTTCCTTGAGATACTGAAGTTGAATTCTGAGACATGGCAGTTTTAATTTTTTGATTTTTCTTAGGACAAACCATTATTATCATGAAAATTATCTTGTGATGAAATGATTTCCAACCCTAATTGTGGGCTCTGGTATTTTTCACATATCTTATTTAGTTTTAAAACTTCACAGTTAATTAACTGGTATTTACCCATTTTCTGGAAGAAAATATTGAGGTTCTAGAGATGGTTTGCTGAAGATCACATGGTTAATAAGTAATGGAGGAGAACCTAGGCCTCAGTGTGTTTACAGTAGTTTCACCTCCACAAAATGTGTCTAGCAAAAGGAGTTCAGGTTGCACTTATCATATTGGGCACTGGAAAAGCCAAAAATAGAATAAAGGGATTCTAGATTTGATTATCTTCTTTCTCACAGGTAAGTTTTTAACTTGGAAAGCTCTATTGATGAATCCCAATTGTTGGGGTAAAACGTTGTAACACCTTCCTTGTTATTTCTGTTTTATATGTTCTTGTTGTTTTAGGGACTTAAAATTGGAGATTTACTTAGATCATAACTACAGGGATTACACAGTGGTTTTCAGAACTACTGAACATGTATGCACAATTGATCGAGGTAAGCATTGGTGTTGTTAAAGATTTTGTGAACAGTATAGTGACATTTGCTTGTATTTCTCTTATGTTTAGACTCTATCATACACTGGATTCTGATAGTGTAAGAGTACAGGCGAGATGATGGGAAGTCAGGTCCTGTTACTTCTCTCGTACTCTCATTCTTGAGGTCCCTTTCTTCCTTTCACAATCTATTTCACTTTCTCTCTGTATGTGAGTCTATGTCTGTCTGACTGTGACACTGACCTGTTATTCTATCTTTAAGCTGAATCCACACCCTTATCCATAATACTATAGTAAATCTTGATGTTAATATTTTGGTGTATATATTTCCAGATTTCATTTCTCAATTTAATAAGTTTATACTTAATTAGCAGAAAAAATTGAATGTTTCAAAACTTATTTTAAAAATTTATTATATAGTGAGCATCCTTCAATATCAGCATATATGTGTACATATGTATGTGTGTGTATGTGTAAATATATATATATGTATACATATGTATATATATATACATATGTATACATATATATATATATATACATATACATATATATATATAGTATAGACCTTAGCTAATTATGTATAAGTACATGAATAGATAAGGTCTATACATGCTTTTGATCAACAATTTTACTTCTATTCAAAAGAGTATTAATTTAATGGATTGTCACTCACTGGCCCAAAACCTCGCAGTGGTGTCCTTTTACACTTAGCATCAGACCCAGTGCCTTAGGTGGGCCCAGGTGTTAGGGGCCTTCACAGTGGCTTTAAGTGAGTCCAGCCTCCGGGTGGGAACATCCTTGTGTGTCCGCCGAGAGCTCAGTAACTGGCTTCTGAACAACAACATAGCGTACAGCCCAGGTGATGCGATGTCAGGTCCTGTCACTTCTCTGGGACTCTCATTCTTGAGGTCCCTTCCTTCCTCGCAGCCTCTACCTCACTTTCTCTCTGTATGTGTGTGTGTCTGTGCCACTGAACTGTTGTTCTGTCTTTGAACTGAGTCCACACCCTTCTCCTTACCACTTTAGTAAATCTTGGTTTTGGTAAGTTCTCCCCTTGGTTCTTAGAGTGTCTTGGTCTGAGAAGAGATACGGCATCTTTTGATACTTTGTTGTTACTTCTACACATAACCTGTCGAGTCCCATGAGTGTGATAGCTTTCAACCTTGACATTCCTGATACAAGGATTCTAGTGTGAAGCCATCCAGGTTAGCACCCAGAGTACTAAGCCCCATTGGCCTCAGGGCCTCTTGATACCATGTGTTCTCTCTGACCTGTCAACCTCTAGTATGGCTGGGTCCCTAACCATTCTCTACCAGCAGCCCGAAGGATCTTTTGAAAATGTAAATGTGATCATGTCTCCTATGGGAACTAACAATGGTTTCCTAGGGCCTTGAGAATCAAGTCCAAAATCCTTAGTGTGTCCGTCCAGGCCCTCCATGACGTGACCTTATCTTCTTTTCCAGTTTTGTGTCCCCCTCGCCCCTTTTCTCTGGTCACACTTTTGAGATCCTCATTGGCATCACACTCTCCCAGCCCAGCTTAGAGCTGTGTCATGCCCCGTGTGCCAACGTTTCCCTCTGGGGTCGTTGGAAGACTGGTGTTCTTTCAGGCATCTCTCATCTTTCCTCTGTCCTGCTCTCTGCTTCCATACTTGTGTTTGCTATACCATGAAATGCTACAAGCTTGTCCACCCTCAGGAGTTTTAAGGATCTCATTCAGTGTGGAAGCTGAGAATTATAAGCAGCAGAATACTGATGAAACTCACAAGTAGGGATTTGTTTTTCTCACAAAATGACCAATCCACAGGTGGGTGGATCCAATATTGAATTCAGCTGCTCAATGATATCAGGGTAAGCTGCCAGCAACAAAGTGGCGGCACCAGCTCCCAGCATCCAAGAGAGAAAAATAGTTCTCTCTTCCCTATTGTGCTTTCTATCAGGAAGGAAAATAGTGTCTCAGAAATCAATTATCAGACCCTTGCATGAACCCTTGGCCAGAACAGGCCAAATTGCAAGGGACATGGGGTCCTTTAGAGGCAAAGTGCTCCTGAAGGAGGTGCCTCAGCCTAGGAGGAGGAGGAGGAGGGGGAGGAGAAGGAGGAGGAGGAAAGGGCAGTTGGGAAGTGTCTGATGGTGAGCTTCCTGTTTCTGCTGTGAACACTACTGGCCCCATACAGTTCTTCTGTGTGGAGGTGTGGAGGAAAGGTGTCCCGAGATTCAGGGATGACTGTTTTCAAATCTGTTTCTAGTGTCTTGAAGTAGTCTGTCTAATAGGGCCCACATTATCCATAGGTCACTTTTTAAAAATATATGTTTTTATTGATCTCAGAGGGAGAAAGGGAAACAGAAGGGAGAAAGAGAGGGGTGGGGGGAGAGAGAAACATCAATGATGAGAGAGCCTCATTGATCACATAGCCCCTAGACTGCAACCCAGGTATGTGCCCTGACTGGGAATGAAACTGGGACTTCCTGGTTCAGGGTTTGACGCGCAACCATTGAGCCACAGCAGCCTGGCCACCACATATCACTTTTTTAAAATTAAAGTTTCATTAATTCAAATTAAGGAAAAGTTAAAATTCACTTAGACATTTAGGTTTCTCTTGTTGGATGCCCAAGGAGGAGTGTTGGCTTGGTGTATAGACCAGCTGGTTTCCCTTGAAAGCAAGTATGAAATGAAAGAAAGGAAATGTGTCTCCCCTCAGAGCAAGAGTTTTCAGGTGAGAATGATGAGCTTTGGATGATTGGGCCACAGCACTGCGTGGATCGGTCTTGCACAGCATGCCTCCTTTTGAAATACTGACCTACTAATGGCATTCCCTTTTCCTTTTCTGCTTAAAAGTGTTTGACATAATGGTTTTAATTTTAATGATAGATTGTTCCAGTGGTGACAGTGAACCGTGGCCCTTCCGGTAGAAGCAGGGCTGCATCCCATATTTCCGAACCGCCCTGTGCCAGTGGAACCGTTGCCTCTTCCTAAGATGAGTTTGACTGGTGAGTTAAATTCTGGGCTCATGGGGAAGGAAAATGATTAAGGAAGTGTTTAGTGGAGGGAGTTGTTTTGAATTATTCCTGTTGCAACCAAAGCAATGCTCTTTCTATCCCTGGTGGTTGTAAATATTGTTAACAGGTAGTGTAGTGGTTGTTGCTGCTCAAGTAGCAAATCAAGCTAAACACTGAGTGAAGTGGAATGCAGCCCAGTAAGTAACTTTTGCTTTTAATGAGAGCGTTTCAAGATATAAATTGGCCCTTGGGAAAGTTTGGAAAGATATTATTGAGTCTGGCCAGTGTTGCACAGTGGTTGAGTCAGGTGCGCCTGTGAACCAGGCAGGAGTTCACGGTTGGCCTGATTCCGGGTCAGGGCACATGCCCGGGTTGCAGACTGGATCACCAATAGGGGTCGTGAAGGAGGCAGCCGAGGAATGATTCTCTCTCATCATTTATGTTTCTGTCCCCTTCGCTCTCCCTGAAATCAATCCCAGTATATTTTTAAAATATTTATTTAGCCTAGCCCTGGCGGATGTGGCTCATTTGGATGGGCATGTGCCCTTGCACTGAAAGGTTTCCGGATCAGTTCCCAGTAGGGCACGTGGCAGGGTTTTGCGGTCAGTTCCATTCGGGGGTGGGCAGGAGGCAGCTGATGCACCTTTCATCGATGTTTCTCTGCCTCTCCATTCCTCTGTCTACTGCCTGTGTATATATTGGACATATGATCCTTGTGGAAAACCAGAAACTATACGTAAGGAAATGAGAAGAAACTGTCACTTGTAGAAGTCTCACTTCCTCCAGTTCACTAGTGTTCACATTTTGATGCATATATTTCCAGATTTCCTTTCTCCATTTTATCAGTTTATACTGAATTATCAGAACAAATTAAATGTTTCAAACATTATTTTACCACTGTATTATGCAGTGAGCATCCTTCCATAGCAGCATATACGTGTACACATGCATGTGTGTGTATGTATATATGTATGTGTGTACACATATATATGACATTAGGCATATGTACATGAATATAGAAGGCCTACACGTGTTTAGAATCAACAACTTTATTTCTATTTATTCAAAAGAGTATTTAATTTAATGGATTATAGTCTACATAAATAGCTAGGTATTATTGGAAATTATCATTATTTACTATTATACATATACTAATAAGTGGGCATATTCCTCTTATTAGTTATTTAAGATAATCGCCTAGGACGCTTATGACGGCACCAGAGAAGGCTTCCAGCACCGCCAGCAGCTGGCTCCAGAATGGCTTGAGGTACTGCCTCAGGCCAGGCCAGGCCAGGGCGGGGCCCCTCCCTGGACCAGGCTCTGGCCCCTGAGCAGGCCCTTCCTCTGGCTCTGGAGAGCTCTGGATCTCCGGGTGTGGACCTGGAGCAGGAGAAAGAGAGAGATCTACTCACACACCTGGCTTTCCCGTGACTTTCCACAGACAGGAAAGATGCCACCGCCTTTAAGGGAACTCCCGCCCATGAGCCCGCCCTCCCCAGATTATCTGCCCAGGTTATCAGTCCCCCTCACCTTCCCGGGTTGCCTCGGTGGGCTCAAGATGCTCCAGCTCTAGATTTTGGGCGTGGCCCACCAGGCGTGATGCAGGGGAGTTGATGGGCAGCAAGGCCTGCTCTGCCTCCACCAAGGGGAAAGGCAGGGGCTGCCCAAAATCCTGGACATGGTCCAGCCAGGTCCCCACGATCGAAGCAATGGCCCTGGGGAGAGGCAGGTGGGCAGGCAAGTCAGAATTCCGGTCTTTCCTTCCACTCTGCCCTCCCATGGCACTCTTGTTTGGGACTGAGCCTCTGTGCAGTCCCCTCCACGCCACCCCCTACCCCTGTGTGTCTGTTGTGTTTGCAGCAGATGTGGGATCCAGCAGGTTGAACGCAGAGTCTGTGTGAGCCTCTTCTTCCCACTGGCGGCTCTCCTGAAGGTCCTGTACACTGCCCACCCCAGGCCTCCATGCCCCTGGGCATCTGGGCTGAGGACTGAGACAGACTCCCGAGCAGCCTGCTCACCACAATCCTGTTCTCTGGCCCGCCACGGTGGTCCGTGGAGGTGGATGGAGAGAGGGGCAGGCAGAGCGCGATGGGTGTTGGGGGGAAGGAGACTCTGAGGGACAACTGAGCCCAGCCTCCCCTCTGGGTCTACAATACCAGGGGCCCCATCCTCTGTCCTCTTTGACTCTTGTCCTCCTAGAATAGAAGCCACCAGAGCTCAGGCCTTTCTTGGGAATCAGAAGATGTATAAGATCAGGGTTCCGCCGGGCACTCCCCCAACTCACAGTCCCCACTCTGCTGACACAGGGGGCCCTCCCTGTGGACCCAGAGACCACTCACTTTATGACTTGGTCCTGCGGCGTGTCACCCCGGTGCTTATAAGGAGGTGTGCCTCCAGAGGTACAGAACACCTTGCTGGCATCAGCTCTGAGGGACGGTGGACAGGACCTGTGAATGATGGACAGCGTGACTGCTGGACCCACTGCCTAGAACTGAGGCCCAGGGATTGCGTCTGCTCCGTTCCTTGAGTCGGGCAAAGTGCCTCCAAACGTGCTTGCCTGGAGTAGGAGCCTCATACACATTGTCGAGTAAATAAACTCCAACCAGCACCCTCCCATCCATCTGAGTGGGCTTGGGGCCCCTGCTACCCGCCCGAGATCCCCAGTGTGGCTACACCAAGGCCGAGGACCAGCTAGGTGAAATCTCCAACTGCTTGACAGGTTGCTTTCCATGTGCTTTTCCAAACTCCGATGCCACAGGCCGCTGATGGGTGAGTCAGCCTTCTTTCCATGGGACAGAGTGAAATAATTGCCACAAACAACCGGCGCGCGTCCAGCAACCCTGCCTGAAGAGCCAGGGAGCAGGTAGGACCTGCCATGGCTTGTCCCCACAGCAGTGCTATGTGGTTTATCCCCCACCACCCCACTTTTCAGAGGAGCATACTGAGGCTCGGAAAGATGTGGTGACGTTTTCAAGACTCACAGCTTGCAGTGGGCAGAGTCACGAGTGTGTGCTCACCTAGTTAGCAGCTCTTCGAGGAACTGTTGGGCTCTGGAGAAGGCCAGGGTGGAGACATGGGATAGGTTTTCCCCCGGGAAAGCCGGTACCATGGACGTGGCCACTTGCTCCAAGGTGCCCTCATGGAGGGCCTGCAGCCTGCAGGACTCAGGTAGGTTCCCAGTTACCTCAGCTGCGCCCTGGGAGGGACAAGGAAGGACATCCAGTCAGCGGCATGACCGTGAATCCCACAAGGATTGAGGTGTGGAGCTCATTCGGGAGGTCCCGGCCCCACAGGGACGTGTGCGAGAGGAGGGATAGGAGTGCCCAGGCTGAACGAGGTTCTAGGTCTTCAAAGTGCCACTTAAGTTCTGTGCATGTTCAGAAAATTGTCACCTTCTAGGCATCATTTTCTTTTTTTCTTTTCTTAGCTGAGGAACAACAAACCTCCTTGTGGGAATAGTGTATGTGAAGTGCACGGGCCCTGTGGGTCCTCTGGAAACCTCCCCGTTATAGAGATGAGAACACAGAGGCTTAGGGATATGAAATGTCCGGTGAAGGGCATGCAGGTCAGAACTGGGACCTGTCCTGCATGACATCCCCTCTCAGGTACTGGAGACTTCATCTGCTCCCGACATGGGTGGAAAGGCTGTGGGAACCTTGTCCCTCCCCAGCGTGGGAACAGTGTACCCAGTTGACATGGCCTATGACAACCATTGACTTCAAAGGAGAAAGTTATATTTCATCCTTTTACACTCAAGGGCATTTTAAGACCGTCATTATGGAGATCCCAGATCCTGCAAGGTGGCAAATGCTTGAAGACTGCAGGCTGGAGAAAGGTGATCACCAGGCAGTAATCTGAGCAGAGGACTCGGGAAGGAGGCAATGTATGTGGTGGCAGAAAAGTGACAGGTGACTCAAAGTACCCATGAGGCAATTGCCAATGAAGGAACACTGTGATTGAGTTGGACAACCTGGCATCGGACAGGTGAACATTTCAGTGAGTGAGAAATCCCCGGGCCAGGCTGGCAGCAAGGCAGCAGCCATCATGAGAAACTGCTTTTGGCTATGTCCCTGCTACAGCCCTTTGGATTTGGAATCTGCCTGCAACCGTTACAAGTTTACATGTGCACGTCCTTCAACCAGCAGTGGGCGTCCATCTCCAGCTGAGGACATCACATGTACTGTGGTGTGAATTGTGTCCCTCTAATCCCATGAATTTGCAACCCCTAGAACTTCATAATGTGTCCGCATTTGAGTTTTAGTCTTCAAGCAAGTAATTAAGGTGAAGTGAATTCAGTGGTGTGGGTCTTAATCTAGTCTGACCAGTGTCCTTGGAAGAGGAGGGGAGGGTACATGGCAGTGCAGAGGGGAGTCCATGTGACACAGAGCGAGAAGACGGCCATCTACAAGCTGAGGAGAGACCCCTCAGGAGAAACCAGCCAGGCTGACAGCCTCCTGACTCACTCCTAGCCTCCGGAATAGTGAGAAGATGAATGTCTGCTGCTGACACCACCCAGTGTGGTCCTATGTTACGGCAGCCCGAGCAACCTAACACAGTCCATTCCCACACACTTCATGAAGTGTTCCAGGCAGCGCTGCTGATATGGCAGCCGAACTGAATCGGGCTCATGTCCAACAGCACTGAAGGGCTGCATCGCCGGGGCAAGGACATCTGCTATTGGCCAAGTTCTGCAAGGACTGTGGACTGAGGGGCAAGAGTCGTTTCAACAACAAAATCAGCGAAATGCCCAAGCGCTCATGGAGTCTACTGTGAAGTCAAACCACATCTCTCTCTCTCTCTCTCTCTCTCTCTCTCTCTCTCTCTCTCTCTCTCATATTTCTACAAATATGTGAGGAGTGTCTTTCTACCCTCCCATGTAGCTGGAGGGAGGAGTGGGGGTCCGGATTCCTTTGTCATGGGGCTGTGGGACAGTCTAGGGAGATTCCTGGGAGCGTCCCCGGGGAGTCCGCAGATGTGAGTGTGGGTCTGGGCACTGCCAGGTCGTCTTGGGGTTGTGGGTGTAGAGACCCTCGAGGCCAGCTCTCACCTCTGACAGGCACTGGACTGTGTCGTCAGCCTGGTGCACCTGCACCCTGACCCTGTAGGTGGTGTAGTCGGGTTCAAGGGCCAGCACCTCCATGATGTCCTCCTGGGAGCTCTGCAAAGACAGAATGGGTACTGAGCCAGGAGGCATCAGGAACCTTCCACCCAATGTGGGGTCCTGTGTCATGGCAGACCTCGTCTGTTAGGACACAGTGAGGATGTTCCTGGCAGCCCCGCTGAGCTAGCAAGCATTGATTTGTGTCAAGGTCTAGCAACAGTGAAAGCCTGAATCACTGATGAAAACTATGCCCTTGTTGGGATGATACGGAGTTGGGTAAGGCCACAGCTCCTGCCTGGCCACACTGCAATGGTTTGTCATCCTCTGTGAGGTGATAGGTTGCAGAGAAAAGTATTCAAGACCTTAATCCCTCCCTTGCCCCCAACCCTCTTTTTTTTTTTTTTTTTTAAATACACAGCACTACCAAGTGGGATGATGTTTAAGGCTTGGGGAAGGTCTACAAGGACAGTGGAGCTGGTCCACAGGTTACTAGGGGCAGGGAGTGAATCAATTGAAAGGAGCATAAGACAGCAACAAATGCTTCCTCTATGATCCCAAGAAACACATGAAGAAAGATTGCTTTTCTCCCCTACCTACCAGGAAGCTGGTCGGTAGGACTAAAGGTGCAGGTTTCTTTGGGAGTGGGTCTGTGAGATCTTTGAGGCCCCTGATTTGAGTGTGACTCCTGGTCCCACCCCAGTCACCTCAGGGTCCTGTGTGTGGGCCAGCTCTCACCTCCGTTTGGCACTGGTCGTACTTCCTGGCCTGACGCACTTGTCCTTTGTACCCGTTGATGGCGTAAGTGAACGTGTCAGCCAGCTCCTCTACGATGTCCTTGTTGGAGCTCTGCAAAGATAGAGCCCCCAACGGACACAAGGAGGCATCAGGGGCCTGCCTGTGCAGTGCCAGTGGGGCAGATGCCCGCCACCCATTCTGCTCCCCAGATCAGATCAGGCAGAGAGGGGCATCTGCAAAGACCTCCAGGTAGGGAGTGAAGTTGATGACCCCCTGAATAGCCCCCCCGACCCACCCTAACAGGCGGGTAGCAGATCTCCGAACCCAGCACTCACATGACACACCCTCCAGGCTTCTGACACCTACCAACCTGCTCCAGCCCAGGATATGCGTCCCTCATCCCATGCTGTCCCTCAACATCACGGACACACACACACACACACACACACACACACACCTGGGATGAGGGGGTAAGAGGTGTGGGGCTGCCCAGGTGTGACCCCAGCTGGCGCCTGGCCTGGATGGGCCTGGCCTGGGCTGCCCTCGGTTACCTGTGGGTGCCTCCTGCCAGAGGGCAAGGGGGATCGGTGGTGGCGCTTGCGCCTATTTCTACAGCAACAGAAACATCTCTCAGCCTGGGCTTTCTTCTGCCCAGAGCCTCGGAAGAACGGGAAGCAACACAGAGACATCCTCGTCTCCTGACCCTCTCCACTCAAGTGAGCTGGAAAGGCAGTTGTCCCCAGAATGTGGGTACCTGGTTACCACGGTTCCAATTTCTCTCACCAAGGAAGTGAGGTCACCCCTTCAAGGTTCCACGGCCTGTGCCCCTTCCTCCAATCAGAGCCACCCAAAGGCCCCAGTGGGCTGTTGGCCTCTCAGCCTCCTGGCCCATGTTATCTCCATACCTGTACGCCAATACCCAGTATCCAGCACAGCCCTCTGCCCAGCTTTCTGGGAATGTGCGAGGCACGCCGGCTTGGGAGGGAAAGCTGTGTTCACACCTCCTTGTCCTTACTTGTTCTGTGCCCCGAGGAAGCCTCTGTGCCTCTCAGGGAGTCCCCCAGTCTGCAAAGCTGCCCAATGAGGAGGATGCTGGACGCTATTTCCATAGGAAGTCATCAGGTGTAGATGAGACAAGGCCCCTAACACCTGTGGGCTGGCCTCCCAAACATCTGATGAGCACACATAGAGGTGGAAGCGTGACAAGAATGAGCGGGACACAGAATGGGACACTAGACAAAACAGGCCCGAGGTCCAGCCTGGAATCTCAGGAAAGTCACCGCTCATGTCGGCCTCATTTTCAAGTCTGCACCTTTAAGGGTTTGAAATGACAGGAAATTCAGAGATTGTCACTCACTGGCCCAAAACCTCGCAGTGGTGTCCTTTTACACTTAGCATCAGACCCAGTGCCTTAGGTGGGCCCAGGTGTTAGGGGCCTTCACAGTGGCTTTAAGTGAGTCCAGCCTCCGGGTGGGAACATCCTTGTGTGTCCGCCGAGAGCTCAGTAACTGGCTTCTGAACAACAACATAGCGTACAGCCCAGGTGATGCGATGTCAGGTCCTGTCACTTCTCTGGGACTCTCATTCTTGAGGTCCCTTCCTTCCTCGCAGCCTCTACCTCACTTTCTCTCTGTATGTGTGTGTGTCTGTGCCACTGAACTGTTGTTCTGTCTTTGAACTGAGTCCACACCCTTCTCCTTACCACTTTAGTAAATCTTGGTTTTGGTAAGTTCTCCCCTTGGTTCTTAGAGTGTCTTGGTCTGAGAAGAGATACGGCATCTTTTGATACTTTATTGTGACTTCTACACATAACCTGTCGAGTCCCATGAGTGTGATAGCTTTCAACCTTGACATTCCTGATACAAGGATTCTAGTGTGAAGCCATCCAGGTTAGCACCCAGAGTACTAAGCCCCATTGGCCTCAGGGCCTCTTGATACCATGTGTTCTCTCTGACCTGTCAACCTCTAGTATGGCTGGGTCCCTAACCATTCTCTAGCAGCAGCCCGAAGGATCTTTTGAAAATGTAAATGTGATCATGTCTCTTATGGGAACTAACAATGGTTTCCTAGGGCCTTGAGAATCAAGTCCAAAATCCTTAGTGTGTCCGTCCAGGCCCTCCATGACGTGACCTTATCTTCTTTTCCAGTTTTGTGTCCCCCTCGCCCCTTTTCTCTGGTCACACTTTTGAGATCCTCATTGGCATCACACTCTCCCAGCCCAGCTTAGAGCTGTGTCATGCCCCGTGTCCCAACGTTTCCCTCTGGGGTCGTTGGAAGACTGGTGTTCTTTCAGGCATCTCTCATCTTTCCTCTGTCCTGCTCTCTGCTTCCATACTTGTGTTTGCTATACCATGAAATGCTACAAGCTTGTCCACCCTCAGGAGTTTTAAGGATCTCATTCAGTGTGGAAGCTGAGAATTATAAGCAGCAGAATACTGATGAAACTCACAAGTAGGGATTTGTTTTTCTCACAAAATGACCAATCCACAGGTGGGTGGATCCAATATTGAATTCAGCTGCTCAATGATATCAGGGTAAGCTGCCAGCAACAAAGTGGCGGCACCAGCTCCCAGCATCCAAGAGAGGAAAAAAGTTCTCTCTTCCCTATTGTGCTTTCTATCAGGAAGGAAAATAGTGTCTCAGAAATCAATTATGAGACCCTTGCATGAACCCTTGGCCAGAACAGGCCAAATTGCAAGGGACATGGGGTCGTTTAGACGCAAAGTGCTCCTGAAGGAGGTGCCTCAGCTGAGGAGGAGGAGGAGGTGGAGGAGGAGGAAGAGGAGGAGGAGGAGGAAAGGGCAGTTGGGAAGTGTCTGATGGTGAGCTTCCTGTTTCTGCTGTGAACACTACTGGCCCCATACATTTCTTCTGTGTGGAGGTGTGGAGGAAAGGTGTCCTGAGATTCAGGGATGACTGTTTTCAAATCTGTTTCTAGTGTCTTGAAGTAGTCTGTCTAATAGGGCCCACATTATCCATAGGTAACTTTTTAAAAATATATGTTTTTATTGATCTCAGAGGGAGAAAGGGAAACAGAAGGGAGAAAGAGAGGGGTGGGGGGAGAGAGAAACATCAATGATGAGAGAGCCTCATTGATCACATAGCCCCTAGACTGCAACCCAGGTATGTGCCCTGACTGGGAATGAAACTGGGACTTCCTGGTTCAGGGTTTGACGCGCAACCATTGAGCCACAGCAGCCTGGCCACCACATATCACTTTTTTAAAATTAAAGTTTCATTAATTCAAATTAAGGAAAAGTTAAAATTCACTTAGACATTTAGGTTTCTCTTGTTGGATGCCCAAGGAGGAGTGTTGGCTTGGTGTATAGACCAGCTGGTTTCCCTTGAAAGCAAGTATGAAATGAAAGAAAGGAAATGTGTCTCCCCTCAGAGCAAGAGTTTTCAGGTGAGAATGATGAGCTTTGGATGATTGGGCCACAGCACTGCGTGGATCGGTCTTGCACAGCATGCCTCCTTTTGAAATACCGACCTACTAATGGCATTCCCTTTTCCTTTTCTGCTTAAAAGTGTTTGACATAATGGTTTTAATTTTAATGATAGATTGTTCCAGTGGTGACAGTGAACCGTGGCCCTTCGGTAGAAGCAGGGCTGCGTACCATGTTTCCGTACCGCCCTGTGCCAGTGGAACCGTTGCCTCTTCCTAAGATGAGTTTGACTGGTGAGTTAAATTCTGGGCTCATGGGGAAGGAAAATGATTAAGGATGTGTTTAGTGGAGGGAGTTGTTTTGAATTATTCCTGTTGCAACCAAAGCAATGCTCTTTCTATCCCTAGTGGTTGTAAATATTGTTAACAGGTAGTGTAGTGGTTGTTGCTGCTCAAGTAGCAAATCAAGCTAAACACTGAGTGAAGTGGAATGCAGCCCAGTAAGTAACTTTTGCTTTTAATGAGAGCGTTTCAAGATATAAATTGGCCCTTGGGAAAGTTTGGAAAGATATTATTGAGTCTGGCCAGTGTTGCACAGTGGTTGAGTCAGGTGCGCCTGTGAACCAGGCAGGAGTTCACGGTTGGCTTGATTCCGGGTCAGGGCACATGCCCGGGTTGCAGACTGGATCACCAATAGGGGTCGTGAAGGAGGCAGCCGAGGAATGATTCTCTCTCATCATTTATGTTTCTGTCCCCTTCGCTCTCCCTGAAATCAATCCCAGTATATTTTTAAAATATTTATTTAGCCTAGCCCTGGCGGATGTGGCTCATTTGGATGGGCATGTGCCCTTGCACTGAAAGGTTTCCGGATCAGTTCCCAGTAGGGCACGTGGCAGGGTTTTGCGGTCAGTTCCATTCGGGGGTGGGCAGGAGGCAGCTGATGCACCTTTCATCGATGTTTCTCTGCCTCTCCATTCCTCTGTCTACTGCCTGTGTATATATTGGACATATGATCCTTGTGGAAAACCAGAAACTATACGTAAGGAAATGAGAAGAAACTGTCACTTGTAGAAGTCTCACTTCCTCCAGTTCACTAGTGTTCACATTTTGATGCATATATTTCCAGATTTCCTTTCTCCATTTTATCAGTTTATACTGAATTATCAGAACAAATTAAATGTTTCAAACATTATTTTACCACTGTATTATGCAGTGAGCATCCTTCCATAGCAGCATATACGTGTACACATGCATGTGTGTGTATGTATATATGTATGTGTGTACACATATATATGACATTAGGCATATATACATGAATATAGAAGGCCTACACGTGTTTACAATCAACAACTTTATTTCTATTTATTCAAAAGAGTATTTAATTTAATGGATTTTAGTCTACATAAATAGCTAGGTATTATTGGAAATTATCATTATTTACTATTATACATATACTAATAAGTGGGCATATTCCTCTTATTAGTTATTTAAGATAATCGCCTAGGACGCTTATGACGGCACCAGAGAAGGCTTCCAGCACCGCCAGCAGCTGGCTCCAGAATGGCTTGAGGTACTGCCTCAGGCCAGGCCAGGCCAGGGCGGGGCCCCTCCCTGGACCAGGCTCTGGCCCCTGAGCAGGCCCTTCCTCTGGCTCTGGAGAGCTCTGGATCTCCGGGTGTGGACCTGGAGCAGGAGAAAGAGAGAGATGTACTCACACACCTGGCTTTCCCGTGACTTTCCACAGACAGGAAAGATGCCACCGCCTTGAAGGGAACTCCCGCCCATGAGCCCGCCCTCCCCAGATTATCTGCCCAGGTTATCAGTCCCCCTCACCTTCCCGGGTTGCCTCGGTGGGCTCAAGATGCTCCAGCTCTAGATTTTGGGCGTGGCCCACCAGGCGTGATGCAGGGGAGTTGATGGGCAGCAAGGCCTGCTCTGCCTCCACCAAGGGGAAAGGCAGGGGCTGCCCCAAATCCTGGACATGGTCCAGCCAGGTCCCCACGATCGAAGCAATGGCCCTGGGGAGAGGCAGGTGGGCAGGCAAGTCAGAATTCCGGTCTTTCCTTCCACTCTGCCCTCCCATGGCACTCTTGTTTGGGACTGAGCCTCTGTGCAGTCCCCTCCACGCCACCCCCTACCCCTGTGTGTCTGTTGTGTTTGCAGCAGATGTGGGATCCAGCAGGTTGAACGCAGAGTCTGTGTGAGCCTCTTCTTCCCACTGGCGGCTCTCCTGAAGGTCCTGTACACTGCCCACCCCAGGCCTCCATGCCCCTGGGCATCTGGGCTGAGGACTGAGACAGACTCCCGAGCAGCCTGCTCACCACAATCCTGTTCTCTGGCCCGCCACGGTGGTCCGTGGAGGTGGATGGAGAGAGGGGCAGGCAGAGCGCGATGGGTGTTGGGGGGAAGGAGACTCTGAGGGACAACTCAGCCCAGCCTCCCCTCTGGGTCTACAATACCAGGGGCCCCATCCTCTGTCCTCTTTGACTCTTGTCCTCCTAGAATAGAAGCCACCAGAGCTCAGGCCTTTCTTGGGAATCAGAAGATGTATAAGATCAGGGTTCCGCCGGGCACTCCCCCAACTCACAGTCCCCACTCTGCTGACACAGGGGGCCCTCCCTGTGGACCCAGAGACCACTCACTTTATGACTTGGTCCTGCGGCGTGTCACCCCGGTGCTTATAAGGAGGTGTGCCTCCAGAGGTACAGAACACCTTGCTGGCATCAGCTCTGAGGGACGGTGGACAGGACCTGTGAATGATGGACAGCGTGACTGCTGGACCCACTGCGTAGAACTGAGGCCCAGGGATTGCGTCTGCTCCGTTCCTTGAGTCGGGCAAAGTGCCTCCAAACGTGCTTGCCTGGAGTAGGAGCCTCATACACATTGTCGAGTAAATAAACTCCAACCAGCACCCTCCCATCCATCTGAGTGGGCTTGGGGCCCCTGCTACCCGCACGAGATCCCCAGTGTGGCTACACCAAGGCCGAGGACCAGCTAGGTGAAATCTCCAACTGCTTGACAGGTTGCTATCCATGTGCTTTTCCAAACTCCGATGCCACAGGCCGCTGATGGGTGAGTCAGCCTTCTTTCCATGGGACAGAGTGAAATAATTGCCACAAACAACCGGCGCGCGTCCAGCAACCCTGCCTGAAGAGCCAGGGAGCAGGTAGGACCTGCCATGGCTTGTCCCCACAGCAGTGCTATGTGGTTTATCCCCCACCACCCCACTTTTCAGAGGAGCATACTGAGGCTCGGAAAGATGTGGTGACGTTTTCAAGACTCACAGCTTGCAGTGGGCAGAGTCACGAGTGTGTGCTCACCTAGTTAGCAGCTCTTCGAGGAACTGTTGGGCTCTGGAGAAGGCCAGGGTGGAGACATGGGATAGGTTTTCCCCCGGGAAAGCCGGTACCATGGACGTGGCCACTTGCTCCAAGGTGCCCTCATGGAGGGCCTGCAGCCTGCAGGACTCAGGTAGGTTCCCAGTTACCTCAGCTGCGCCCTGGGAGGGACAAGGAAGGACATCCAGTCAGCGGCATGACCGTGAATCCCACAAGGATTGAGGTGTGGAGCTCATTCGGGAGGTCCCAGCCCCACAGGGACGTGTGCGAGAGGAGGGACAGGAGTGCCCAGGCTGAACGAGGTTCTAGGTCTTCAAAGTGCCACTTAAGTTCTGTGCATGTTCAGAAAATTGTCACCTTCTAGGCATCATTTTCTTTTTTTCTTTTCTTAGCTGAGGAACAACAAACCTCCTTGTGGGAATAGTGTATGTGAAGTGCACGGGCCCTGTGGGTCCTCTGGAAACCTCCCCGTTATAGAGATGAGAACACAGAGGCTTAGGGATATGAAATGTCCGGTGAAGGGCATGCAGGTCAGAACTGGGACCTGTCCTGCATGACATCCCCTCTCAGGTACTGGAGACTTCATCTGCTCCCGACATGGGTGGAAAGGCTGTGGGAACCTTGTCCCTCCCCAGCGTGGGAACAGTGTACCCAGTTGACATGGCCTATGACAACCATTGACTTCAAAGGAGAAAGTTATATTTCATCCTTTTACACTCAAGGGCATTTTAAGACCGTCATTATGGAGATCCCAGATCCTGCAAGGTGGCAAATGCTTGAAGACTGCAGGCTGGAGAAAGGTGATCACCAGGCAGTAATCTGAGCAGAGGACTCGGGAAGGAGGCAATGTATGTGGTGGCAGAAAAGTGACAGGTGACTCAAAGTACCCATGAGGCAATTGCCAATGAAGGAACACTGTGATTGAGTTGGACAACCTGGCATCGGACAGGTGAACATTTCAGTGAGTGAGAAATCCCCGGGCCAGGCTGGCAGCAAGGCAGCAGCCATCATGAGAAACTGCTTTTGGCTATGTCCCTGCTACAGCCCTTTGGATTTGGAATCTGCCTGCAGCCGTTACAAGTTTACATGTGCACGTCCTTCAACCAGCAGTGGGCGTCCATCTCCAGCTGAGGACATCACATGTACTGTGGTGTGAATTGTGTCCCTCTAATCCCATGAATTTGCAACCCCTAGAACTTCATAATGTGTCCGCATTTGAGTTTTAGTCTTCAAGCAAGTAATTAAGGTGAAGTGAATTCAGTGGTGTGGGTCTTAATCTAGTCTGACCAGTGTCCTTGGAAGAGGAGGGGAGGGTCCATGGCAGTGCAGAGGGGAGTCCATGTGACACAGAGCGAGAAGACGGCCATCTACAAGCTGAGGAGAGACCCCTCAGGAGAAACCAGCCAGGCTGACAGCCTCCTGACTCACTCCTAGCCTCCGGAATAGTGAGAAGATGAATGTCTGCTGCTGACACCACCCAGTGTGGTCCTATGTTACGGCAGCCCGAGCAACCTAACACAGTCCATTCCCACACACTTCATGAAGTGTTCCAGGCAGCGCTGCTGATATGGCAGCCGAACTGAATCGGGCTCATGTCCAACAGCACTGAAGGGCTGCATCGCCGGGGCAAGGACATCTGCTATTGGCCAAGTTCTGCAAGGACTGTGGACTGAGGGGCAAGAGTCGTTTCAACAACAAAATCAGCGAAATGCCCAAGCGCTCATGGAGTCTACTGTGAAATCAAACCACATCTCTCTCTCTCTCTCTCTCTCTCTCTCTCTCTATCTCTATCTCTCTCTCTCATATTTCTACAAATATGTGAGGAGTGTCTTTCTACCCTCCCATGTAGCTGGAGGGAGGAGTGGGGGTCCGGATTCCTTTGTCATGGGGCTGTGGGACAGTCTAGGGAGATTCCTGGGAGCGTCCCCGGGGAGTCCGCAGATGTGAGTGTGGGTCTGGGCACTGCCAGGTCGTCTTGGGGTTGTGGGTGTAGAGACCCTCGAGGCCAGCTCTCACCTCTGACAGGCACTGGACTGTGTCGTCAGCCTGGTGCACCTGCACCCTGACCCTGTAGGTGGTGTAGTCGGGTTCAAGGGCCAGCACCTCCATGATGTCCTCCTGGGAGCTCTGCAAAGACAGAATGGGTACTGAGCCAGGAGGCATCAGGAACCTTCCACCCAATGTGGGGTCCTGTGTCATGGCAGACCTCGTCTGTTAGGACACAGTGAGGATGTTCCTGGCAGCCCCGCTGAGCTAGCAAGCATTGATTTGTGTCAAGGTCTAGCAACAGTGAAAGCCTGAATCACTGATGAAAACTATGCCCTTGTTGGGATGATACGGAGTTGGGTAAGGCCACAGCTCCTGCCTGGCCACACTGCAATGGTTTGTCATCCTCTGTGAGGTGATAGGTTGCAGAGAAAAGTATTCAAGACCTTAATCCCTCCCTTGCCCCCAACCCTCTTTTTTTTTTTAAATACACAGCACTACCAAGTGGGATGATGTTTAAGGCTTGGGGAAGGTCTACAAGGACAGTGGAGCTGGTCCACAGGTTACTAGGGGCAGGGAGTGAATCAATTGAAAGGAGCATAAGACAGCAACAAATGCTTCCTCTATGATCCCAAGAAACACATGAAGAAAGATTGCTTTTCTCCCCTACCTACCAGGAAGCTGGTCGGTAGGACTAAAGGTGCAGGTTTCTTTGGGAGTGGGTCTGTGAGATCTTTGAGGCCCCTGATTTGAGTGTGACTCCTGGTCCCACCCCAGTCACCTCAGGGTCCTGTGTGTGGGCCAGCTCTCACCTCCGTTTGGCACTGGTCGTTTTTCCTGGCCTGACGCACTTGTCCTTTGTACCCGTTGATGGCGTAAGTGAACGTGTCAGCCAGCTCCTCTACGATGTCCTTGTTGGAGCTCTGCAAAGATAGAGCCCCCAACGGACACAAGGAGGCATCAGGGGCCTGCCTGTGCAGTGCCAGTGGGGCAGATGCCCGCCACCCATTCTGCTCCCCAGATCAGATCAGGCAGAGAGGGGCATCTGCAAAGACCTCCAGGTAGGGAGTGAAGTTGATGACCCCCTGAATAGCCCCCCCGACCCACCCTAACAGGCGGGTAGCAGATCTCCGAACCCAGCACTCACATGACACACCCTCCAGGCTTCTGACACCTACCAACCTGCTCCAGCCCAGGATATGCGTCCCTCATCCCACGCTGTCCCTCAACATCACGGACACACACACACACACACACACCTGGGATGAGGGGTAAGAGGTGTGGGGCTGCCCAGGTGTGACCCCAGCTGGCGCCTGGCCTGGATGGGCCTGGCCTGGGCTGCCCTCGGTTACCTGTGGGTGCCTCCTGCCAGAGGGCAAGGGGGATCGGTGGTGGCGCTTGCGCCTATTTCTACAGCAACAGAAACATCTCTCAGCCTGGGCTTTCTTCTGCCCAGAGCCTCGGAAGAACGGGAAGCAACACAGAGACATCCTCGTCTCCTGACCCTCTCCACTCAAGTGAGCTGGAAAGGCAGTTGTCCCCAGAATGTGGGTACCTGGTTACCACGGTTCCAATTTCTCTCACCAAGGAAGTGAGGTCACCCCTTCAAGGTTCCACGACCTGTGCCCCTTCCTCCAATCAGAGCCACCCAAAGGCCCCAGTGGGCTGTTGGCCTCTCACCCTCCTGGCCCATGTTATCTCCATACCTGTACGCCAATACCCAGTATCCAGCACAGCCCTCTGCCCAGCTTTCTGGGAATGTGCGAGGCACGCCGGCTTGGGAGGGAAAGCTGTGTTCACACCTCCTTGTCCTTACTTGTTCTGTGCCCCGAGGAAGCCTCTGTGCCTCTCAGGAAGTCCCTAGTCTCCCAAGCTTCCCAATGAGGATGATGTTATACACTATTTCCATAGGTAGTCATCATTTGTTTTGGCTGTTGTCCTTGAATCTGATGAACAAATGTAGAGGTTGAAGCTTGACATGAATGAGTGAGACACAGCTTGGAACAATAGATAATATAGGCCTTAGGTCCAGTTTGTGATTTCAAGGAAGTCACTGTTCATTTGGCAATATTTTCAAGTCTGCAAGTTTGAAATGACAGGAAATTTTGATAATGTCAGTCACTCACTGGCCTAAAACCTCGCAGTGGTATCTTTCTTCACATAGCATCAGACCCAGTGCCTCATATGGGTCCAGGTGTTAGGGGCCTTCCCAGTGGCTTTAAGTGAGTCCACCCTCCTGGTGGGAACATCCTTGTGTGTCCGCCAAGAGCTCAGTAACTGGCTTCTGAACAACATAGAGTACAGCCCAGGTGATGGGATGTCAGGTCCTGTCACTTCTCTAATACTCTCATTCTTGATATTCCTTCCTTCCTCTCAGCCTCTATCTCACTTTCTCTGTGTATATGGGCCTTTTCTGTCAGTCATATATCTGGAATGTGGAGAGCAAGCGTCCATGTGTTGAGCTGCCCTATGTAATGGCTCCATAGGAGAGAACTGAGGGAGTTTCCAGTTCAACAGGCAGTAACTCGTTTTCTGAGTCCACAGTGCATCCTGAGAAAAACCATGTGAATGATCTTGTGAGGAAATCTGTCTGCAATCGAGCCTCAGTTGAAACACATCTCCTGCTGCACCGATACCTTGAGGCAGATGTACCCAACCAAACCATGTTCAGATGCCTGCTTAACTGAACTTGTGTGGTGTTAATATGTGTACTTTAGCGGTGCAAAGTTTGAAAGCATTGGTATTTGTGCCTCAGTTTCCCCATTAGACACTCAGCAATAAGAAACAACCTATGCTCTCTGAGGTTATGGCGAGTGTTAAAAGTTAATGTTTGAAAAATGAAGGGAACTCTTGGTATATCACAAGGGGCGGGGTGCGTACATGTTCTAAACCCATTTAAGCGCCTTCCAGTGTCTGTAAGCACCTGAGTGTGGGGGCTAGTGCCTGGCCAATGGTAGGAAGCACTCCATAACAGGATGAATAGTGGAATAAGTGCCACTTTGGAAGGCATTGCCAATGTCCCCTCCTGCCCTGGCCTCACATCGCCTATGTGAAGAGCTCGGTTGGGCTATAGATCTGTGGGTTCATGGTTTGAGGCCAGAACTTCACAGGATCCTGGGGACTTCTGGAGAGGATGGAACCTCCTGGGTGGGCGTGGAGTTGGCCGTCAGGCTCAGCCAAGCCTCCTCCAGGGAAAGACAGGAGCACTGAGCTGAGGACAGAACTTGCCCCTGCCCTGGGCTTGGAAGCCAAGAAGGGGAGCAGTCACTGCCCAGGAGGTTCAGGTGGAACAGGCAGAGGCCAGGAGGACACACTCAGGGTTCATTTCACCGTCTTCTCCTAATGCATGGAAGGCTCTGGGCTGAGATATTTTAATGGCTCCTTTGGATGCTATAAATTCAACTTTTGTATAAAATTAGACATGTGTCCAGTATTGAAACCAGCTGAGTGAAAGCTGCAGGGCTGTCTGTGGGGCCAGGACGAGGACCTCACCCCCAGGAGCAGCTGAAGGTGTGTTCCTCCCTCCCAGACCTGGATGGGTATGTGGTGCTGGGAGCCTGCAGGCCTGCAGAGCAACCTCAGCCTCCAAGGAAGGAGCCTCCAGGGCCAGTGGGCAGGGAGCTGCCAGCCCTCCCGTCCCCCCACCTAACACCACCTGCTCCCACAGTATTAGCCTCAGAAGGAGGGGATTCTGACACCTGCTTGGACCAAGCGCAGGCATCTTAAGGGCACTTTGTTTGGGAAATGATCCCATTTCATAAGGCCAAATATGGACAATTCCACTTTCCTGACATTCCTGTTTCCTCATTCACAGACAAGGGAAGTAGAAGGGTGGCTGCTAGAGAATGGGAGGGAGAGGGTAGGGGGCATAGTGGTACCGTTTTGCAAGATGAAAAAGTTGTGGAGGTGGGGGTGGGAATGGTTGCCCAGCAGTGAGAATATACGTCATTCCAGTGAACTGTAGATGTAAGAACGACTCAGATGGTCAGTTTTGTGTGACATGCATTTCACCTCAATTCATTTCATTGCAACTGATGGCCTGGGGCTGCCCAGAAGCTGAGTCACACTGACACCATCTGGAAGGACATGTCCTGGACATCCTGGGGCTGGAGCTCGGGCAGCAGGTTCTCACCCATTGCAGCCAAGGGCACGGGAACTTCCCTGCGGTGGTCCCAGGGCTGGGCTGCATGAGCCTGGGCCTGCACCTGTGCACAGGGCAGAGGATGGATGTCCATGAAGGTCCTGGTCAGGGTCGGGTAGTTTGGGTGCTAGAGTGGGAGCTGGAGGAAAAACAAACCCCACACCCACAGCTGCAGGACTCCTGCCCCAGGAATCACAGATGCAGTCCCAGCCCCTAGAAATCCAGTCCCTCAGTCCCACACCTGCAGGAAACCGAATTCTGCCCACAACCGGGGTGAGATTGGAAGCATCTCCTTTCCTCCTAGACACTCAGGGGAGACCACAGTCTTAGCCAAAACCCTGGTCTCGTGAACCCCAAATCAGAGGGACCGATTATACCATGCCCTGCTCCTGACTGCAGAAGCTGTCAGATAGCCACGAATGTGTATTGTCACTAGGCCAGTGGGGATATTGCTCTATAGCAGGAAATGACTTAGCCACATCCTTCATGAAATCAGGTCCCGTCCATCCTGTGATGCCAGCAGAGGTGGAGAGTGAGGGTGGGGGGCGGGTCATGAACTGTATTAAAACTTTTGGGTTAGAAACTGCCATAATCACTATTCTAAAATTAGGGGAAACTATGGCTTGGAGACAGTTACTCAGACTGTCTGGGGGTAGGGGTTGGGGACTAGGGTCCTGAATTTTATGTAAATCTGGAATCTTAATCATCTCTTCCTGACTGCCCATCTGTATCTCTCTGTGAATTTCCTGTTTTATATCCTAGACTTAGATTTCTGTGTGTGTGCCCATTTTATAATTTAGATTGTCTTCTCAATTTTTGAGGGTTCTTTTTATATCAGGATAGTAATCTTTTATTCTGTACATAATGAAATATTTGCTTCCAGTGTGCCTTTTGTGCTTATAATGGCTTCCAGGACCATGTCAATGTCCCACGTATAGAGGAAAGGCAGAGTCACAGAGAACCCGGGACCCTGGCCTTCCCTTCCCTCTCTTTATAGGGAACCGGGCTGGTTCACTGTGATAAATGCTAATCCCACAGGAAATCACTGAAGAACATGCTCAGCAGAGAGTGGTGCACACATCTCTTAAAATCCCTTTTTCTGTGTGTCACTTCCCTCCCTATAGCATGAGACTGTACATGCTGCTTTCACACACTCCCTAAAGGAACAGAAAGTCAATAATAATTAACAATCAAAGCCCTCTCCTCACAAGTTATTGAAATGCTACAGAGCATACATTCAACAAACCCGAGGTATCTAGATTCTAAAAACCAAGTTACCCACTTGGAAGAAATATTTAGCCAACTTACTTTGCTGGAATAGGAATTACATCAGCATCAAAATGTTTCAGAAACAACCACAGCTTAATTCCCCTTTTTCATGGGCTGAGTAGGACATAAAAACCTAGATGAAACAGTCTGAAGTAGTCCAATTCAAAGGACATACCAGGTCCTGTTAAAGGAACAATGTTAGTGTTCACTAGAATAAAACACTTTTACAAGAAATAAAGGGACGCACAGCAGAGTCCCTGTGTACTTGCAGAGCTCATGGTGATGCGCAAACCCCATCCAGTTAAACTGTTCCTGAAAATCCCTGCACCTGACTGATGAGGTGGCAGCTGGTGCTCGAGTCCCCTGAGTGACACCTGTGATGGGATGAACTCAAATCCCACCCACAGCACCTGAGCTCAGGAAGCCTGTGTCCCTGACAGAGAAACAGAGAAAGGAGCAAGTTCAACCATTCAAGGGACTTTCCTGCTCAGAACTTTGTCCCACTGTCAACTGTCAGAGGCCACTGGGGCCCACTCAGGGGACCCGCTCTCTTCCTGTCCTGCCCACACTACATAGACAGATGAATCTGCCTTAGGGAAATGAAAGGATGGTGTATGACCATCGATGTAAGAACTGTGGGCGCTCTGGCTTTGTTGCCACTATTTAGTGTCAATATATGTAACTGACATCGAGTTGAGCTTTTTTGCTTTTTTTCTTTAAAAAAGGTGTTTTTTTGTGTTGTTTTGCTTGTTGTCACAAATCAATAGTAAGCTTTTCTGGTGTTTCTCAGTAATGCAGTGTATTTGTTTTTCCTTTCACCCCCTTTACCCATTTTTACCATCCCCCATTCCTGGTAGACACCAATCTGTCCTCTGTATCTATGAGGGTGTTTTGTTTTTTAATTCTACATATAAGTGAGATCATATGTGGTATTTGTCTTTCTCTGTCTGACTTAGATCATTTAGCATCACACTCTCGAATACCATCTATGTTGTTGCAAATGTCAAGATTTCACTCTTTTTTGTGACTGAATAATATTTCATTGTATACTAGAGGCCTGGTGCATGAAATCCGTGCATGGAGGTGGGTGTCCCTCAGCCCATATTGTACCCTCTAGCAATCCAGGACCCCTCAGGGGATGTCTGACTGCCGGTTTAGGCCCGAACCGGCAATCAGACATCCCTCTCACAATCCGGGACCACTATCTCCTAACCACTTGCCTGCCTTGCCTGTCTGATTGCTCCTAACCACTCTGCCTGCCTGCCTCATCACCCCTAACCACTCTGCCTGCCTGCCTCATCGCCTCTAACCACTCGCCTACCTCATCACCCCTAACCACTCACCTGCCTGCCTCATAGCCCCTAACCACTCGCCTTCCTGCCTGCTTGATAGCCCCTAACCACTTGCCTACCTGTCTGATTGCCCCTAACCACTCACTTGCCTGCCTGATCATCCATAACTGCTTGCCTGATTGCCCCAACCACCTCTGCCTGCCTGCCTGATCACCCCTAACCATTCTGCCTGCTGGCCTCATCGCTCCTAACCACTCTGCCTGCCTGCCTGATCACCCCTGACTGCTCACCTCTAACTGCCTCTGCCTCTGCCTCAGCCCCCGCTGCCGCGGCTTTATCTGGAAGGACATCTGGAATGACGTCCGGAAGGTCGTTTGGCTGTCTGATCTAATTAGCATATTATGCTTTTACTAGTAGCCCGGTGCACGAAATCTGTGCACATTAAAAGGGGATTAATTAGAGGAAGTATTTTAATATTGCTATTTGCCCTTTCTCTATAATAGAAGTGTCAGAGATGAAATAAAATTAGTAAAATGTATATGAAAATCTTCCTCCTGTCAGAGTCTGGGGCATGCCATGGGACCCAGAGTTAAGTCCTCACCCATCTGCAGCACCTCAAAATCATGCAAGACTCAGACCCAGCTGGCCCCAACCCCACTGGGCAAGACCCAGACCTGGTTGGCCCCACCCTTGCTAAGCCCCGCCAGGTGGGGGGCACAATCTCAGATCCCCTGGCCTGGTGCCACATGGGGGGTGCAGCCTCAGGTGCCCCGGTGCACACTGGGTGGGGGGTACAGCCTCAGGTCCCCCAGCGCACCCTCACGTCCCCCAGCCCAGCACTGGGTGGGGGAGGCATGACCTGAGGTCCCTCGACCTGGCACTGGGGTGGGGGTGTGCCTTGAGGTCCCCCATGAACCCCCTCTGGGCAGGGGACACAGCCTGAGATCCCCCATAAACCCCACAGGGCGGGGCGTGCAGCTTCAGGGCTCCTGTCAAGCCCCGCTGGGTGGGGGGTGCAGCCTCAAAGCCATCAAGCCCCACCTGGTGGGGGTTGCAGCCTCAGGTCCCCCGGCTCGGTGCCAGGCAGGGAGTGCAGCCTGAGGTCCCCCAGCTTGGGGCAGGGGGCAGCCTGAGGTTCCCCGGCCTAGCACTGGGTCTGGGGGTGCACTGAGGTCCCCCATCAATCCCCACTGGGCAGGGGTCGTGGCCTGAGGTCTCCTGTCAAGCCCTGCCAGGCAGTGGGTACAGCCTGAGGCCCCCTGTCAAGCCCTACCTGGCAGGGATGCAGCCTGAGGTCCCCCAGCTTGGTGCTGGGGCGGGGGTGCAGCCTTAGGTCCCCTGCCCAGGCCCAGTGCCACGCAGCCTCAGGTCCCTGCTAATTGCTAGTTAAGGCTCTTTACAAGGCTCTTTACAAGAATGCTGTGGGTGCAGCCATCTTGTGTTACGGACCCTCCACCCCCTCTGCTGTAGGTACCGCCATCTTTGTGACAGCATGACAGTCAATTTGCACATTCCCTCTTTATTAGATAGGATTATTATAGATATGTACCACATCTTCTTTATCCAATTGTCTTTTGATGGACACTTAGGTTGCTTCCATATCTGTGCTATGGTAAGTATTGTTGCAATAAACACATGGATAAATATATCTTTTTTAATTAGTGTTTTGGGTTTCTTCAAATGCCCAGAAGTGAAATTGATGAGTCTTATGCTAGTTCTAGTTATTTTTTTAGGAACTTCCATACTGTTATCTATAGTGGCTGCACCAATTTACAATCCTACCAAAAGTGCAGTGCACAAGGGTCTCCTTTTCTCCATTTCCTCACCAACACTTATTACTTGTCTTTTTTTATAACAGCCATTCTGACAGTGGGAAGTGACATTTTGTGGTTCTGATTTACATTTCTCCGGTTATTAGTGGCGTTAAACACCTTTTACACTTAAATTTTAAGTGCTACTGAATAAGCCTCACTATATATAAAATTAAAACCACTGCCATTCCATCCTGGCTGGTGTTGCTCATGATTAGCTTCAACCCACACACCAAAGCGTTGTGGGTTTGATTCTTGAACAAGGGCATTTGCCTGGGTTGTAGGTTCGATCCCTGGCCCGGGTTGGGATGCATGGGGGAAGCAACTATTTGAGTGTCTCTCTCACATCAATGTTTCTCTTTCTCTCTCCCCCCTCCCTCCTGTCTTCCAGTCTCTCTTAAATCAATGGAAAAAAAGATTCTCTCACTAGGATTAACAAAACAGAAAAAAAAACAAAAAATAAAAAAACAAAAACCACTGCCATTCCTGTTCCTCAAGGATTAAAATTCTATTACACACAAAAATATCACTTTACTTGTAAATATAGGCTTTAAAAATATAACTTCCCTTTTAGCTGATACATTAGAACGCTTTACCCTTTTTATGATTTATCTTTATTGTTGAAAGTATTACAGATGTCCTCTTTTATCTGCCATAGGCCCCCTTCACCAGGCTCCCACCCCCTCCCAGGCCTTCACTGCACTATTGTCTGTGTCCAGGGGTTAAGCATATATGCACGTAAGTTCTTTGGTTAATCTGGCCCACCTCCACCTCCTTCTCTATGAAATATGTCAGTCTGTTTGTTGCATACTTCAATGTCTCTGGGTCTATTTTGTTCGTCAGTTTATTTTGTTCATTAGGTTTCACATATAAATGAATTAATGTGATACTTGTCTTTCTGACTGGCTTATTTCACTTAGCATAATACCCTCCAGGTCTCTCCATGCTGTCTCAAAGGATAAGATATCCTTTTTTCTTACAGCTGCATAGTACTCTATGATGTAAATGTACCACGGGTTTTTTTTTTATTCACTCACCTTACTGATGGGCACTTGGGCTGTTTCCAGATCCTCGCTATTGTAAATAGTGCTGTGAACATAGGGATGCATATGTTCTTATTGGTGTTTCAGGCTTCTTATGTTATACTAGCGTTCCCCTTGCAGGAAAAATCCTGCAATAGGGTTTCCTGCTGCACTCTACCCCGCCCCGCCTGCTCTCCTCCCTTGTCCCCCACCCCGCCTTCTCCACCAGCCCCCCTGCTTTTCTCCCTTTTCCACCAGCCCGCCCACTCTCCTTCCTTCTCCCCCAGCCCCGCCTCCGCTCCTCCCTTCTCCTCCCCCCGGCTTGCTTGCTTCTCCGCAGCTTTGCTCCCTTCTGCAGCTCTTGGCTTCTTTCTATGCTGTCTTGATATGCATATTAGCTGCCATCTTTGTTGGGGTAATTTGCATACTCGTCCTGATTGGCTGGTGGGCGTGGCTTGGGCATCGCGAAGGTGCGGTCAATTTGCATATTTGTCTATTATTAGATAGGATTTCTAGAAGTGGGGTCATTGGATCAAATGGCAGTTCCATTTTAAATTTTTTTAGGAAACTCCACACTGTTTTCCCTAGTGGTTGTACTAGTCTGCATTCCTATCAACAGTGTATAAGGGTTCCTTTTTCTCCACATTCTCACCAGCACTTGTTTGTTGATTTGTTGATGATAGCCATTCTGACAGGTGTGAGATGGTACCTCATTGCCCTTTTAATTTGCATCTCTCTGATGATTAGTGCTGTTGGAGCATTTTTTCATAAGTCTCTTGACCATTTGTATGTCCTCTTTGGAGAAGTGTCTGTTCAGGTCTTCTGCCCATTTTTTAATTGAGAAAGCTTTATCTTTAACTGACATACTTTGTGAATATAAGACATTCCAATCTCAAATAATATTCTAAGATCTGGAGACGAAGATAAAGCCAGTAACCTGAAATAATAAGAAAACTGAAGTCACCAATAAAAACTAAAACTGGGGGGAAGTTTCAGCTCCATTCACCTGTAAATGATTTACCTTGCATCATAGTAAAGGTCTCTTTAAGGAAACAGAAAGCAGATGGACTGCACTTCATCTGAATCAATGATTTGAAATTTAAAACTTTGTGGTGAGTTATGTGTGTACAGTGAACACCCTGAGCAACCAGTAAAATGCTGGACACAGATCCACGGCACTGCAGATGATTCAGAGGGTCTGCGAGAGTATGTCCCAGTAACACACCAAGGCCGGAGAAAGAAACAGAAGAGCGAAAAAGAGAGGAAATAAAGAGAACTCCCCCCCCGCCCCCCCGCAGCAGACTAACAATTTCAGACTCCTCTCCAGTATCTGCCTGCTTTCAGATGCTTTTCAGTACCTTCAGACAGTTGCTTTTTGTACATCGCCCAGAATTGACAGTTGTTCCAAGAGGAGCTTACTCAGCCAGCATTAGAAGTGAGCTGTGTCTTGTTAATAATTTTTACAAAAATGCTTTTTAAAAGTCAATAGCAAAAGTGTTCATTCTATAACTTCTCAAGTTGGAAAGGTGATGTAAATTGGTTTAATAAATTCTGTTATTTTTATGTAAAATAACTTGTTATTCAGGATAAAATTTCAATCTTTGCTTTATGTTCTCATATAAGAGAACAGGAGAGGGGTAGTGAAAAGTGTCAAACCAGATCCACAGGAAAGAGGGAATTCTTTTCTTGGCCACTGGCGACACCTGCTGGCTCATGTATGGCAGTGGCTGGTATTGTGCAGAATGGAAGTGAGGGAGGGTCCCTGTAACACAAGTTTATTCTTTCACTCCCAGTTCAGATGAAAGGATGGCACTTTCTCGCACCCTAGTTAGAAGTTTACTCAGGGCAAGTAAAGCAAAACCCACCAACCCCTTCAGAGCTGACCTGCTTTCAGTGTCCCCACCAAACTGTACATCAGCACCACGGACACCAGTCTAGTGTCCACAGGATCCTCTGGGGCGAGTGGGGCCGGACTGGATCCTGACTCAGGGACCCCAGGCGCACCAGGAAACCGCAGCTGCTGCTCTCGGTCCACACCCTCCACACCCACTGCCCGAGGCCCTGGGGCCAGGCGCTGTCCTGGGGGTAGAGAGGCCTCCGCTCTTCTCAGCAGCCGGGGCGCCCGGGACAGGGCTCGAGCCTTCCCTAAAGGTGCCGGGAAAGGGGGAGGCGCTGGAGAAAGCCACCACGTCAGCAAGGCCTCCCTTTGCCCATCCTCACCCTGACTGCACCCTTTCGTCCAAGCACAGGGGCCGGTGGGGTGCATCTCTGGGTCCCGTGATGGAAGGTTTGCAGCGATCGCTACAGGCCTCCTGCCCACTCCCACACCATCTGCAAAGAAACGGCCGCTTTTCCCAAAGAGAGGGAAATCTGTTTTCCCACCTCTCGCATCTGGGCTGGCCTTGTGACCTGCTCTGGCCAACAGGATGCAGTGGAAGCGAAGTCCCAGTCCCAGGACTGGGTCTGTATTAACCACATGGTCTGGTTTCTGTGTCTGATGTCCTGGCTTCTGGGGCCTGTGGACTCAGGCCAGCCGATTGCTGGAGCTCTGGGACAAGGGAACACCCTCCCTGCCCCCAGCACACCTTTTACAGCAAACCAGCCCATCCCCCTGCCTTTCTACTCGTACACTCCTGAGACACCAGAGCCCCACACCCACCCACCCAGTCCATCCGCCCCAACAGCCCGGGTCAGGCACAGACAGCTGGGGCACCCCACACTGTGACCTGCTAAGATGACTCCAGCTGGCCAGTCGTCACCTCCTTAGCCCCGTTACCCTGTCTCACCCACTCCTTCCATCAAATCTTTCCCGAAGTTTCCTCCCCGACCCCACCTTGCCGCTCTCTGCTTGTGGTCCCCCTGCAGCCTGGCGTGCCCCCTCCTCCTAGGAACTGTGAGTAACAAACTGCCTTTTTTAAAATATATTTTTATTGATTTCAGAGAGGAAGGGAGAGGGAGAGAGAATAGAAACATCAATGATGAGAATCATTGATCGGCTGCCTCCTGCACGCCCCCTACTGGGGATTGAGCCCGCAACCCAGCATGTGCCCTTGACCGGAATTGAACTAGGGACCCTTCAGTCCGCAGGTCGATGCTTTATCCACCAAGCCAAACCAGCCAGGGCACAAACTGCCTTTTCAATGACAGGCGTCTCCTGACCCGTTGGCCTCGCCACACCTGGATGAATCTAACTCCCAGGCCGTGCTAGGACAGGGCCTCAAGAGGTCTGGTGCCTTCTGCTCGGTCTTGCCCTGCACCACTGTCCTGTGACAGCGGCTGGTTTGGTGGAGGGACAGAGGTCCGGTAGAGCAGAGACCTCATGGCAGCCTAGACCCGCCAGCCCAGCCAACTGGTGCTGTGCAGAGACCATGAGCAGCCCAGTCCAGATGAGCTGAGTGGTGGAGCAGACCAGCAGTCTCTGTTGGGCCCAGAAAAAAACACCCTTCCGGGGTTCCTGGCAGGTCTGGCCATGTGCCCAGGCTTCAGAAGGCACGAGGATCCCTGGAAGCTCTGAATAAGAACTGAAGTTGCCTAAAATTCTGTTTCCTTGGGCCTCTGCATTTCATTACATTTTTCACTAGGGAGCATTTAAAACAAATACAAAAGTGGATTAGAATGACAAGTAGCCTTCCAGCCCTAATACTCAACTGCCGTGAGGGCCAGTAAGCACATTGGCTTCCTCGGCCTGCTCACTACTGACACTTTAGGCTGGATAATTCCTGTGGTTGGGGGTTGCTGTCCTGGCATTGTGCCATGTTTAGCAGTGTGCCTGGCATCCACCACTAGTACCGGTAGCACCCCAACCCACACTCCTGATATTCAAACATGTCTCCAGACGTTGTCAGATGTTCCCTGGGACACGCAAGTCAGCTCACAAAGACTTCCGTCTCCACCTCTCTCCCCTCCATCTCCTCCTCCTCCTCCTCTAAGCTCCTTAGCGGGGCAGCTTGGTCACTGGGATGTCTCTGTGATGTGTCATTGTGGCTAGGCTGAGCACACTTCCTGAAAGTTCTGTAGCTCCGTGCGGGCTGATGGGTGATCATCACGTGTCATAGCCAGAGCAGCCTCGGTGAGGAGAGGGCCATTCTACACCCATGCAGAAAGGATGCCATCCCCCCTTGTGGTGTCCATCTCAGATGTGGCCTATTCTGTGCACACTCTTCCGCTTGGACCTGGGCCCACTGAGCACTGCCATCACCACCAATTGCATTGGTGAGAAGCTACCATCCGGATTTTGTTCAAGCCAAACGTGCGTTAAATGAAGTTGTGGTAGGATTCATCTTCCGAGTCGTAGAAGGCAGCCCCATTGGTGAGGACCCCCTGGGGAGGGAGTCACTTTTTGATTCAGTATCTCAGTAGTGAGGGGGCAGGTAGCAGTTTCAGGAACTTCCACTTGGTCTGTCCCTTCACAAAAGCCCTTATTTGGGTCAGGGGAGAAATGTGGAAATTCTGTCAGTGAAGGATGCCTGATGTGAATGGTGACATAAGATCAGTCCAGGGTCTCACTGGACCCACTGTGAACCGAAGTCCAGCCCAAAGTATGCCCGTCTACTGACCATGGGCCACTTTGCTCCTTAGACATTAGGGGCAGGCGCCAGCCAGTATCTATAGTGTAGCTTCCAGTGGAATGAGCACAGGCTTTGAAAGAGACCAGGATCTGATTCTTGTGCTCATTTTTTCCAGGTTTTTTCTAGGGAGAGGGAATGGGTTTGGGGGAGGGAGAGGCAAGATCCTTACACTCCCTGAGTCTGTTTGCTTGTCTGATTGTTGGCAGGATTCAGTCTGACTACCCATGGCAAGTGTTTGCAACGTTGCCTGGAATAGTCTAATGACACCAACACCATCCACTTATTTGGAAAGAAAATACATACCTCAGCTATTCCCATTCCTTTAACAATATTTTAATAACTTACTTAACGTAGCGTTTTCTTATTTTTCTAATTTACTTTCAAATCTTTTACATCATTTAATTTTTTAATCCTCACTCTAGGAAATTAGAGAGGAAGGGAGACAGAGGAAGCATGAGAGAGAGAGAAACATAATTGGTTGCCTCCTGTATGTGCCCCAACTCAGAACTGAACCCTTAACCTAGGTATGTGCCCTAACCGGGAATCAAACCCTCAACCTTTTGGTGTAAGGGATGACACTCCAACCGCCAGAGCCATCATTTCATTATTTATGTTTATTGGAAGTGGGTTAAGCTGATATAAATTTCAACTTGAGAGTACAGGTGACTTGACCCTTATATTCAAATTATAAACCCTACAATTTAACTGGTAACTGTACTCCCTATACTAGTATTTAATTTAGCAAATTATTCTTTTTAAATATCAGTGAGGGTATAGGTATATGTGTGGGATTCTGAACTGTGATGAATGGCTCGGCCAGTTGGTCAGGGACCTAGGAGTAAGATGAGAAGATTAGAGACAGCGGTTCGGAGGGAGACACTTCAGGAGGAATCTATGCACTGGGCACCAGATGTGGGCACGAAGACTGTTTCCTGTCAGTGCCCACTAGGACACCCACAAGTGAAGACTCACTCAAGAGCCCAGGAGACAGGAGGGCTTAGCTGGGGCCTCACGTGGCCGCCGTGTGGTACAACTCCATAGCTTACTTGGTTGCTACACTGAGCAGCAGTGTGGGCTCCCTCTCCTCAAGGCTGACGTGGCTCAACATTTATCTGCCGCCACCTGGTGCCATCTCTGGGAGGATACCAGCCAGTCGTTTGGTGGCAACTTGGTTCCAACAGACCTATTCTGGAGGGGACCGTGGCTTGTTACTGACACCCGCCCCACAGGTGGCTGTGCCTCTGCCAGCACCGCCGTGCAAAGGCTCACTGAATGCCTGATGTCCCAGCGTGGGCTTCTGGGTAGTGTCACCTCAGAACATGGGATTCGGGCGGGAGTGTGAATGAGACACAATGAGACCAAATAATGGCACCCACTACTTCTTCCATCTACCATCCCATCTGAAAGTGTCCCGCCAAGCTGGAGTTTAGAATGGCCCACTAGACCTTCAGCCTTGGCACAGTCTTGGGATCAACCTTCAGGGCTAGGACCTCCTCCTCCGCCCAGAGTGGTAATTTATGCGTTGGACCAACAACCAGGGTATCCCGGTCCCAGAGCTGGGGTAGAGATGAGCATGCCTCCCCCCTCATCGCTCACAGTGAGCCAGGTGCCAGCTCTGGGAATCCCTTCCTGGCAACTTGCGGCTCTGCTGGATCCAAAGGCCTGGCTCACGAACAATGAACGTGGTACTAGGGGACAAAGTAAGGTTTTGGTTTCTGTGGATTTATTTGTCCTTTTTACAACCTCTCAAGTGGGATACATGAGCATTTAAGGCTATAAATACCTAAAGACTGAAATAGGGTGTATTGTCATTATTTTTCATTTCTGCACACTAAGTGATTTCTACTATGGTTTCTTCTTTGGCATATGAGTTATTTAGAAGTCAGTTCGTGAATCTCCAAATATGGCATTTTTCTAATTTTCTGTTGGTGAATACTTTCTAATTTAATTGTGGTGCAGTCAGAGAGAGACAGCAGTCCTTTGGTGAAATATGCTCTGTAGAATCTTTTCCCGTAACAGTTCTATGTGAGAGTCAAAACAGTGTCACTTCACAGCTATTGTTCTATTTTCCCCCCAAAGTTACGCTTGTTGGCTGCAAAGCTTAGTCAATATGGTAACATCATGATCAAATTTGACAAAAAGTGAGGTGGAGAATATCCCATTAGTGGTGGCAGCATGCATTTCCTCCTTGTAATCCTGTTCATTTTTTAAATATGTTTTTTATTGATGTTAGAGAAAGAGGAAGGAAGAGGGGGAGAGAGAGAAAAAAAATTGATGTGAGATCAGTTGATTCTTGCATGCTTCCTACCAGTGTTTGAACCCACAACCTGGGCACCTGCCCTGACCTGGAATTGAACTGGCGACCCTTTGGTGCACAGGAAGATGCTCAACCTACTGAGCCACACTAGCCAAGGTGTTCTGTCCAATTTTTTCTAAGGTATTTCTATAAGGTATTTTGATGCTGTTAGATTCATACATATTTGTATTTGTTCTATGTTCCTGGTGAATTAAACCTTATATCACAATGTGGTGATTCTCTTTATTGCTAGTGATACTTTTGGCCTTAAATAGTCTGATAATAACATGGCTATATATTTTGTCTGATAATAACATGGCTATATACACTTTTTTTGTCAGTTTGTCTAAATATATCCTTTTGCATTTCTTTATTTTAAACCTTTTGGAAATCAAATATTTAGATGTTTCTTGTCAACAATATCAAAGTTCTATTTTCTATAATCCATTCTGAAAATCTTTGTCTTTCTGAAGTGAAAAATTTCAGTCATTTGTATTCTATCTATATTATTACAATTTATATGATGACCAGCAATCTGTTGGATTATTTTGGCTATCTTATACTGTGCTTTATATTTACCTTCTCTTCCATTTGTATTCCTCTGCATCTTCTTTTGGATTGATTAAATATTTTTTTCTAATTCATATGCTTGCTTTGTACAAGTGTGGGATTTATATTTCTAACCTAGTAAATTTTACCCTAGATGTGTTGACATTCATGATTAATTAATTTATTTATTTATTTTTAATATTTTATTGATTTTTTACAGAGAGGAAGGGAGAGGGATAGAGAGCTAGAAACATTGATGAGAGAGAAACATCGACCAGTTGCCTCCTGCACACCCCCTACTGGGGATGTGCCCGCAACCAATGTACATGCCCTTGACCGGAATCGAACCTGGGACCTTCCAGTCCGCAGACCAACGCTCTATCCACTGAGCCAAACCGGTTTCGGCCATGATTAATTTATTACGATCTAAAGTGAAGTGACAGGCCTAGCCGGTTTGGCTCAGTGGTTAGAGCATTGGCCTGCAGACTGAAGGGTCCCGGGTTCGATTCCAGTCAAGATGACATACCCGGGTTGTGGGCTCGATCCCCAGTAGGGGGCTTGCAGGAGGCAGCCGATCAATGATTCTCTCTCATCATTGATGTTTCTATCTCTCCCTCTCCCTTCCTCTCTAAAATCAATAAAAATATATCCTATCGAATAAAAGAATAATATGCAAATTAACCATCACTCCATTGCCCATAAGCCAATCAGGAGCGAGTATGCAAATTAACCCAACCAAGATGGCTGAGGCCACGGAGAGAGCAGCAGGGAGGCTTGGGTTTCCCCGGTGATGGAGGAAGCCAAGCTTTCCGCACACCCTGGCCGGCTCAGGCCTCCACTTAAGGCTACAAAGTTTCAATTATAGAAGATAAATAAATCCCAACAAAAATGGCGGCACCCATGGAGCTGGAGAGAGCAGGAGGCTAGGGTTGCCCCTGGCAATGGATGAAGCCAAGCTTCTGCAGCCCTGGCCTGCTTTGGCCTCCGCCTAAGGCTACGAAGTTTCAATTATAGAAGATAAATAAATCCCAACAGAAATGGCTGCTGCCACAGAGCGAGCAGAAGGCTTGGCTCTGCTCCAGGCTACAAAGTTTCAATTGTAGAAGATAAATAAATCCCAGATACCAGGGCCTCCGCTTGGGTCGCCAGGGGGCATAACTGGCCTGCAAACCACCACAGGCCCCTCGTCCAGGCTGCCACATGCCCCAAGGGAACACCCACCCTGATCCGGGACACCCTTCAGGGTAAACCAGGTGGCCCCCACCCATGCACCAGGCTTCTATCCTATCTAATAAAAGAGTAATATGCAGATTGACCATCACTCCAGCACACAAGATGGCTGCCCCTATGTGGTCAAAGATCCTGCCCCCATATGGACACAAGATGGCCACCACAAGGTGGCCAGCAGGGGAGGGCAGTTGGCAGGGACCAGGCCTGCAAGGGAGGGCAGTTGAGAGGGACCAGGCCTGTAAGGGAGGGCAGTTGGGGGCAATCAACCCTGCAGGGGAGGGCAGTTAGGGGTGACCAGGCCGGCAGAGGAGGGAAATTGGAGGCAAACAGGCTGGCAGGGGACCAGTCAGGCATCAATCAGGCTGGCAGGGGAGTGGTTAGGGGGTGATCAGGCTGGCAGGCAGAAGCGGTTAGGGACAATCAGGAAGGCAGGCAGGCGAGCAGTTGGGAGCCAGCAGTCCTGGATTGTGAGAGGGATGTCCGACTGCCTGTTTAGGCCCGATCCCAGTGACTGCCCGTTTAGGCCCGATCCCAGTGACTGCCCGTTTAGGCCCAATCCCAGTCGGACATCCCTCGAGGGTCCCAGTTTGGAGAGGGTGTAGGCTGGGCTGAGGGACACCCCCCTCCCCTGTGCATGAATTTTGTGTACCAGGCCTCTAGTTTGAAAATAAAAATAAAATAAAGTAACAGCTCCATGGTCCCTCAAAACGTACATAGATATTAGAATACATTGACCTGACATCCCTCCCTCATGTGTTGTTCATCTCATCATTTTCAGCCCAGTGGACATCATAAAGTGTCTCACACCATCCTTGTTCTTCATGCTTTCCCGCCTCTCTGATTTTCCTTCTGGATCACTTTCCTTCTGTCTGAAGTACATCCTTTATAATTTACTGAAGCTCTCTTGGGGGAAAACACAGTATTTTGTTAACCTGAAAATGTCTCTGTTTTGCCCCATTCTTGAAGCATATTTTCATTGAGTGTAGAATTCCAAGTTGGCAATCTGAGCAGAAAAGAATGAACATACAGGCCTGAGACTGCTGTTCTTGGGAAGGCCTGCCTGCAAGGTTGGCCCTCAGTGGTGCCTCGGCCTTTGATTTCAGGAGGGTGCCCACCGTCCCCTTGCTGATGAGTGCCTCACAGCCCCTACCTGTTTGTACAATGTAGTTTATGCTGGTCATCTGCTTTCCTGCTGGGAGTCTGGAACTTTGGCATATGCTAGACAAAGGATGCATGCTACACGGCCAGTCCCAGTGAAGTCTTACCCCTGGAGCCTCCGATGAGCTTCCTTGGTGGACACCTCACATGTGTGTCACAGTTCACTGACCTGGGAGAGTCTGGTTTCCTCCCCGCAGCGTTCCCCGCACCTCTCCCTTCATTGATTTTGTGCTATGTCTTTTTACTGTAATAAACCATAGTGGAGATTTGTCTGATGAATTGCTGGGCCTGGGTGGTCCTGGGGACCCCTGACACAGTCTTTATCTCAGAATACTGGATATGTTCCATCCATCATCTTCTGGGGAGAAGTTAGCTGTGGGTCTAGGTGTACCCTGACATTCTCAGCACTGGCACAGTGACTGGCATATGGTAGGAAGGCAAATGATGGAGAAAGGGAATATGCAGAAGTGGTGGTCAAGCCGAAACCGGTTTGGCTCAGTGGATAGAGCGTCGGCCTGCGGACTCAAGGGTCCCGGGTTCGATTCCGGTCAAGGCATGTACCTTGGTTGCAGGGCACATCCCCAGTAGGGGGTGTGCAAGAGGCAGCTGATCGATGTTTCTCTCTCATCGATGTTTCTAACTCTCTATCCCTCTCTCTTCTTCTCTGTAAAAAATCAATAAAATTAAAATTAAAAAAAAAAAAAAAAAAGAAGTGGTGGTCAAATAACCAGAGACTTTCCAGAGTCCAGGTCACCATAACTCATGCCCGGGGCTGCCTGAAGGATTACTCAGGCCTGAAATTGAGTAAGAAGCCATCTCCAGGGGGAAGGGTTAGAGTATTATTTTAAAGGAAGGTGGGCAACTCTGGGGCATTTACCTGTGTCTGCTGGACTCACATTAAAGCTTAACGCAGGTTAAATGGGGTGGGGGGGTGTCTGGTTAAACGGGGCCGAACAGGGCTTGGAGCCTTAGAAGTGGAGGGTCAAGCATTCCTGGGAAGCTGCTGATGGGGGATGGGGGCAGGGGAGTTAAGGGCCCAACAATGGGAAGACAGCAAGAGGCTGGAGGTCCGTCCCCCTTGTATTCTTCTCCCCTCCCCCCTCGTCCCCCCCACACACACCCCCCAGCTTAGTTTTAGGTGAGGAGAAGGAGCAGGCTTCCTGTTTGGAATGGTTGGGATCTGCAAGTGGGACCAGGCCCTGAGGCAGGAGAGAAAATTAGGTCTTGGCTGAAAGGCACACCGAAGTAACCCTTTCATTGTTTTCAAGTCCATCCTGTGGTGGGAGTGGGCGATGAATACCAGAAGTGAACACAAATCATCGACCAAGGGAGCCCAATGCATCTGCAAAACGTTCCTGCAAACATGTCAGTGGGTGTGCTCCTGCTTGGACACTGCAAGGTATTTTCAGCTAACCCAGACTTGTTCTCAGGGCCCTAATTCTAACCCCATCCCTTCCTGATCCTCCAGAGGAATGCAGAAGAGCCCTTTTGCCACATCGCTGACCACACTGCGCACCTGATGTCCCGCATACCAACCCTACGGAAGCTGACTGGATGTGTTTCAGGCTGTAATTTCTTTTCCTTCCTCCCTCCTTCCCTTCCTTCCTTCCTTTTTTTTGTTAATCCTAATTTTCCATTGATTTTTAGGGAGAGTGGAAGAGAGAGGGAAAGACAGAGAGAAACATCGATGTGAGAGAAACACATCAACTGGTTGCCTCCTGCATGAGCCCCAACCAGGACCAGGGCCCCGGGCCGGGGAGGAGCCTGCAACCGAGGTATGTACCATTGACCGGAATTGAACCCAGGACCTTTGGTCCTCAGGCCAACACTCTATCCACTGAGCCAAACCAGCTCTGGCAGGCAGTGATTTCAGTGGGGGGTGGTAGGGACCCCCACCTGGAGCTATTCTTCGCAGTTGTCCACCGTCTTCTGCTAGAATACAGTGGGCCCCCCTTAACCCTGGAGGACATATCCCAAGACCCCCATGAACACCTGAAACCACAGATAGTGTCAAACCCTATACATACCTACCTATGATAAAGGTTAATCCTATATAATAAAGAGGTAATATGCAAATTGACCACTCCAACACACAAGATGACCACCCCCATGTGGTCAAAGATGGCCACCCCCATGTGGACACAAGATGGCTGGCAGGCGAGGGCAGTTGTGGGCAATCAGGCCAGCAGGGGAGGGCAATTGGGAGGGACCAGGCCTGCAGGGAAGGGCAGTTGGGGCAACCAGGCCAGCAGGGGAGGGCAGTTGGGGACAACCAGGCTGGCAGGGGAGGGCAGTTAGGGGTGACCAGGCTGGCAGGGGTGACCAGGCTGGCAGGGGAGGGCAGTTAGAGGCAACCAGGCAGTTAGAACCAGCAGGGGAGGGCAGTTAGGGGTGACCAGGCTGGTAGGGGAGGGAAGTTAGGGGCAATTGGGCTGGCAGGGGAGCAGTTAGACATCGATCAGGCTGTCAGGGGAGTGGTTAGGGAGTGATCAGGCTGGCAGGCAGAAGTAGTTTGGGGCAATCAGGCAGGCAAGTGGTTGGGAGCCAGCAGTCCTGGATTGTGAGAGGGGTCCCAGATTGGAGAGGGTGCAGGCTGGGCTGAGGGATATACACTCCCTGCCATGCATGAATTTCGTGCACCAGGCCTCTAGTTACAAATAAGAACTGTAAGAAATTAACAGCAATAACAGATGACAAAATAGAACAATTGTAACAATAAACTATAATAAAAGTTATGTGAATGTGGTTTTTCTCTTTCAAAATACCTTATTGTGCTGCACGTACAGCGTGGAGACGCTAGACAAAGGGCCGACTCATGTCCTGGGCAGGATGGAGTGGGGCACAGCTGCATGGGGGAGAGGATAGCACGTTACTCAGATTATTATGCATTTTAAAACTTATGGAGTATTTATTTCTGGAATTTTTCATTAAATGTTTTGGACCCCGATTGCAGGTAACTGAAACTGCGGAGAGTGGGTAAGGTGGGCCCACTCTGTGCAGAGCCAATGTGATTTCAAAGGGGTGGGGGGAGGCGCCACCACCCCTGGGTTCTCTCATCTCTATGGGGGCACTAGGCAGTGCCAAACCCTACCGGGCGTGGTACCATCTTGAAATACTGTTTTGGTCTATGAAGCAGTTTCAGAGGCTTCCATTGGACCTTTCCACTACAACAGTTCTTCCTTGCAGGCCGACAATGTGGAAGAACTATGTCCTTCCCAATTGCAGATTTGTGGGTGGGGAAGTGACTGCCAGGTGGATCCATGGCCGACATGGACCCGCTCTGCCTGGGCCTGGCCCAGGACCCTGTCTATTACCCAGCCTCTGGAATGATGATGCTTGAAATCTCTGGTTTTCAGTGTTAACTCATATCTAATAGCCCTTAACATGTCTGGTTGTGCCCCTGTGTTCACCTCCAGTTCCTTAAGCACATGGCGCCCAGGTGACCTTGGAGAAGGACAGAGGGGCCGTCAGCACCGCGTTTGTCACAATGAGGTGGGACCTTCCTCCTGCAGCCTGGCCTCCTTTTGGTCAAAGGCCCGAAACTAGGCACCGAACTGTCATGTCCTGGGACGGCTGCCTGAGCCTTTCCTGTCCACCCAGATCCCCTTTGGTTCCAGAGATAAGCTCTGTCTTGTCCCAGGGGCACAGTGTCTGTCACCACCTCGCAGTCCTCGCTGGAAACAGACTCCTCGGGCCGCCAGGTGTGACTTCCACTCTTGCCATGTGTTTCAGTCATCCCACGCACCTGTCTCTGGCATTGAATGCTGTCCCCTGGCTTCGGTTACTTCAGGACCCTGCCACCCCTCAGGGTCAGTAGCACAGTTCTGTAATGGCGTCTCCCCCCAGCAGCTCCGGTCCAGAGAGGAGCCACCACTAAGCTACTCGCTGGTGCTGGCGGCCCCTTTCACAGCACATGCCTTGGTCCTCGGGTGGACAGGTGTTCTCCAGGTCCTCCTGGGGACAAGCGCCTGGTGGCCGTCCCGTCCTCAGGAGTCTCCTCTAGCATGACCGCTTCTCTGAGCCTCTGACCCTGCTTCCCGGCTCTGCCTCACTTCGTGGGACCATGGCTTCCTCTAAGCTTGCAGGAGCCAGCCCGTAGAGCAGCAGCGCCATGCCCAGCTCCTTGCCAGGTGTTACACCTGGACCACAGGACAGTGCTCCCAAACCAACCAGCTCCCTTTCCCCAACTTAGTGTACTGCTTATATGGAGAGAGACATGACTAGTCAGAGGTGCCAGTCCCTGCGGTCCTTGTGCAGGTGACACCAAAACAAAGGGGCCGAATGACAGCCACGTGGATGATGGTGGCTCCCACACTAGGCTGCGGTCGTGCTCTATGGGGGATAGAAGGCAGGGTTCTAGGTGGCCCCCTGACCCCCACCCCTGCTGCACTGCCCTGCATAGTCCCTCCCCTTGAGTGTAGGTGCCACCCCTAACCTGCAGAGTGCTGTGGGCAGGGTAGCAGGTCCACACCCAGAATATGTGTTCCCTTACCCTCATTCCTGGTACCGCTGCCTTTTACACTGACCAACCAGGTGATAGTGCAGAGGCTGCAAATCTCCAGGCCTGCATCCCACACATCTGTGTGGAACGAATGTCTGCAATGTGCCCCAGGGCAGAGAATTGATTTTAGGTTATTATTGTGGCTGTAGGAGGCCCCTTGAAAGACTCCAACTGGCCATTCTAACCAAAATAGACCTCATTCCTCTGGTCCAGGAAGTAAGACTGCAACACAGGCCAGCAGAGTGTCTGTGTGATGGGCTCAGGCTGAGACTTGTCTCCCTCCTGCTCCCCCGAGCTCTCTGCCCCGTGGATCACAGTGCTCCAGGGCGAGGCTCAGATAAGCACCAACATCCGCACAGTGGCTGCCAGTGAAACAAGCCCAGGCCGCTCCTCTCTTCTGCCGGGTGCTTATCAGGCCAGATGCTGAGGGCCCTGAGCCTGTTTGCTCATCTGTAACTTAAACCAGTTAACTGCCACGTGTCCAAAACGGAAACCATCCCCTCATGCCACCATATTTTGAATTTAATTTCAAAAATCAATTTGTAATGAATATTATAAAAATAAATATAGTACAATTCGGGTGTTCTTGAGTATTTTCGGCTGAAAAGTCTCACGAAAAATGATTTTAAAGTTGATCAGAGCTGCCACTTAGGGAAAACATTTTTTTTTTTTTATAGACGCGTGTGGCGTGTGGGGAAGGTCCACCGCTTGTGTCTACAGACGTTTATGGCGCACAGTGGGTTAAAGCCAAAAACTTTCTTCTGATTGTTTGGTGTTGGCACAGATGCGATAAGTTTATATGCCAAGTGCTGTACCCACTGCCTGAACTACAGCCTAACAACCATCAATAGCATTCGCTTCTTCTGAAAAGGGTAAAGAGGAATAAAAGCATATATTACTATTTATCAGTGTACTTATTTTATGCATTTTTTTAATTAATCCTCACTTATGTCCAAATTTTGCCATTTTTTAATAATGGAATTTAGGGAAGGAGTTTAGGACCAGGTCAGCCATCAGGTTAAATGAATATTCTTATGTGACAGGTGGAACCGTCAGGGCCCAGAGGATCAAATGACTTGCTTCTCATTTTCAGGTAATTGAGCTACAAGATTTATCACTTACTTCTTAACATCTACTCGATATCCCTTGTCTAGAATTTAATTTGGAGAAGATTTTCAAAAATGTGTAAGACTAGAAAATGTGTGGTGACCATAGCTGACGGGCCTGTGAATTCAGGGAGCGTGTCTGCGGAGCCATGTTGAGGGCTGTTAGACCGCGGGCTTCTGGGCTCCGACCCTGCAGTTTCATCCCACAGACCTGGGTGGGGCCCGAGGACCTGCGTTCCTGCCAAGCTCCCAGGTGATGCTGCCCTGGCGCTGCCGGTCCACAGAGCGCACCCAGAACCACGGATGTGTTCTGGCAACACGTAGTTAAAGCCAGAACAATAGCCCTCAATTTCGACCCCGGGCAAATGAGGGGAGCAGCCCCACCCCAACACCCGCTTGGAAGCTCCCCATGACTGGTCACAGCCCCCACCTGGTGGCATGGGGCCAGCTCCCCGAGCACCTACCGGGGAGCCCCGTGTTCACTAAGATCCACAAGAAAAGGCAGCAGGCTTTCTGGGGGAAGAGAAAGGGGGGGAGGAGTGAGAGTGGGCATAACTTTTTACTGGCTGTTCAGCCCTTTGAATTTTTCCTACCAATTGTTAAGAACAAGACAATAGCCCAAAATAGTCAGTGATGCCAAACCCCGTGTCCCCAACCAAGACTTAGTTTCCGCTTTCCCAGAAAGGAATCTCAAACCAGTCAACCAGGAATCTCCCGACTTCCCCGAGGAAGTGACCTTCTCTGCCTGTTAGGACTCCTTTCCCTCCCTTCTGCCTATGAAAGTCTTTCATTTTGCCCAGCTCCTCCGAGTTCCTTTCTGTCTGCTTAATGGGAGGCTTCTGACTTGAATCGACTTTTGCTCACACTCTTAAATGTTTAATATGCCTCAGTTTATTTTTTAACACTCTATATTTTATGTAGCAAACCCAAAAAAGTTAGATCCCTATTTTTAATTAGGAAAAACAAGTTGTAAGGGAAATAGGCACAGAAGGACAAAACGTAAGGAATGCAAGCTTGTGGCTGGTTAGGTCGCAGGACGGAGACCTGAGGAAAAGCTGCTGTTTACTGAGCAGCCTGCTGAGCGGCTCCATGGGAGCCAGGCCGCCCCAGGCCGACCCGGGCTCTCCCTCCTGGAAACCAGAGGTCTGCCCTTCCTACTGGCCCATCTTCTTTACAAGTGCCAAGTAATGACAGGCACTTCTTATGGGGGTTGCTCAGGGAGACAGACCTTTGGCTGCTTCCAGAAGGAGAGAATATCTCTAAATCCAATGCACTAAAGGTCAGATGAGAATCCGGGTGTCCAAAAGAGACAGAGGACATGTTGTGAGAGAGGGAGAGAATGAGAGAAAGAGAGGCGGGGGAGAGAGAGAGAAAAGAGGAGAGCGAGAGACACACAGTTCTGAATCATTTGAAAGTATGTTGGTGGGGAGCGGGGGACTGGAGGAATGGGAGGAATCAGCAGCGACGCCTGGGAGAGGCAGCCTGGAGTGTGGAGAGCCTGAGGAAGCACCTGTCCACAGAGGAATTTACGGAAGAAGCATGATAACTGTCACTGCTCTCGGGAACAAAGCCCGAAGCAGCTTCTCCCGCAGGGAAGAGCTGACCTACTTATGTATCCAATAAATATTTACTGAGCGCACGTTATGTCAGGCCCTAAGAAAAGTCATTTTGGTTAAACACAGAAGACTTACCTTGAAACTGTCTTACTAGAGACCTTTAGAAGGCACTGATACCACCAGAGAGGCCACACCCTCCCGGGTGCGGAGGAGCCGGGAGAGGGGCGCCCCTCCCCGCTGGATTTTCCGGTCGCCGCCGACCCTGCAGCAGCTGCTGAGTGTGGCCGGCAGAGGGCAGCCGGGGCCGAGAACCACTTTCCTAGCCGCCTGCTTAGGAAACAGGGCCGATGGGTCCCTAGCCCCTGGCTGCCCACTGGAGGTTGGGCAGGATGCCAACTTCCTGGCAGCAGCTGCCCTAGAGAAACAGGGCGCTCTGGGAGGCTGTGAAAAAGCTGCTTTGAATTCTCCCAGAGCTGTGTGGGTCCTGCCTGGCAGATGCCGGGCCCCGGCACCCTGCCACGCTCCCCTGTGAGAGGATCCTGGGACGAAGGGTCGTTTGCTTCTCACCCCAGTGCAGGCTGCTGGCCCTGTTTCTTCTAACTGTTCAGAATCTGTTTCTTGGAGGAGAGATTCCTGGAGCCCCAGAGCAGGAAGAGACCTGGGAGCTGCTAGTCCAGGGATCGCCATTTCAAATAACTTGCAAGGCAACAGGGACCCTAAATCGTGAAGCCCACTTAGGGTGAGATGCGGGAGGGGGGGGGGGGGGGGGGGGGGGGGGGGGGGGGGAGGCAGGATGGCTGCAGTGGACGGGAGAGACAAGTCATGTGCAAAAGCTCCTAAATGCAACTGCTTCTCTGACTGTGCAAAATGCCACATGGCCATGGCCTGGGTTGGGACACTGACTCCAGGTCGCCCTTCATATTAAACAGCGAGCTGCAATCTGTGGGGTGACGTGGGCTTCCAGGTCTGCCAGCCCCGGCTGCTGCGCTTCCTTCCTTGGCCCCCGATCCTGTTTGGAGAGCGGCGTCCGGAGCACAGGACACTCCTGTTCCGAGCAGTGAGTCAGCCTCCGAGCTGGCTGTGGGCAGCGCGACTCCGAGACAGGCCTCCCGTCCACTGCGTTTCCAGTGAATTCCCGCCGCTGCGGCGCCCGCTTCCTCCGCCCACCTCCCTGTGGCCGGGAACCTTTATTGACTCGGGTGTTTTCCTCCTTGGAAGGAGGTCCTACTGAGAAGCACCCAGGAGCCCTGCAACCGCGACCCCTCACATCTCACCAAGAAATGACGGGAGGAGCACGAGGGGGGTGCCCATCCCGTGTGACCTGCAGGGTGCAGCATGAGGTGGCCTTTAAAAACTTCATCCCACACGCAGGCCACCTGGCTCTGTCCCCGCTGTAGGAGGATCAGCCGCCACAGGGGGGCGCAAAGTGAAGTCCCGGCCTCCTGAGGAGCGGGAACTGGGCTGTGGCCCCATTACCAGTCAGGGTGACACCATGGGGACCCAGAGCGAGTGCTTTTGGTGGAGCCAGCCACGTGAAGACATGAGCTCACCCTCACCGTGACTAACCCCACTGTCCCGCAGCTCCTGCTCGCAGCACCTCCCAAGCAGCGCGTGCAAAGGGGCCTGAAACTCCCGGCTCGAGAGTCTCATTGGAGAGGAGGAGAGGGCATTACCCCTTCATTGAAGGAAAAGGAAACAGTGGATGAAAAAGGGGCCGCGCACTAACCCTGACAAGCTCAGGGGAGGCCTACACGTCGGCCTTACAGACTCAGAGACCTAAAGTGGCCGCAGAGGATGGTCTGAAATGAAACCTGTCTAACTAAAGCCCCTCATGAGGCCCTGGCCGGGTAGTCAGTTGGTTCGAACGTGGTGGGTACACCGACCTTGTGGGTTTGATCTCTGGTCAGGGCACAGACAAGAAGCAACCAATGAATGCATAGATAAGTGGAACAACAAATGTCTCTCTGTCTCTCTCTCTCTCTCTCTCTCTCTCTCTCTCTCTCTCTCAAAATCAATAAATAAAATTTAAAAGTAAATACTGAAAAAAAGCAGTTTGTGTCCTAGGCCGGTGTTTTTCCCTAACAAAGGTCAATCTTTATTTTTCGACTGAGCCTGTCTGTTGTCTTTTTTTGCATTTACGATAACATACCTGATAACATACCTTTGGAATATCAAAGTAATTTCCTTTTATTCGGACGCCTGAAAGCATAACCACCTGCACCGGAGCAGAGACCACAAATCCCCTCGTTGTTGTCATTATCATGTTAATGGTGAGCTGTTAACTATCGGTACCCACCTGTATAAAGGAAGCATTTGTCTATTCATTTTATGCAACCCCAGAGGCTTCCCCTGCTTTGCTTTCTCCCCTCCCTAATCTATCACCTAGGGATTTCACGTAACTCCTCAGCCTCCTCTTTGATTGTAATGTATAAAATAAGGTAGAAAACTGCCTTTCTCTGAAGCATTTTCTCAACCCATTGAGAAATTGCTGTCAGTTTGGCTCAAATAAACTCATAAAAACTCTCACAGGTTTGACATTTCTTACTTTGACAAGAGAAAGAAAGAAAAACACACAGACGAATGAGGTCAGCTACCTGCGGGGCATGTTGGGAACAGAATGGGGAGGTCAGAGGGAATGGAAGAATATTTGCTGAAATATCTTCTTGTTCTGACTTGATATTTGGAGACATTTTAAAGTTTACGTTTCAATGATAGATAAAACAAGGATGGGCAAAACCCTAAAATTGAATATACACAGAAATAAGCAAATAAAAAAGAATGCACTTTGACACCTATCTTACTAATTGATAGTAAAAACAATTGGCCTCTTGCTACATGTTAAACATTTTCTTACGGTTTCACTTAACATCTGCAGCATCTCCAAGTGGTAAGTACTGTTTCTATCCTAGTTTAATGGGAGGACAGCGTGGCTCAGTGAGATTAAGGAATGTGAAGGGACTTGAACTCAGATTTTGTATCTGATCTGTATTAGGTCTCGGTACCGAGATCGATGGCAGGCACAGAAGTGTGATTTGGTGTCCCTGGGTTCCAGGAATCTACAGTCTCAGAGATAAACAATATCGGGAAGCGGAAGCCAAGGGAAAGAATAAGTCCCTTATCGGTAAAGATTCAAAGGCCACAGAGATCTTAGGAATTCCGAGCACTCTGTGGGTTGGCTTCCGGAGGATGTGAGATCTGAACCAAACCTTAGGCAGGACTGAGGCAGGTGTGGGAAAGGGTGAAGGAATTCCAATCAGGAGACTCCGCCGGAAGCAGAGGTGTGGAGAGGGGCCTGGTGTGCGGGAGCCAAGGAGACCAGCCTTCGCAGACGGACCACACCGAGGGCACCTGTGTAACGCTCTCGGGGACTCAAGGCGGGGGACCCTGCTGGGAGGAAGGTGTCCACATGTGGCTGGGTGCGCTTGGTGGGTTCCCAGCCCCTAACATTGGCCCTTTGCAACTGCACGTTGAGACGATATTTGCCCGTCCCTTCTCAATGCCTGGGCTCAAAGATGGCGAGGGGAGGCAGGCACTGTACTCCGGGTCTACAAAGCGGGAGAGAAAAGGAAAGGGCTCCTTTCGTTGCTCTGCTTAGCTCTTCCACCTCTTCTTTCTCAGCAGAGACTAACTAGCAGGAAGAGGCCACTCCCCGTGTGCTGAGCTGAGAGTGCCCCGTAGTTTCTTTCTAAATCCCCGGAGAGCTGCCCCAGGGGTGTGAGGAGCAGGTGGGGGAAGTGCATTCTCCCGTTCTAGTCCCCTCTCCAGCCAGCCGGCTTGGTGCTCAGCAGGGAGTGTGAGAGGAGACAGAGGCGAGAGCAGGGAGAGAGCAGGGAGACGGGCCTGGCTGGACAACCAGGCGGAAGCTTGAAGAAAATCAAAATAGGGATATTTTAACAAACCTGGAAAAGTCCTTGAACAAAGAAACTAACCCTGACAAGCCCTCAAGTGCTGCCCTTCATATCACCCCCCACTTCTTTTTTTCAATGTTAACATTTGTTTTTAATTTAAAATCTTTATTATTGACAGCATTGCAGATGTCCCCCCACTCTCCCACTTTGCTCACCTCCCAGCCCGGACCCCTTCCTTTGGCCCTCCCCAACCTCTGTCTGTGTCCATGGGCTATGCATATATGTTCTTTAGCTAATCACCTCACCTTCCTTTACCCAGGGCCCCTACAGCCCTCCCCTCTGACAGCTGTCAGTCTGTTCCATGTATCCATGCCTCTGCTGCTATTTTGTTCGTCACTTTATTTTGTTCATTAGATTCCACATATTAGTGAGATCATATGGTATTTATCTTTCTCTGACTGGCTTATTTCACTTAGCATAGGGTAAGAGTTCTTTTTACAGCCACGTGGTATTCCATGGTGTAAATGTACAACAGCATTTTTATCCATTCATCTACTAATGGGCACTTGGGCTGTTTCCAGATCTTGGCTATTGTAAATTATGCTGCTGTGAACATAGGGGTGCACACATTCTTTCTGATTGGTGTTTCGGGTTTCTTAGGATATATATCCAGTAGACATATGAAAAAAATGTTCAAAGTCACTAATAATCAGAGAGATGCAAATTAAAGCTGCAATGAGGTATCACCTCACACCTGTCAGAATGGCTCCCATCAATAAATCAAACAGTGCTGGCGAGGATGCGGAGAAAAAGGGACCCTCGTGCACTGCTGGTGGGACTGCAGACTGATGCAGCCACTGTGGAGAACAGTAGCGAGTTGCCTCAAAAAATTAAAAATGAAACTGCCTTTTGACCTAGGGATCCCTCATTGTTCCGACAGCAATCGTCCCAGAGGATAAAGCCATCGTCTGGCCCCATCGAATCTTTTCATCTCTGTCACCAGTGTCCCTGCGCCCTCCCCTCCCCACACGCCCACTCCCTCCCCCTCCAGCTCTGTGTTTCCCCTCATGGCCACCCTGCAGGACCATTCAAGGCCACCTCCTCTGGGAGCACTAGGACCCCTTTTCCAAGGTGGCTGCCACATCCTATCCCTGTGTCACAGTCTTTTCACCCCCGACTCAGAGCTCCTGAAGTGCAGACCCCAGGCAGGCTCTTCTTTACCCAGAACAAGAGGTACAGTTTTTGATGTATTTGTAATGCTGGGTGAATGGGTGTCTGCCCCGTAAAGCAATGTTTAACTTTTTAAACCACAACCCTCGGTAAGAAATATTGTTTACTTATGACCCAGTTGACTGACTCTCTCTCTCTCTCTTTCTCTCTCTCTCTCTCACACACACACACACACACACACACACACACACACACACGTAACAGAAACAAAAATGACAAGAAATAATACTCATAGTGGATGCACTCAAATGTCCTCTTTTCATTTGTTTTTTAAGCGCTTGTTGGGCCTGGAAGGTGGAAAGCCAGGCCCTCAAGCGCAAAGAGGAGCTCTCATTGCAAACGTGGGGGAGTTCCCCCTCCCAGCGGGTCAGAAGGGGTTGAAGCTGTAAAGGAGGAAAGGCCCCGCTCTGTGTGATGAGTCTGGCCCTTCAGCAGCACGTGACAAGGGCCTGGGCTGCCCTCAGTAGTTTTCCTGTTTGGGCCTTTTTAAAAAATGTGTTTTTATTGATTTCAGAGAGGAAAGGAGAGGGAGAGAGATAGAAACATGAATGATGAGAGAGAATCATTGGCGGCTTTCTGCACGCCCCACACTGGGGATCAAACCCACAACCCGGGCATGTGCCCTGACTGGGGATCAAACTGTGACCTCCTGGTTCATAGGTCGATGCTCAACCACTGAGCCACGCCACTGGCTGGGCCTGTTCGGGCCTCTGTAACTTTCCTTCATGTAGTCATCCCACCTCTCAAAGCATTCCTCAGCTGCTTGCTCCTGCTCATGCTCTGTGCCAACCTCTCTGATGCTCATCTGGGCTCTGATGCGGGTCTGCTTAATGGACGGCTGCTTGCAAGAGCTCCGGGAGGGGAGGGTGCCCACGGCGGGGGAGTGGGGGGGGGGGGGGAGCCGGCCAGCCGGCGTTTGCTGTATGACCAATGAGACAGACGGCTGCCCGGGTGGAGTCTGCACGAGCCTGCCTGCCCCATCCTTCCCCGGGGCAGAGAGGCAGGCCATGGACGCTGCATGGAGCCACCTGGGCAAGGTGACGGTGTCAACAGTAGGTTTACAAAACCCAGTCATCTATCTCTTTGTATAGAAACCGCGCAATTAAAACATCAAGACGAACAAAACTGGGATTCAGGGTAAACCTGGGTAGACATGGCTCTTAGGGCTGGAACTGCTGGGGAACCAATGAGAATGGCAGGTGACAACTGTTAGAAATAAGGCGAGCCCCCAAATCGGGGGTTCTGATAGAATACAAAACACTTGGGAGCCAGGCAGCAAGGCAAACACATTTACTTCTACATAGAAGGGTGTACACACATGATCTGGAAGCGCGTGCACACCAAACAGGCGGGCTGCTTGAGTTTATAATCCCTGACACAGGTGACCTGTCCTTTGCTCTTGATTGGAGCTCAGGCGCACAGTCTTTCGAGATTGGCTAATTCAAAGGGAGGGGCTGGCCTTTGCTGTTTCAAGATGGCAGCCCCCAGGGGAGCTGCAAGCCATGTGGCCAACATGGTGGCTGTCTAAACTGTTCTTTGACAGAAAAGATGACTTGTTTATTCTCACACAACCAACAAAGGGCAGGGCACCCTGAGCCCAAATGTGACCTTTGCCACTCCCTGCAGAGTCACCAACCGGTGCCTTGGAGCACCTTCCCTCTTGCTGGGCCTCCCCTGACTGCCCTGACCGTGTGGTAGGGTGGTCACCCCGCCCCCGCCCTCCACCGCCATTCCAACGGGTCAGTATTGTGGGAGGAACACTGTCAGCAATGACAGGCCAGGAAACATGAATCTCATCACACTAGGGATGCGAGTTGTACTCCTTTGTCCTGTGATGGTAGCAGCCTCACATCGGATTCAATAACGGGCCTGCCACCTCAGAGAGGACTCAGGTGAGAACATCCCAGAAGGTCCCCGCTGGTCTCTGCCCGCATCCGGGCACCGATCACTCAGTGTCTTGTCCTTTCAGCCTACTGCATGCCTTCCAGGAGGACAGCACTGTGCTGTCTGCCAAGGGAGAGGACGTTTAATTTGTAAAGTAAGGTGACCAGATTTTAACATTGGTAAAGTGGGACACCATTGACCGGGCGAGGGGGGGGGGGTTCTTTTTTTTTTTTTATAATATATTTTATTGATTTTTTACAGAGAGGAAGAGAGAGGGATAGAGAGTTAGAAACATTGATGAGAGAGAAACATTGATCAGCTGCCTCCTGCACACCCCCTACTGGGGATGTGCCCGCAACCAAGGTACATGCCCTTGACCGGAATCGAACCTGGGACCCTTGAGTCCGCAGGCCGATGCTCTATCCACTGAGCCAAACTGGTTTCAGCCCGGGGGGAGAGGGGGTTCTTGATTAAAAATTTGGTCTATATTGTAATCGCTTTTGGTTTTTTTAATAAAAGGAAATTCACTTCTTAGATCATCGTTGAATTTGCATCCTCTTTTCTTACTCATTATGTTAAAAATCTAAAAAAAAAATTTAAAATTACATTATAAATTATTATATACATATTGCTTAAAACACAGTAAGTAGGTACATAATTACATGGACATATTTTATTGTTAGTTTATAAATTAAATTGATTGTTATAAAGTAACTATATTTTAAAAAATATTTTAATCCTATATTTCTTTCTAAATAATAACAATACTAACTTGTATTATTTTTCCTCTGAATTTGCCGTAACGTAAGTCGTAAGTGTCACTTTCAAGGCTGGCGCTAGACTTTTTGCGCCACTATAAAATATAAATAATACAAGTACTGTCTGCTAAATTCAAGAAAATTTATGTATTTATGAAATAAATAAATAAATTACTTACCTAAATTATCTGAATAGCTGATTTGTAATGACATCACTTGTTTAACTAGCTTACTAGCATGCAGTACGATGTGTATTGTCTGAGAGACAGTTACAAAATGTTTTCGTCATTGCCAATCCCAAAAAATACCATTGTTCATTAAGTCCAAACAATGGTGGTCGAATTCTAACAACTGATCAACAATGCGAACTTTGATAAGCAGGTCTCGATAATCAGTTCTCAACAATTATTTGTTATTATTAAAGTTTAACATTATAAAATTAACAAAAATAATATAAAACTCATATCCTGGCTAAATAGCCACATGGCCGCCGAAAACCGTATATTCCCTTCCCGTTCTCCCGCCGTTACCTAGCTTGTCGTGCATTCTTTCCAAAAATCAGGACTTTTTTAAAACGCCGCGGGACGCGGGACAAATTGTTAAAAATCGGGACTGTCCCGCCAAAAGCGGGACGTCTGGTCACCTTATTGTAAAGTGAACTTGAGCAGCTCCATAGGTTAGAACTAAAGGAAAGACGAACAGCTGTTCCTCCGGACTGTTTTCCTGGCCCTGCTCTCGGTCGCACACACTTGCACTGTGTCACACAGAAGCCAGCGCGGCCCAGTTCCCAGGAGCTGACCTCCTCCACGCCAGGAAAGTAAGAAGGCCTGACAGCGCAGTGCGGAGGCCCATGCTGAGCTGAGCCTGAGCCCGTCCGTGGAACAGGCTGACTGTGCGGCTCCCCACAGGCTGCGGAGCACTGGGGACAGCTGGCACTCCCGAGGCAGGGGTAACTGCTGCGGTGGCCTCCGCACACGAAGGGGAGGTGGAGGTGATGAGCCCAATGGAGCCGAGTAAATTTTTCCTGTTGGGAATCAGTGGGAAATGAAGCTGGTGGGCAGAGGAGGCCCCACCCTGGATTTGCCTTGCAGGCCAAGGTTGGGGGGCAGGTGCAGCGGGGGTGGGGGGGGGGTGGGAGAAGACTTTGTGAAAGCGATGGCTTTAGCAAGTGAATGTGGCCCCTGTGAGGCTGGTTGCAAAGGGGTTGAGCTGGAGGCTGGGGAGTAGCTGAGCGGTCAGGGGTAGGGGGTCCGTGCTGGACATAGAAGGCGAGGCAGCACGGACCCCCGATCGGGGTCCCCACTGCATCCTCCTCTGTCTTTGCTTTTCTCCTCCATGTCCTCTGCCCCCCCCTCTCTGGAGCAGCCCGTGTCCTTCTGTCCCGGGTCAGTGTGTCCAGCGGTTCAGCAAATGCTTCAGGTGAGGGGTGTGCAGCCGGCGTCCGGGGTGACTTACTTGGGCTGCTTTTTTGGAGTCATCAACAGGAGGACTTTGAGGGAGTCATGAGCCCACGTTTTCTTTAGAATGTGAGTGAGAAAAGCTGCTGGTTAGACCTCACAGGATGCTAGAGCCAGTGGGGGCGCCTGACACCAGGTGTGGCACTGACAGCGCTGGGCGAGAAGTGGAAGTGACTCCCCTGGGCCCGGGGCTGGTGCTCCCGCTACCCCAGGCCAAGGAAATCGGGTCACCCTGCCCCCACTACAGCCTGCCAGACCCCAGGGACCCCCTGCTGCCTCTGAGGGATCAACCCTAAAGAAAGGCCACGGAGCAGCCGTGGGCAGCCTCTGGGAGAGGACCCAGGCTCTTCACGCTGCAGATGGGTTTTGTTTGGTCTACCCTGCCCTCCCCCATGTTACTTACCTTGCTCGGCTCCCTTTCTACCTCGTGTACTTGCCTTCCCATCTCATCCCTGAGCCTCCCCAACCTGGCAGGCACAGAGAGATCGGAGATGCTGGGGCCCTCTGACATCACTGGGAAACAGCACACAAGCCAGCGGGGCTGGGCAGCCAGACCCAGCTCGGGGCAGACACCATGTAGTGGAGGGGAGTTTAGATAAGCAGTCTTCTTCCACTGTGGTCCCGGCAGAAGATGCTGGAAGAGGAGGGTGAGGAGGAGCCAGGGAGGGTTCCTGATGGGAAGGTCTGCAGAGCTGGGCTGCACTTCACACACAGGGGCACCTCCAGGGTGTGCTCAGGAGTGAGGATGAAGGACAAAACCAGGAGAGGTGATGCGGGTGGGAGCTGACAAGAGGCACCCACCTGGGAGAAATTTTGAAGGCTGTAAAATCTCATGCAGCCCTGGCCGGTTTGGCTCAGTGGATAGAGCGTTGGCCCACGGACGGAAGGGTCTGGGTTCGATTCCGGTCAAGGGCACGTACCTCAGTAGCAGGCTCGATCCCTGGCCCTGGTTGATGTGTCTCTCCCATTGATTTTTCTCTCTCTCTCTGTCTCTCCCCCTCCCTTCCTCTCTCTCTCAAAATCGATGGGAAGATATCCTGTGGTGAAGATGAACAAAAAACAAACAATACAAAGCAACTCCTGCAGCGTGTGAGCTGAAGGGCTCAAAGGAAGGCCTCCTTCCCTGCCAGGCAGCTCAGCTGGTTAGAGCGTTGTCCCAATACGGCCAGTTCGATCCCCGGTCAGGGCACATACAAGAAGCAACCAATGAATGCATAAGTAAGTGGAACAATAAAGCGATGTTTCTGCATATCTCTCTCTCTCTCTCTCTCTCTCTGAAGTTTCAGAGCCTCTTGGAGACACAGGGAAGTCATGGGACACTGCTTGGAGAGGCGTGTGAGAAGCTGAGACTCTGCTTTAAATGTGTGACATTTGCTGGAATTTATAACTGTGGACCGAGAGGTGGACGTGGGGATCTAGGGCAGCAGCAGGTGAGGCAGGACTGGAGGGAGATGTGGAGAGAGGCCCTGGATGGGAGGCGGAGCCAGGGAAGAAGACTGAGTGCCGCTGCACAGGGCCCCCAGGCAAGACCGCCTTAAGGAGGAGGCCTTCGGGCATCTTCTACTCAGGCTGTGGGCGGAGCAAAGGCGGGGCGGGGGGGGGGGGGGGGAGCTGGAGGTGACAGGGGTTTCTGCAGGTGGGGACGGGCTAGTGTCAGGGTCAGGGGAGCGGGTGGAGAGGAAGGTAATAGGAACAGACAATTATCTCAAGGAGTGGGGGGCTGAAAGCAGAAGGAAACAGCTGTGAGAGAAGTACTGTGAACGTGGGAACCAAAGCAAGCCCGTGGGTGTTGAAAGCAGAAGCAAACAGCTGTGAGAGAAGTGAGACAGGAGAGTGAAGAGAAAGGGCCAGAGGAGGTGGAGGGGAGATGGAGATGCTGGTCTTGGGTTTCTCAAAAGGCGCCCCCCTGCACCCCTCTGTCTGTGTCAGGCTCTGGGCCCGCCACGGCCTGTGGTCCTCTCTTGCAGTGAGGCAGCAGAGGGAAGTCAGGCTGCTGACCAGGCTGGCTCTTTCTGGGACCCCGAGCACCAGCAATTCTGCCTTTTCCCCTTCCCCATGGACTCCTCTCTCCTTCCCCTGTCACAGGGCCCGTCAGAACTGGGAGCTAGAAATGGGCCAGGGGGTTGTGAACATTAGTGACGCCCTCGGATGGCAGGTGGGGACAGGCCTTGTAGGTGCCAGACACAAGCAGACAAAAGGGACGTGAAAGTGGGTAACCCCGAGGAAGGGAGGGTGAGGACTGGGTTAATCACCGAGTTCTTGGCAGCCAGCGCTGAGACGCCCGGTAACTACGGACTTAAAGTTGTGAGTGAGTCTGTATCTTCAGGGTCTGGTTACCCACGCAGGCCCCATAGCAACCACTGTGCCAACAGGCCTGTGGAGGGAGGAACACCGATGGCCAGGATATGACTGTGAGGGTGACCTCACCGAGAACTCGAACATGCCATGCGCCTGCGGGGGGGGGGGGGGGGGGCGCGTGGAGGGTAGGGGTGCTGGCAACCAGGCTGGAACTGTGCTGGAGTGTGAAAGCAGGAAGAGACTGGATAGACTAAGGAGAGGACTTCATGGAATCGGGAGGGACAGTGTGAAGGGAGAGACTGGTTAGTGCAGGAAAGAGAAGAACAAAGGGGGTGAGGAGGAAAAAGTCTTCCCCTCCGAGTGAGAGTGAAGAGGGAGGCTGGTGTTGACAGAGGAGCTGTGAGTGGGCAGGAGGCTCTGACCACATGTGACTCGAGGGTCTGGGCAACCCAGCCTTGAAACTCGTCTACACGGGCTGGGTGTGTAGCTGGTATGGCTTGGCAATGCCACACAAGTGGAAACATTCACGGAGCCCGTGAACCAGCTCATGATCCTCACGCCAGGACACGCACACCTTATCATGGACTGCTGTGCAGATGTGAAGAGACAAGGATCAGGAGCTCTGTGTACAGCGACAAGCAAAAGCTTCTGAGACAAAGGCAAGTGAAAAGAGCAAGTTGCATGCCTGTGCGCAGCATGATTTCACTTAATGGAAAAGAAAAATGGCGTCTAGCACAGAAAAATATAAATAACTTATGTGTTGGTCTATGTGCATCAGAGAAATTTAAAAATTATTTTATTGATTTTTAGAGAGAAGAGGAACACACACACACACACACACACACACACACACACATAAAGAGAGAGAGAGAGAGAGACATCAATTTGTTGTTCTACTTACCTATGCATTCATTGGTTATTCTTGTATGTGCCCTGACTGGGAACTGAACCCACAACCTTGGGGTACTGGGATGATGCTCTAACCAACTGAGCTGTGCAGCCAGGGGAGAAAAATTTTAAAAACCAATTTACTGAGGTGTGATTGACATACAAAAATTTGCACCTATTTAATGTACAAGTTGATGAGCTCACAAGAACTGTGAATAGCTGTTTTGGGGTTAGATTAGGAAGTTGGGGTTCTAAGGAGGAGCACTTTGAACTTATATCCTTCTGTATAGTGGTGTTTTAGCACAAGCACAAATCAGTGAGCCGTATAGTGCCAGTAACTACCTTGTTAGAGCGTATAGTACCAGTAACTACCTTGTGAACTAAGTAGAACACAAGTCTGATAAACATGCATTCTTACAGGAACAATGGGACCAAATGTTTGCTATGAGATCATCCCAGAGAATGAGGGACTCTCTCCTTCCTTCCTCTCTCCCTTATCTGGCCTGAGTCACTCCCATCGTTTAAATCTGGAGGCAACACAGGGCCATGGGAAGCAGGCTGGGCTTGGGGTCACTCACTCCCTGAGCGCCTGCGCGGCCCACTGTGCCAGGCCCAGGCGACTCCTGCTCGCGGTGTGGCCGAGGGCTCTCGGTGCTCACTTCCAGGTGCTCACTTCCCGGTAAGATGGGTAAGAACCCTGGCTCCGCCTACATCACCAGCTGTGAAGGGAGATGGATGATGCTTTGAAGTACCTGGAATCAGGAGGGGAAGAGCCCTATACACAATTGAAGGTTTTTATAAATCACCGTCAGAGGCATTATCCAGGGTCACAGTTTAAAAGCCCAATTCCCTGCCGATGGTGGTTATGGAATAAGTGAAGGGGACAGCCATAAAATGGATATATTTTGGGGTAACAATGAGTTGCTCCAGGAATAAAGTCACTTTCGGAAAATAAAACTGGGAAGAATCTGCACATAGTGGATGAGACCACCAATCACAGAAGCACTTTGTCCTAAAAGATGGTAAATGTAGTTGATAGAAAACCTGGGGACACCCAAACCCAATTAGCACCCAAATGTATTGCTTGCTTGTACAAGGCCAGGTCCAGTACTAAGCACTTTACTTATTTAATCCTTGTGACACCCCGTGACCTCCGCTATACTGAGGAGAAATGTGAGGCACAGAGAGGTTCTGTAATTCGCTCCAGGTCAGAGCAGTAATGGTGGAGCAGAATTCCAACCCAGAGCCACGTGCTGAACCTCTGCTTAGCTAAAATGGTGGGAGTGCTTACTCAGGGAAATAGGACTTCATAGAGAAAGGTGGTAGTTTTCAACATTTGACTGAAAAATAATGTGGTAAGGTAGTTTCTAAACTTACTAGGTAACAAGAATCTTTACTCTTGTACAGTCATGTCATTTGGGTCAACAACTTACTGCATATACAATGGGATTACAAGGGATCTGAAAAATTCCTGCCCTCGTCAGTCTGGCTCAGTGGATAGAGCGTTGGCCTAAGGACCCAGGGTCCCAGGTTTGATTCCGGGCAAGGGCACGTACCCTGGTTGCAGGCTCCTCCCCGGCCTGGGCCCTGGTCAGGGCGTGTGCAGGAAGCAACCAATCGATGTGTTTCTCTCACAAATCCTTGGGTGAGGATTAAAACAAAACAAAAATTCTTATTGCCTAGTGACACCAGCCATTGTAACGTCATTGCTCCCGTGGGTGTGGGGAGGCTGGTGTAGACAATACAGTGCTGACAGTCGTATAAGAGTGCCGCACACACAATGAAGTGCAGTGCATAATACTTGGTACTGATAATAAACAACTATTTAATGGTTAATGTACTAACTATACTATAATTTTATCATTATTTGAACATGTACACTTTCTACTTAATAAAAAAATGTGCTGCCATGGCCCATGTTGCTCAGTGGTTATAGCATTGGCCTCGTGCACAGAAGGGTCATGGTTTCAATTCCTGATCAAGGGCACATACCTGGATTGTAGGTTTGATCCCCAGCCCAGGTAGGGTGCATGCTGGAGGCAACCAATTGATGTGTCTCTCTCATGTCTGTTTTTTTTTTTTTTCTCTCTCTCCCCTCTCCCTCCTTCTCACTCTCTAAAAAAAAAAAAAATCAATGGAAAAAATATCCTCGGTGAGGATTAAAAAAAAAAAAAAAAGTGCTGTAAATTAGGATGCCGTGTTATACCGGCACACAGGAGCACTTGGCTGAAGAGGCAAGAGAAAAGGAAACTGTAGAACCCCCAAGAAAATTCACAGTAAAGGATTTCGCAGAAGTTTTTGCAGACCTCCACAAGGTCCTTAGAAAGTATGAAAACATGGACCCCAAACTGAAAGGTTTTTGTTCTTATAGAGGAATGTGCATGGAGCAGTATCTGCTTATAGCAAAGCTAGGATGAGAAGGAACAAACCAAGCAAGCCACCTCCCCAGGAAGAGCCTCAGGCAGGTCCCTCAGGAGGTGTTCCAGAAGAAGGCCTAGTTTTCAGAGGAGGTAACAGCTCCCAGCCTGCTACTGTGCCTGAAGACCTTCCAATGGGACTCCATGTGGAGGTGCCGGACAGTAACACTGGTGATCCTGACCCCGTGTAGCCCTAGGCTCATGTGTGTGTCTGTGTCTTAGTTTTTAACAAAAAAGTTTTAAAAAAGTAGAAAAAAGCTTATAAGAATATACGGTACATAAAAACATTTTTGTACAGCTGTATAATGTGTTTGCGCTTTAAGCTGTGTTATTACAAGAGTTGAAAGTTAAAAAAATGTAAAAGTTTATAAAGTTAAAAAGTTACAGTACACTGAGGTTAACTTATTAAAGAAAACTATTTCCTATGAGTGTAGTTTAGCCTAAGTGTTCTGTGTGTATAAAGTCTATAGTAGTGTCCAGCAACGTCCTAGCCTTCACATTCACTCACCTCTCCTTCACCGACTCACCCAGCAACTTCCAGTCCTGCAAGCTCCATTTATGGAAAATGTCCTGTATAGGTGTCCCAATTTTTATCTGTTATTGAAGCATTCATCTTATATAAAAACTGTTGTTTGAAAATTTTAACCCTGCTATTTTGGCTTCTGTAAACGCTTGCTTGCTTAAGTAATAAGGAAAATAAGACTACTTCCATTCCAGAGAGGCCATAAATCTTCCCCAGATGAAGTTATCAGTGCTGGTGACAGGCCAGGCCTTTGGTTGAGGTCTCAAAGCCCCAGCACATAGGGCTCTTTAAGAACCTGCAAAGGGGACCGGAAAAACCCTTATTTGGGAGACAAAGAGCTAGAAAAAGTACAAATAGGAAAGCTTCCTCCATGTTTCTTTGCCCAGAATTTCAAAAGCATTTTTCTCTGGGCCTGCACATCATCATCATCATCATCATCATCATCATCATCATGTGTGACTCCATTTCTCTAAGCGTTGCTTGGTTTTTCTCTGGTTTTCTGTAACATTATATTGTATTTTATGGTACCTTTTCTACTTTTTTCTGTTGTTGCTAATCCTCACCCAAGGATATTTTTTTCCATTGATTTTTAGAGAGAGTGGAAAGGAAGAAGGGACAGGAAGAGAGAGAGATAGAGTGAGAGATATATAAGAGAGACACATTGATTGGTTGCCTCCCATTTGTGCCTCAACCGGGGCTGAGGATCGAACCTACAACTCAGATATACTAGTATGCCCTCGAGTATGCCCTGAGACCCTTTGATGAGTGGGCTGATGCTCTAAGCACTGAGAACACTGGCCAGGGCTTTTCTGTTTTTAGATACACAAATATCATTGTGTTATAGTGGCCTACAGTATTCAGTACAGTAACAGGCTAAAGGTTTGTAGCCCAGGAGCAATAGGCTACACCATACAGCCCAGGCGTGTAGTAGGCTATACCACCGAGGTCTGTGTAAGTGCACTGTGTAATGTTCACACAATGACGAAATCACCTAGCAACACTTTTCTCAGAGCATATTCATTAAGCATGAATGCAATTGCTTCTCAACCTGCAATGTGCATGTGAATCACAGGGGGTCCTGGTCAAAATGCAGATTCTGCTTCAGTAGGTCTGGATGGCGCCTGAATTCTGCAAGCTCCTTGCTGCTGGCCCGTAGACTACCCTTTGAGAAGCAAGGCCCGAGGCAGGGATTTCCCTACGGAAAATGAGGAAATTAGATTCTGCTCAGAACTGTAGTCACCCATGAGGCAGTTCCCAACTGCTCAAGTCCCTCCTTGAGCCCTCAAACACCAGCATTTCTGGGCCTGCAAAGCTGAGGTTCAGGCCCAGACTCTGCTAACTCCCCCAAGACAGACAGTTTTTCTCCAGTTTTGTCCATCAAACCATGAGGGGCTGTCTTCAGAGAGCTTTCTCCAGCTGAGGGTGCAGATGAGTGAGGGACTCTGAGCTGGGTAGGGGGTCCTATGGAGAGCAGTGTGGGTGGACTGTGGGACAAGTGCCCTGGCAAAATCCCTTGTGCTCTGGAAATGTTTGCTGGGAGAGTGAAGGATAAGTAAGGATGTCCTGGAAGATGAGCTGTGTGGCTGGATTCAGGAGTGGGCGGTCTGGTGGGAGAGGAAGGTTGACTTTGCCTCCTTGGTGGTGATGTTTATGGCTGGTCCTCAGTGTGACATTCCAGGTGGAAGGAGTTTGTGTTTTGTGAGGGCATGGGCTGGTCAATCTTGTTGATAGATTAAACCCATAGCAGACTATTTGTTAAATGAATGAAGGAGTAAATGAGTAGAACTAGGGAAAGTGATGGAAATGCCTGAAGTTGTTACCCTCTACCTCCTCCTGGGCCGGCTGTGGGAATGACTCATGTCCTGCTACCCACTCACTTTCTCAGCCTAAAACCACATGTCCTGGGTGTGGTGGCAGGGAGCTGACCCTCCCTGCTTCTGCCACAGGATCTTCATTACACACAGTTCCTGAGTTTCCAGCAAGTTGCCTTGCTTCCCTCCTTTCTGGTATGAGCTGAGAACCCAGGCTGGAGGAAACAGGGTCTCAGTCTAGGTCTCCAGAGCGGTCGTTCCGAAGATGTGTTCAGGAGCACTGGGCTGTCCTGAAGCTGGCTCAGGGGAACCAGACGCGTCCAGGCTGTTTCAAACTCTAAGAGCTGTGCTTCTGCCCCCTCTGTCTGGGTCCTGTGACACATCACACCCAATGTGTGAATTCAAACCCCAAAGGGCAGGGACCAGGCGATGAGCAGTCAGGGAGGAGGCACATAAAGTCTGGGGCGGGTGGGCCAACCCCCCACGCCTTGTGTTGCTGGAACAGACCAGTTTGCCTGGCACAACCAAAACCCAGCTCTTTTTTTGCTGTGGGACGCTGGCCTGAAACCACTCTAACCAGTGAGTCTCCGCATTACAGCTTGGCTGTCTGGTGCTTGAAAGTGCCTCCCCCCACACGCTCTCTCTGTCTGGAAATTTCAGTGGACCTTCTGGGGCAGAGCCATGGACACTGAGTGCCCAGTCCTGTTTCATGGGAAGTGAGGAATGTTTGAAGACGGAGGTCGGCCACACCCAGGGCAGGTGGGAAAGGGTGGTGGTGGTGATGATATGTGGTCCTTGAGACCGTATTTTGAACCTACTGCCTGTAGGATTTGACCATAGGTGCGTACAAGACAGATTTCCTTTTTTGAGAAGTCTCAAAAGAACAATAACTCTAGCCGAAACCGGTTTGGCTCAGTGGATAGAGCATCGGCCTGCGGACTGAAAGGTCCCAGGTTCGATTCCGGTCAAAGGGCATGTACCTTGGTTGTGGGCACATCCCCAGTAGGGGGTGTGCAGGAGGCAGCTGATCGATGTTTCTAACTTTCTATCCCTCTCTCTTCCTCTCTGTAAAAAAAAAAAAATCAATAAAATATATTAAAAAAAAAATAAAGAACAATAACTCTAAGACATGGTCCAGTAACTCTAAGACATGGTCAGGCCACTGCGTCAACTTTGCTTCCGAAGAGAACATGTGCCCTGGCTTCCTCCCTCTTCTTCCTGGGAAACTGGGAACAGTCTTGGAGTCAGGCCTCTGAGAAACACCCTTTTCTATTCCAACACGGTTTGAGGGGGTTTAAAATATAGGCTGTAAAAGCAACAGAGCAAATTAACAAAAATAAGGAGGAAAGAAGAGGAAGTAAATGTGTTACCTTAAGTGCAAATAAGAGTTAACACCCAAGGGCATCACATTTGCCTCTGTTCTTACTGACACCGAGGGGGGAAAGCACTGAGAAACTTGAACTTTGCTAGGTTCCTCGCTGGTTTAAAGGTTGCTTCATTGTCTGTGCCTGTTTCTTCGCCTGTAAAGTAAGGTAAAAGTACATCGTCAGAGGATTATCAAGAATGTCACATGAGGTAATGCACACAGAGCACCCAAAGCAATGCCTGGCACAGTAGGCATTCAAGTGCATCATAGATATAGTTATTACTACCTCACTCATCGGGGGCTGCAGTCAAGTGGACAGCAGGGATGGGTATAAAGGCTCCTACCTTCTCCTCCCTGGTTATTCCTCCCCACCTCCTCCCTGCTCCCACCAGTCCTGAGGGACAGCTTCTGAATTGCCTTTGATCCTGGTCTGGCTCCACAGCGTTCCCATCCCCAATCTGGAGCAAAGTCTACTGTTAAACATTTCTTCTGGATCTTGCTTTACATGCAGTTCTTCAGAACATGACTAACATACTTTCTTAATCTTTGACTATAAGCTACATGACAACCAAAGCATTTGAAACATTTGGTTAAAGCCTATCTATAATAATAAAAGTGTAATATGCTAATTAGACCAGACGTCCTTCCAGAGGAAGGGGGGGGGCTGTGAGGGAAGCCGGTGCCAGCAGCTGGGGGAAGAAAGGCCTACTCTTACATGAATTTCATGCATCGGGCCTCTAGCACCTATATGTTAACTAAGAATTAAATTATTTAATTCTAGCAGCCAAAAATACTAGGGGCATTAAAATCACAAGAGGCTTCGCCATAGTCACATGACTAGTGAGTAGCAGAGCAGGTGGTCTGGTTTTACCGTCTATGTGTTTAATCACTAGATCAAATGGCCTCACTAAGGTGTTAGAAAGTGTGTGCCAACACCTTGATTCTAACAGAGAAACATACTCTTAGGATCTCTGCCCTCTTTCCCACGTGCAGCCAGGAGTTCAGAAACCAGGGTCACTGTGTCCTCAGACCTCCTCTTTTTTCCCCTTTCAAGGCACTGTAACTGCTCTCCATAGGCAGAGCCCTACCTATCCTCCCTTAGGGGAGTCGAAGGCATCCGGACCAAGGCAAGTCCAGGTCTCTAATGGCATTTTCCCACAAGTGAGGCCGTCAGGACCCACCTCCAACCTCGCTTCCCCTCTTAGCCCACTTGGCAGAGAGGCATTCTGACTTGTCCCAGGAAGGAGGATAGGATCATTCTAGAGCCTGAAGATGTGGACAAAATTCACTTGTATTGCAAGGGGATTCCATTGAGTCTCTCTCTCCCTCAAGCCCACCTAAGGGGCTTGGACTGCTCTCACCTTGGTGGATTACTCATTCACCTGCACGGACATTCGAATGGCTGGCTGCCCCACTGCCTCACACAGAGGTTGTCCAGCAAGTTTGCCAACTTAAGGAGTTCATACCACAGACCCACGGACAGATGAAAAAAAACATACTGGGAAGAGTTCTAGGCAAGTTCCTTATACATAACTGCTTAGAAAATTGTTTTAAATGGCAGAACTCTAAGGACCTCTGACAGATGAGTCCTCTTATCCAACTTTAAAAATATATATGTTGTTGTTTTTATTTCAGAGAGGAAGGGATAGAAACATCAATGATGAGAATCATTGATCGGCTGCCTCCTGCACGCCCCCTACTGGGGACCCAGCCCCCAACCCCAACATGTGCCCTTGATCAGAATCAAACCCAGGACCCTTCAGTCCGCAGTCTGATGCTCTATCCACTGAGCCAAACCAGCTAGGGCTCAACTTTTTCATAACCTTGAAATGAAGCAAGGGTGGAGGGAGGTGGGTGGATGCCAGAATTACATCTGAATTGCCCTCTAGGGTCAGTGATCCCAGACACGCACTTCCTTTTTCAGACATGACCTTGGGCTCTGGAACTTTGTAAATTACTCACTACAACTCCACCACAGGTAGGTCAGGGGATGCTCAGGTGGAGTTTAAGCCTCCATAGATGGTTCAGACATAGCAACGACTTATAGATTTATGTCTTTGTTTCTGCTCTTCAGAGCGTGGCTGCTAGATATGGCAAAGGAAGGGGGAGGGCTCTAGAACATTCTAAGCCTGGTAGGTCATTCTGGTTCAAATTTCTTTAAAACTGTATTTTTACTGATTTCAGAGAGGAAGGAGAAGGAGAGAGAGACAGAAACATCAATGATGAGAGAAAATCATTGATCGGCTGCCTCCTGCACATCCCCCACTGGGAATTGAGCCCAGAAGCCGGGCATGTGCCCCTGACCGGAATGGAACGTGGGACCCTTCAGCCCGCAGGTTTGGCTCTATCCACTGAGCCAAACCAGCAAGGCTCTGGTTGGAATATTTTAATCTACCACCCTGACAAGAGACCACTACCTTACTCTCCCATGGCATGATTGGTTGTCTGATTCTCAAGCTGTATGACAAAACGCCACCAAATGTGCAGAGCCAATGTTATTAATGTGAAAACCACACTAGACCACGAAGGGATCAGAAGTCAATTTATCTTCTGCGATAGGATGCAAAGAGAACATGGCCTCCCATCCTTTCTACATCCAAAACCACGTATATTCAGGTAAAGAGAAAAGGGTAATTAGCATTTACTGAACGCCGAGTTCTAGTCACTCTCAAACACAGTTACATTGAATTCCAGCCACAAGGCAGGTACTGATCCTAAAAATTCACGTTCGGGAGGGAGCAGTCGGGTATTCTGGGGCTCGCTCCTGGTGACGCAGTGCAGCGAGCAGGAGCTGGGACTGGACTCCGCTTGGAGTCCTCCTCCTCGCCCCGCCCCCGCCAGTAAACATTGGCGTCCGCGGGGGTCGGTGACCCGGAGCGTCCTGGCGCCCCCATACGCTCTTGGGGACGGCCTGATTCTCGGGATGGACCACTCTGCCTCCATCCGGTGCGCGACTGCGGGAGCGAGGCCAACGCGCCTCTCTTCTCCGGGGCGGGGCAGCGCCTGTCTGGCCAAGGGCATCACAGGGGCGGCAACGTGCGGGAACTGGATTCGCAGCATCTCCGGTCAGGTGTGGCCTCCCGACGCGGCCGGTTACAGATGCACTCGAAGTGTGGATTGGGGCGCGGCTTGCTCCATAAATCGGGGCTCGCGGGAGGAACCAGGGACGACCGTGATCGCGGCCTCAGAACCCCACAGACGACCCCCACTGTCAGCAGGCTGCAAGGCCCGGCGAGGCAGACACCACCGGCCCAGCCCCGCCTCTCGTCTCCTCCGGGAGTGAGCAGCCGCCCGTGGGGGCGTGGCCTCCGGCGCGCGACAGGCCTATGAGCGCCGGCGTCGGGCTTTTCCCGCTGGGCCAGCCCGGCGGGCGGGAGTACGTCACCGGGGGCGGAGCTCCGAGGTGGCGCGCGCGCGCGCGACGGTCACGTGGGCCGCGCGCCGGTTATAAAGTGCGGCAGCGGCGGGTGCCATCAGAGTGATGGCCGCTGGCGAGCATTGCTACTTTCTTCTCCTCCGTTTCTGAGGCACTGCGCTGCTTCTCGGAGGTTCCAACCCCGCCCGTCGTGTGCTCGCCGCCTGGACCTTCCCGTCTGCGTCCGCCTTCGTTTCCCGTGGTGAGTGGGGCGCCGTGGCGAAGGGCGCTTTCTGTCCGGGCAGGCGGGATTCCTGCCTCGTGCGTCCGCCCGCCCGCGGCCTTTTTGGCGGTCCCGGCGCGCGGGAGCGGCCTGTTTCGGTGTCCACGGAGGGCGGGTGGGCGGGCGCGGGGAGGGGCCCGCCACGTGCTGGCCGCGCGCCCAGCCCGGGGGCTGTGGGCGTGCGCCATCGTGGTTCTCTGTCCCCCCAGGATGAGCCAGTGTCCCCGCGCGTCCTCGCCATGGCCTTCCGCGCCGCGCCGCTAGCCCCCCGGAACTCGAGGCGTCCCGGACCGCAGATGCCCGCGCGCAGCGTATAGCAGTGGCCGGCCCGGTGTCTGCCGCAGTTTACAGTATTTAATTTTATATAATATATATTATTTATTAGAGCGTCTCTGATACCTCATACTCATTCTGTTTACACGCCTGAAAGCTGCGCAGTAGTTCTTGTTAGTTAAGCCCGCTGCTCCGGGGATGGCGTCCACCGCGGCCACGCTGGTGGCCAGCACCGCGGCCACGCTGATGGTCAGCACCGTGGCCACGGCCACCGGCCCGCTGGACAAGTACCTGTGGATGCTGGTCCTGGGCTTCGTCATCGCCTTCGTGCTGGCCTTCTCCGTGGGCGCCAATGACGTAGCGAATTCGTTTGGCACGGCCGTGGGCTCGGGAGTGGTGACCCTGAAGCAGGCCTGCATCTTAGCTAGCATCTTTGAGACTGTGGGCTCCGTTCTGCTGGGGGCCAAAGTGAGTGAGACCATCCGGAAGGGCCTGATCGACGTGACCATGTACAACACGACCCAGCATCTGCTGATGGCCGGCTCGGTCAGTGCCATGTTCGGTAAGTTCTGTGCTATGTTGTCCCCTCCGTGTTGGGGGAGCAAATGCCTATCACATGATTTCCCTCAGAATGCACTGCATACATAATAGAATTTTGTCATTTACTAAAGAAAACTTTACTGTGTTTCAGGTTCTGCGGTGTGGCAACTAGTGGCTTCGTTTTTGAAGCTTCCCATTTCTGGAACCCATTGTATCGTTGGCGCAACCATTGGTTTCTCCCTTGTGGCACAAGGGCAGAAAGGTGTCAAGTGGTCTGAACTAGTAAAAATTGGTATGTTTAATTCAGAATGACTTCTTAATTCTTGTCATGTTCCATGGCATTATGTTGGGGAGCATTGTGTAAAAGGGAGGGACAGATTAAAGTTCTGGGAACAGAATACTAAAATTTAAAGTGCATATTGGTTCCTGACTTTTGTAAGTTGTTGATATTTGTTCTTAATGTGTTCTATTCCAGTGTTGTCTTGGTTTGTTTCTCCGCTGCTTTCTGGTATCATGTCCGGAATTTTATTCTACCTTGTTCGGACATTCATCCTCCGTAAGGTAATTTTTCTTTCCCTCCTTTTATGACCTTTAGTGGGTCTGGTATTCAGACCAATAGCATTCTTGCAGTGTAATTGATGTGTAGGTATATGGCCTTGGACAGTTGAAAAATTCTTTGTTCTGTGCACCTTTTGTATGTTGCTGAGTTCTCTGAAAGAAGCAAGCTTTCACCAAGAGGGTGTTCAGGAGGGAAAATTGAATGAGTGCTTTGGTGTGCCAAGGAATAGGAAAGACAGGGAGTGGAAAATTAGGGAAATGTATTTAAGGTGGTTTTGCCCAGCTATATGCAGATGACTACTTTAAACCCCCATTATGTAGACTGTTTTGAATTGTAAGCTTGGGGTTCAACAATTCACAATGTCCCCTATGGGTTTTTCTTAGTGCCACTTAAATGGAGTAGTTTGGGTCTACATAGTTAATTCAATAGAGCTGATTATCCTTATAACCTGTTTATAAGCTTCTAGGTGGAAACTCTGCTTCTCACTGTGACTTAGACTCTAATTCCTTAGAACTGTTTTGTTTTTCTGGGCCAGAAAAAAAATCCAGAGAGCCATTTCATTTCCTGTCCACTTGAAAAAGCCTTTTCAGGGACCCGATAGCATTTCTTTCATCAAGAAGTCTGATGCTGGCTCCAAGGTGGACAACAAGGGGTGTTGTCATTGGACTGAGTTACAGTGAGAATAAATGGATTTTTCTAAGAAAACAAAGTTGTCCTTTTTTTGAAGTAAATGGCTCTTAACTGTCCATTGTAAGTTCTTAAAAATGCTTCTAAGCGGAGGAAATCTGAGTGAAGGGAGATAAGTAGCTTTATCCCCAGGGGTAAGAATATGTTCAGACCCACTTGTTTGGTCCAGTTGTAGGCTTCTCTAGGGAAGGAATTGTACCTCTTCTCTATAGAAACTGACTGGCATTAGCATGGAAGAATAAAGCAGTTCAGTGCTTTGAAAACTTGAAGCATTTGTGGCCTGGAATAATTTGAGAGTAAACAGTTCATTGATATTAACTGTCTCAGAGTTTGGTATTGTTTATACTGCAAGCTAGTATGACTACATCTACCTTTCCACTTCCCATAGCTGTCTCACATGACAATGTGATGCTTAAATTGGAGGCTTGCTTGTAGTCTCAGACCAGATGTTTCAGTATTATTATTAGAGTCACACAGCTTTCTGCCATCAGTGAACCAGGAGAATTGATAGATAATCCCTTATTAGGGATTCCTGCTTATAAAAGGTTTACACTGGGTCTCTGTTGATTGATTATTGGGAAGCAGATGCATCTGATACTAGACAAAACAAAGTTGTCTTCTTTACGGGGAATGGTAGTGCTCTGAGGTACAAAGAGAGATTTTTGAGATGCCAGACCTATTGTTTGAGGAATGCATGCTAGGTTCTTTTATCCCCAGTTACTGAGAGCTTCAATTAGATATATTAACTTCTTTTAAGAAAAAGTGTTTTTATTGATTATAGAGAGAGGAAGGGAGAGGGAGAGAGAAACACTGATCTGCTGCCTCCTGAATGCTCCCTACTGGGGATTAAGCCCATAACCTGGGCATGTGCCCTGACTCGGAATTGAACCCGTGACCTTTGGACCTTGATGCTCAACCAACTAAGCCACACTGGCCAGGGCTATATTAAGTTGTATGGGTATGAGGGTGGACATGATCAAGAATAATTGAAATAGTGTTTAAACCAAAATTGACTTTGAGGGTCTTCCTCACCTCCCCCTTCCCCCACCCCTCCACCCCTCCACCCTGGGGCATGCACTCATGCACATATTCTGTGTCCATTCCATCAATAACATGAGTTTTCAGGCAATGAGTGAATATTTCTGGTTAGTTAGGTTTTAAATCTCAAGAAATCATCCTTAGATGAGTAACTTTTGGGGGTCCTGGCTGTTAAAATTTTTCAACTTAGGTTTTTGTTTTGGAAGTTGACATTGAAATTACTTTTTAAAAAGTTTCCATTCTCTGAATGTCTGTTCCAAGGGCGTTGAGTAGTCTAGTAGGAAAAAGCAGAATGGAGATAAGGTAATTCTGTTAAGGACTGGGCAATAGCCCTAGCCGGTTTGGCTCAGTGGCTAGAACATCGGCCTGTGGACCGAAGAGTACCCGATTCGATTCCAATCAAGGGCATGTGCCTGGGTTTGGGGCTTGATCCCCATAGGGGGCATGCAGAAGGCAGCTGATCTGTGATTCTCTCTCATCATTGATGTTTCTATCTCTTCCTCCCTGAAATCAATAAAAATACATTAAAAAAAAGGAAAAAGAAATGCATGGCTACTTCCTTTTTGACCAACCTTTGTTATGAGAAGTCCCTACTTAAGTCTGTAGAACCCTAATGGGTTTTGAATGGGGGGCAGGGGCGGCGGAGTTCTTAGGTTCCTTGGAGAGTTTTCTTCAAACCATGGATAGTTGTTAAAAGAAAAATGTATATACCCCTCAGGTTCATAACCTATTGACTGCCCTTGGGGTGTGACCCCCATTGTTGAGTTGTTCAGGGAAGCTTAACAGTCCCTAGGTTCTCTATGTTACTCAATGTTTTTATTTTGGCTATTTACCTGTAGATAGGGGAGCTAAAACTCAGAGTCCTTTTTAGTAAGGGCCCATCTCTACTGACTTGGAGTGGCACCTTTACTTTGTCTTGTTTCTTTGATCTTAAGCTAGTGCCTCCCCTTCCCACTGGTTATTCTGGAAGCTTTAGGATAACTTTTGGGTCTTTACCGTTCTCTTCCTCCCCGAGTGTTTCCTTTGGATTGTGATCAAGATCGTAGTAAACCTATAGGTAACATCTTTACAGGTTAGCCTTCCCATGTATTCAGATCCATGCTCTCGTTCTTTATGTGTTCGACTTCTGTCTTTTCCTGCAGAATTAATACACATTTGTTGTAGGTGGAGCTCTTCTTGTCTCCAGTCACACTGGCTTTTTTGCTGTTCTTAAACATTTCAAGTTTTGTTTCAGGGCCTTTGCACTTGCTGACATCGCTGTCTAGAATATTCTGCCCCAGCCCTCCCACTCCCCACCCCCATCCCACCAGATAGCCAGGTAGCCGGCTCCTTCTCTACCCCTAAGTGTGTACATGGTTGTTGACTTAAATATTTGTGTTTTTGCTTCACTGATTCTTCCTTCCACCCCCTTCCCTGAATTAAAATGTATGCCTCCTTCCATCATTTCTCCTTACCCTTCTTTATTTTTCTTCATAGCATTTGTCAGTACTTTACATTATTCTGTGTTAGAATGTAAATGTCAGTTCTGTGAGGGCAGGGACATTGTTTCATTCCCGTCTGTATTTCAGTGCCAAGAATAGTGCTTGGCACAGTCTGTTGAATGAGGGGTAATCTTGTGCACAATTGGTTTTTATCTTAGCACTTGGGAAAATCATTAATAATTGTGTATTTATCAGATGTCTAGATAAGGTGGTTGTTATAGGTATATTCTACTACATAGTGTATTTTTAAGAAATCTTTGCAGGCGCCGAGGCCGGTTTGGCTCAGTGGATAGAGCGTCGGCCTGCGGACTGAAGGGTCCCAGGTTCGATTCCAGTCAAAGGCATGTACCTTGGTTGTGGGCACATCCCTAGTAGGGGGTGTGCAGGAGGCAGCTGATGATGTGCAGGAGGCAGCTGATCGATATTTCTCTCTCACCAACGTTTCTAGCTCTCTATCCCTCTCCCTTCCTCTCTGTAAAAAATCAATAAAATATATTTAAAAAAAAATCTTTGCAGGTAAGAAATGTTCTAACATATCAAGGTCTGTTTCTTGACATCTTTTAACAAATGTCTAGTATGCCTTCAGGTGTGTGTGCCGATTTACATCTGGAACCCTGAGTGTGAACTGATTTTTCGGGACATTACTGGTATAGTTAGTCTTGTTTTGATAAAACAAAAACTCAAAAACAAAAAGCACATAAACTTAAATTCAGGTAGCTATAAATTGGCCTTGATGAACAGACTTCCAGGAGCAGATGTAGGATAAGCCCACTGGGCTTGGGAACTACTGTGGAGAAACAGCTATTGGCACCAGAATTCCTGAACCTGCCCTTTTACAAGGCTCTATAGACATGGGTTAATTTCACAGCTTTTGGGTATTGATCTTAACGTTATTTTACAGGCAGATCCAGTTCCTAATGGTTTGCGAGCTTTGCCAGTTTTCTATGCTTGCACAGTTGGGATAAACCTGTTTTCCATCATGTATACTGGAGCACCTTGTAAGTATATATCAAAATATTTAGATGTGAATTTAAAGTTGTTTACAAAACTTACATTAAATGCCCAATTTACCCCTTTTTGCTTTACAGGGCTGAAATCTCCTAGAAGGTGGCTGGCCTGCACCCATTTCAGAAGGCTGCAGGCTAGTGTATGCTGAGTTAACCTAGATAGTTTTTCAACCAAAGAGACCTGCTCAGATTCTAAATCACTACAGACCTTTACTCTTTAGTCTTCACAGGACCCAAGATAATATGGTCTTCTCCCTCCCTTTCTCCTATCTATGCCAGAAATATTGGCATTGGTACTGGCCTGAACTGCTGGCTGCTGAAGAGTTCTTAGTTATATCTGGTCTTCAATAATCAGCCATTTAGCACTGGTTTGCTTGATATTTTCATTTTCTCTCCCAAATGGAGCTACTTTTATTGTATTAATTTACTCCCCTAAACCTGCTTGAATGACAAGAGTTGGGATGCTTAACACCTGATCTAAGTGCATGTGGAAGAAGAATTCATGCAGCTAAGAGGAAAAGTACTTTGTGAGAATGTAAAAATTGAAATATTACTTCATGTTGGGGCTAAGGCAATTAGTGGATTAAATTATGATGCATGTTTAATTTAGCAACTGGAAAAGATTGACAACTTGTAACTTGTTGGCAGGGCTCTGCCTGCCTTGATCAGCTTAGTTGTGCTGTCTAGGTTCATTTGACATGAGGGTCTTTGACCATTAAGTCAGTGCTCCTGTCCTTTGGAAGAAATACATGTACGTTGTTGCCCAGGATACATGTCACATAGTGAGGGAGAGGGGAATGGGAACTGGAACAGTATCTGGAAGCTACAAGACCGATGAGAATATTGATCTTCCTTAGAGCATACTAGACACCTTACCAAATGCTGCAGGCATAGAAAAGCTTGCGTGCAGCACTTCCATTAGTTTAAGTTGGGTTCTTTATGCTAACCTAAGAAGTCTCCGAGAGGCTCTCGGCATTGGGGTTTATGTAACAGCAGCAGAGCTCATAGTTCAGTGAAATTAGAAACTTAACATTTTCAGTTGTTTTTGAAAAGGGAACTTGGGTATTTTTGTTTTGCCTTTTGTGGATCATTTATAAGAAAAACCAGTTCCAATTCCCTTTTTAAACTTGGAATGTGGGCAAATTTAAATTGTGGTGATATTGATTGAATTTCATGTATCTTATAGTTTGTGTGACTTTATATGATCAAGCTTGATAGTGGGAATTGAAATGAAAAGATTTGTAGTCATTATAAAACTTGCATTTTGAAGGGTTCTCAATTTACATATGACTATAAAATAGTAATCATTTTTGAGGGGCCAATAGAATTTTCATTTTATAAGTAATTAATAATAAGCAAAAGAAAGCAGAACAACCATAAGTGACTAAGCTCTTGGATAAGCTAGAAATCATAACATCTTTTATGCTTAAATAGATTCTCTGGTGTTTTGCTTCTGTCATAAACATACACTAGAGGCTTGTAGCCTATTGACATGTCAGTGGTAAGCAGATGGTGGCTAATATTAATGATCCCTGAGCCTTATGAAAAAGTAGACAAGTTTCTAAGATACAGCTTATGAGTGCAATTACCACTAAGTTATTTTCCTTTTGTTAAAGACTCCTTTGAACTGTTGTTATCTTTTGATAGATAATATCCTTGTTTTCTGTATCTTAGTTTGATGAGTCTAAGAGATAATATTCTTGTTTTAAAGGGTTTTGCTGGAGGATAGTACAATGGCTGTGATAACTCCACAGAGAATTCTATAAGTATAAGATATGACTGTGGCACCTTCCTATGTAATGTGCACAGCCACCATCTGGAGACGGGAGTGGGGTGGTTCCATTTTCAGAGCTAGTAGATTCTCAGTATAGTAATCCCCATTGTCTAAGGCAAAGAAAGGGAAAAGGCTAGTTTGTGAAGGCACTTGGGAGATGTCGGTCTCTAGTAGGTATTTAAAGTGGGCCAGACTGGTGTGGGTGTCAGGTGACAACTAGATATTCCTCCCAAGTCTGTATAGCCATGAGCACAGTAGCTCCTGTGGACCTAAAGCTGGCAGCTGCTGAAGGGCGATGGGCTGGCGTGGGGAACCTGAGTCCCCACAGGAGGGTTTACACACCGTTGCAAGGGCTTTAGCCCTGGGGTTTTCAAGATGCACCATTTTATCTCCTAGTGCTGGGCTTTGACAAACTTCCTCTGTGGGGCACCATCCTCATCTCGGTGGGATGTGCAGTTCTCTGTGCCCTTATCGTCTGGTTCTTTGTATGTCCCAGGATGAAGAGGAAAATTGAACGTAAGTATCACATTGTAGCAGAAAATGTAACTTGTAATGTGCTATGTCTTTTTGTTTGGCCACCTATAAAATTCCACCATTTGGATATATTGACAATGTCAAAAATTTTAAATGACGATTTGAAGCTAGGGTTTATCAGCCAAAGTATATTCTTACTGACTTAAAATTACCTGAGACTGGTCAGAGGGAATGTTGGACCTATGCTGTGGACACAAGCTGGGCATATATTAGTGAACTGTACCTTAATCAGTTTCCAGTAATAGACAAATAGACGGTGAAGACTACATTAAATGAGAATACTTAAGGGTACCTTAATGAAAAATACGAGTCAGGTACAAAATGCTTTCATAGAGGAAACATTTACCCTAATTCTGTGTGGAACGTCATATTTAGACATTCATAACTATGGCTGATGTATATATCCGACTTTACAGTTTTCAGAATTATAACACAAATTCTAGAGGTGAACATTTCCAAGTGTCATTTAGGCTTCTTTTAGGCCATCGCTGCACACAGTGTTGTACTGTAACTAAACACTAAGTAAATTTTGGTTAGTCTTAAATCTTGTATTCCTTTCCTTACTGGTGGAGTTCTCTTAATATAATCTTTCTCTGCCCTTTTCACTTGCAAATGCTCAGTTGGTGATGTGGTTTGCTGTTTGCAAGGGAGGCAGCACCAGCTGCAGTGGCCTTGGGAGCAGTGCTGTGTCATGCAGCTGCACTGAGCGCCTGCGCACAGTGGGAATGAGGCTGTCAGTACTTGCTGACCTCGTTTCCCCTCAGTCTGGGAGAAGATGATACAAGTCTCGCTAATGTTTTATATCCTACTCTAACTTGACTGTGATGCCTGAATGAGCATGTAAACTTTGGGCATTGGCTTGATAGGCAGAAAATACCCCTACCTGGTTGTGGAATTTAGTCACAGGCACATGTCTCTTTTATAGAAGTGGAAATTAGAGTTGTCATCTTCAGTTGCCTGCACTGAGCTGTGTTGCTTTGCTTGAATTCATGGAAGAGCTTTTGGGGGAATTCTTTTATAAAAACATGAACTAGATGCAGTCCAATTTTCAATCCGTTGCCAGCTTTGGCTTGAGTTACCTTTCATTACAGAACAGGTCGGCAGGGAAACTAAGCATGGCTTACGTGTAAAGGATTGTAAAGGAAAGGACACGACAGAATCCACAAAGCTTTTGCTGTTTGGTCCTTTACTGAAAGACTTTGCAGCCCCTGATACTAAGTGTCCTGCATTGCTGTTTTCCTCCCAGGAGAAATGAGATGTGGCAAATACAACAGACAGGAAGATTATTCTGAATTTGTACTGAAGTTTACATATGTTGGGATGGACTTCTTTGAAGTGGGGGAAGGGGAGATGTGGAACAAGTTGGTTTGGTCAAAACCAAACAAAAATTTCTTCTTTTCTAGGAGAAATAAAGTCTAGTCCTTCGGTAAGCCCCTTAATGGAAAAAAAGAATAGCTTGAAAGAAGACCATGAAGAAGCAAAGCTGTCTCTCGGTGACATTGAAATCCGGAGTCCCATTTCTGAGGTGGGGCCTGCCACCGTGCCCCTGCGGGCTGCGGTGGAAGAGAGGACTGTCTCCTTCAAGCTGGGAGACTTGGAGGAAGCGCCGGAGCGAGAGCGGCTTCCCAGTGTGGACCTGAAAGAGGAAACCAGCCTGGACGGGCCCATGAACGGTGAGTGGAATTTCTTCGGCGGGGAAACAGTTTCACTTTTCTGCTGGTGAAGAGGCTCACCGGTGCCTCCTGATGCTCTTGGTATTGATGAGTCCTTTGGTCTTGGCCAGGTGCCGTGCAGCTGCCTAACGGGAACCTTGTTCAGTTCAGCCAGGCCGTCAGTAACCAGATCAACTCCAGTGGCCACTACCAGTATCACACCGTGCACAAAGACTCCGGCTTGTACAAAGAGCTGCTGCACAAGCTGCATCTTGCCAAGGTGGGCGACTGCATGGGAGACTCTGGTGACAAACCCTTGAGGCGCAACAATAGCTACACTTCCTATACCATGGCAATTTGTGGCATGCCTCTGGATTCATTCCGTGCCAAAGAAGGTGAGCAGAAAGGTGAGGAGATGGAGAAGCTGACGTGGCCGAATGCAGACAGCAAGAAGCGAATTCGAATGGACAGTTACACCAGCTACTGCAATGCTGTGTCTGACATTCACTCGGCCTCTGAGATGGACATGAGCATCAAGGCAGAGATGGGTCTGGGTGACAGAAAAGGAAGTAATAGCTCTCTAGAAGAATGGAACGACCAGGATAAACCAGAAGTGTCTCTCCTCTTCCAGTTCCTGCAGATCCTCACGGCCTGCTTTGGCTCATTTGCCCATGGTGGCAATGATGTCAGGTTGGTGACTTTGAATCTTAGCACTTATTCTATTTTTAAACTGCTTATATTTTTATAAGGCTATGCTTGGGTCTGTGGTGCTTAAACCATCCGTGAGACTGAATATCTAGGTAGGATGAGGTAGTAGCAGTTAATTGACTTAATAAAACCAGCAGCAAAATTTTCTTTGGAGAGATATCTGTGGGTGGTAAACAGCTATTGTCCAGAGAAGCCTTTTTGTCTATGGAGATGGGACTCAGTTCTCATAATAAATTTTGGGATGTAAGGTGGAAAAAAACATCATTGCCTTGTGACACCATAGAGTTTACAGGCTATTGGCTTTAGTTCTGTGATTCGTAAACTGTTGGAGCCTAGAGTTGCTTTAGACTCCCTATGAGAAGACAGTCCCCATATGCGTGGTGCCCCTCAGATCAGCTCTCCTCCTCCTCCTCTTGTGTACGTGGGTTCCATTCATTTTCTGTGAAACAGACCTATTTGCTAATTAGCTTCAGGCTTCATTCAAGACAACTATTAAGTTACTCAGTTCTTAATTCTGTCTGAAAAGTTAATTTTTGCCCTCATTTTTCTTTCAGCAACGCCATTGGCCCTCTGGTTGCCCTGTATCTGGTTTATGAAACGGGAGATGTATCTTCAAAAATAGCAACCCCAATATGGCTTCTGCTATATGGTGGTGTTGGCATCTGCATTGGTCTGTGGGTCTGGGGAAGGAGAGTCATTCAGACCATGGGCAAAGATCTGACGCCGATCACACCCTCCAGGTAATCTGGGAAGGGGGTCTTGTTCCTGAGGCACACACAACTGTGGTGCTGCCACACGAATCACTCTTTAGTTAAAGTGACCCAGTTTGTATAAGTTCTTGATGATCTCACTGTTGCTGTGAACTTTTTAGATTTTACTTATTGTGTGGCCCTTAAACCTAATTTTGGTCAAATATTTATTCAACTCCAGTGGTCTCACAACAATAACTTTTTCTGAGGAAGATATACTCAGTCTTTGTTTTTTTTATGATGGTCTGTTGCTTTTTTTTAAATCTTACTTTCAGAGAGGAAGGGAGGGGGGAGAAAGATAGAAACATCAGTGATGAGAGGATCACTGATCGGCTGCCTCCTACACACCCCATATGGAGATAGAGCCTGCAACCCAGGCATGTGCCCTGACCAGGAATTAGACCGTGACCTCCTGGTTCATTGGTCAACGCTCAACCACTGAGCCATGCTGGCTGGGTGCCTTTGTTTTATTTAGAACCCAAGATGGACGTCTAACAAAAGTGAATGTTGTCCATGGGCTTCCACAAAACCTTAAAACCTCACATGTTAGAGAAGAGGGAGAAGAGAATTCCCATGGCCTGATTGAAGGGAGATTTTAAGAGTTCTAGTCAGTTAAAGAGGTCCATGAGTGGGGCACAGCAAGTTGGCATGAACTTTGAGGTAGTGGTAGCTTATAAAAAAAACCACAAGTTTTATTCTTAACAAGTCATCTTTTTGTGTCCACAGTGGCTTCAGTATTGAACTGGCATCTGCCCTTACTGTGGTAATTGCATCCAACATTGGCCTTCCCATCAGTACAACGCATTGTAAAGTAAGTGTTATGTCACACGCGGTGTCATTTGAATGTTTCTGGTAATATGTAGGCTTTTAAAATATATATGTATTTTTATGGATTTCAGAGTGGAAGGGAGAGAGATATAGAAACATCAGTGATGAGAGAATCACTGATTGGCTGCCTTCTGCATGCCCCACACTGGGGATGGATCCTGTAACCCGGGCATGTGTCCTGACCGGGTATCGAACCGTGACCTCCTGGTTCATAGGTCAACATTCAACCACCAAGCCACGCCGGCTGGGCTAGGCTTTTTTGTTTTTATACTTTGGTTTAGAAACTTTTATGCAGTGGAATCTTGAAGAGTTGCAGGTTAAGGACATATGTCAAGAATATAAAGCCTTACATTTTAAAATTTCTTTACTCTTATTTAAGCAGATAATACTTATTTTCCCCAAATAATGCAAAAGTCCTTTCATGTGGAGCCAGCAAGTCTGTGATGGTTGAAGGGCAGTTTATTTAGAGCCTGTCAGGCCTTAAGCACTAAGAAACCTACTGAGTCCTAGGGTTGCTTGGTGGCCTATCATGTAACTTCAGGGAAAGGGAGAATCGCTTCCCTGTGAGTCACTCTTTTCTTCCAAGATCTCCCAGCAGGTGATCAGCTAATAGCCTCCCTATAGAACGATCTTGGGAAAATCTACAACTTTAAAGTAACTTATAAATTATTATTGGTGCAAGTCATTAAATTCCAGTAGCTCAGAAGGAAAAAGGAAGTGTTCTTATCCTACCATAATATACCCCAGTTAATAAATTGAATGGTTGGTTTTTTATATTGCCTTCATTCTCCCATAGGTAGTCTCCTTAACCTGTTATACACCAGCTCTCATGGGCTTGGTCTAGTTCAGCAGTCTGGGGCTCCTTACCTACCTCATGCGCCTCTTTACCAGAGTACCATTGGAACTTAGTAACCAGTTCTCTTGCCTGTTTCTCTCCTAGGTGGGCTCTGTTGTGTCCGTTGGCTGGCTCCGATCCAAAAAGGCTGTTGACTGGCGACTTTTTCGCAACATTTTCATGGCCTGGTTTGTCACGGTCCCCATTTCTGGTGTAATCAGCGCTGCTATCATGGCGTTCTTCATATATGTCATCCTCTGAGCGGAAGCTATTTGGGATGAGAATTGTGCCAGTGTTTGGACCACCGCAGCATCCCTGCTCCTCTGAACGATTACAGTGATACAGGAGACCCAGGACAATCTTTACAGTTTGGGAGCTGTGGGAGGAAGTATTACTTGTGCTACATTTGCTTTTGTGCTAAATATGACTTGTCTCAAAATTAGCTATTTAAATAGCCAGGTTTCCACTGGTTCCTATTGGCTGTGACTTCCTGTACATATTTATCTACTTTTTGTACCCGGCTTCAATTCCTTTATGTTTTAATGTTGTGTCTGAAGATAACTTGTGATTTCTTTGTTTTCTTAAACACCATTCAGAGCCATTTGACATACAGTGAGTGTGCTCTCTTTGGGGGTGTCACCAGCTTCTGCCTGAACACGCACAGGGACTTAACAACAAAAACATATCTGAAACTTCCCTTGTAATCTCTTAGACAAATAGTCATTTGCACTCTGCCCTCCTGTTGGCAGTGGCAGGTTCTGCTGGCATTTGTGGCATTTGTGGGGACGAGGTTCTTGGGCACAGTAAGAATTTAAATTAGTCACTTCCTGCAAGCAGTTATTGCTATGAAGACTGACTTATTGCTATGAAGAAGTAGGAAGAAAAGCCTCTGGCAGTTGTGGTTTCTTTAAGATTTCTGGCAGTGTGGGATGGATGAATGGAGTGTGAACTTGGGGCAAGTTAGATGGGACAGCCTTCCATGTTCATCTGTCTACCTCTTAACTGAATAAAAAGGCCTACAGTTTTTAGATAATTTGTTGTCATGGTTTTTGTTCATATGTGAAGCATCGGGGCTCCTGATTAGTTGGCCTTATCCATTAACAAGTGACACTTACACCCAACTTCGAGTTCCCTACTCCTCCCTGTTAGAGTGCCACATACAGATCTCTTTACTGTTTTTAACATCCACAAAGTTCCCTATTTGAACAGAGTATTTTTTTGTTTTTGTTTTGTTAATCCTCACTTGATACTTTTCCATTGATTTTTAGAGAGAGGAAAAGACAGAAACATGGATGTGAGAGAAACATCAATTGGTTGCCTCCTACACGTACCCTGACCAGGGTCTGGGCCGGGGAGGAGCTTGCAACCAAGATACATGCTCTTGACCAGAATCGAACCTGGGACCCTTTGGTCTGCAGGCCAAAACTGGCTAGGACTGAATGGACTATTTTATAATTGTTTTCCAGCTTTGCTATTACAAAGAATGCTCAGGTGTGTGTGTGTGTGTGTGTGTGTGCGCGCGCGCGCGCGCGCGCGTTCGCACGCTTGTGTATTGCAGGCTCAGCTTCATTTAAAAATCTTCACTATTGGTTCCTTTAGTCCTGACCATTATCTCTGTAAATGGAAAGTGTAGCTTTGCAAACTAGGTTGATGGTTTCTGCCCCGAGAGCGAGTTTTAGGAAGATGCTTTTTAGCAACCAGACTGCCTGCGAGATTAGACTTGTGCCTGAGGGATTAGACCACTGGTTGGGTACATGCTCCACAAAATCGCTAAGTAAATGTTCATCAGGCCCTGCACTAAGCTCTTTATGCACATTTAGCCCTGAGACTTGTAGTAGGTCTCACCCTTATTTTACAGCTGATGAAAATCTGTGTCTTTCACAATATGCACTAGCAGAGAGATGAGTTAGTCTTTGGGGCTGGCTGGAGGTGGCCTTATGTGGCTTTATTTGAGGAAGGAGGCCGGGCCTGTGCTAAAGGAAACCTGATGATATGCCCTGAACTGAGGGTCCTGGAGGAAGCGAGTTTTGATACTGGCTTCCTCTCCTGGAGCCATATGACCTCACAGAGCCGGACCATCTGCCCTGGGGTGAAACGGAGAATAGTAACCCTCCCAACATTTTCCCTGTGGCTCAGGAAAGGGGGGCGGGGTAGGGGGTGAGTTATTTTTTAAATCAAGGTTGTGTGCATATTAAGGAGTTAGGTGATTCAATAAGGCTTGTAACAACAATGGATCTGCTCTCCCTGTTTTTTCCTTTCCTAAGCCTCGCCCCCCCTCTTCCCACCCCCCCCCCCCACCCCCCCCCGCCGCCCCCGCTGCTTTCAACCCTGGCTCCTCTGTGTCTCAGTGATGTTAAGCTTTCCCTTCTACATACACAGACCCTAACCCCCCTCCATTACTGTATTACTGGGTCTTAATTTTGGTAAGATCAATATTCTGAGCATTGGAAAGGTAGTGCTGAGCTGCTAAGTCATACAGTGACTCTACCCTGCTCACTTCCTGACATTTTGTTGTCTTGTTCTTGTCACTAACTGTTCTCAAAACTCCCAGTTGTTTGATTTTGTCTTGGGACCATTAAAAGCGATAGGCATGGTCTCTCTCCATTGTGGAAGGAAGCCTCCCTCATAGCTTCTTACCTCATCTGGACAAGTTGTACATCTGTCCTGAAATCGTCCTCATCCTCTGGGCATTTCTTTTACCTCCTTTGTTAAATTTCCCATTTTCCGTAGCCCTTTTTTTTTCTTCTTTTTTTGGCTTATTCCCTTGTTTTTGTGGAGAATGCCCTCTAGCAGCTTCCTGAGAAAGAGCTGGGGAGGAGTCTTTTGAGACCTTGTGCGTCTGAAAGTGTGTTTATTCTGTCTTCACATTTCATTGGTAATTTGAGTATAGAGTCTAGGGTCAAAATAATTCCCCTTCAGAGAACTGATGGCCCTGCGTTAGTTGGAAGTCTGAATCCTTTCTGATGACTTGGTGCGTGTGACCCATTTTCCTTGCCGGGAGCTTGGGGTATTTACTTCTTAGTGTGGCAGACTTAACAATGCAGAGGTGGTTTACTTTTCAGTGGACTGAGCACTTCACTCCTTCGAAGCCTCGAAATCACATCCTTCAATTCTAGGAACTTCCTGAATTACGTTGATATTCTCCACACCTTTTTATTTTTTCCCTAAGCTACTGAGCAAGTCCTCTAATTTCCCAGTTTTTTGCTTAATACATTCTTATTTGACCTTGTCCTTTATGTCCTATTTCATGGATGCAATCAATACCTTTTTAAAAAATATTAATGATAATTTTAATTTGTTAAAATAGTTCCCATTTTTGGCTCTGGCTTTTGCTCTGGTCTGTGTCCTGCAAAGGCTTTCCTTGGCTGCCTGGTGCTCTTTGATCTCATATTTAAGAGCAGACGAAGTGCTGGAGGGAAGCTCAGTGCGCGGGAGGTGCTGGTGGGACTGTGGCGCCTTTGTCTCAGGCCGTGCTTTTCCACTTGTGATTTTTGTGGCAATATGTCAAAATATTGGCAATATTGAGACTTTTGGTTGTCACAGTTGGGAGATGCTACTGGCCAGAGAAATGTTGCTATGAACACCCTACAGTGTACAGGGGCCCCACAACAAAGACCCGAACTAAAATGTCAAAAGTGTTGAGGTGTAGAAACCCTGGGCGAGGGTGACCCCAGAGAAGAGTCAGATCTTAGTGTGACTCGAATCTGTGGGGCTGGTGGGGAAGAGGTCACTGTACAACTGCAAAAGTAGGTTTACAGCTGTGAGTATGCAAAACAGTTTATTCTTACTACTTATTAATTATTGTTTATTTTCCATACAAGCAACTGTAAACCTACTTTTGCTCCACCCTGTATTTCTCTGTTTCCAGCACAGGTAGTTCCTGCTTTGTGGCTTCAACATGCACAAATTCTATACCACCGTTTGGGTAAATAACCCAGTCTCCCAGCAACATGGCTCAAATTTCAGTTGCTGTGGCACATGTACTAACTCGGATGCTAGCTCTTCAGTCCAGAAAGCACATTTACAGAGCAGATGTGCATCAGCACCAGTGACCTGCCCAGGTCCCTCCTCTCATCTGTTGGTGGCTGGTTGCTGCACATCTGTTACTCTGCTCACTCAAGATGACAGAGCTCTTGGCGGCGTCTCCTGTTCTCCCAGCAATGGAGAGGGCTGCAGAGATAATGCTTTTAGTGCCACTGATGGGTTAGCTCCTCATTCTCTTAGGGACTTGAACGGGAGTGTCAAAACTTGCTTTTTTAACATCAAACACAGCTCTCATCAATTCGGCCAGTGAACAAAGGTTATTTCCACTTTCCATGGACTTTTGGACAGGCTATTGCTGCTATGACGAGATTTTACAATTTCTTTAGCTGAGGCTTGGAAGAAATTGAAAGCATCGTAGCAAAAAATGACAGTAATGCACAGTGTGGCAGATTTCAAACTGAACAGAAACTGGCTTGTATTTGACCGTGGAAAGGCTGGTGCTGCTGCTGTGAGAGGAAGTTGGCAAGGTGACCTTGTCAACATGAGGGAGGAAAGGGTGCAGATGTCATAGAGGAAGTGACTGATGGGATTTCACACGCAGGGACTTCTCAGAGATGGTTCCTCAGAGATGGTTCACCAGCAGTAAAAAAAAGGTTATTTAAATCAGTGTACTAAGTAACTAGTAGCTTAACTATTTTTTTATTTCCATATACACTTATTACTGTCATTGAATGTTTTGAGAAAAAATTTTAAAGCTCATAGAACAACCATCTTACCTGTTGGTTATTAGACCACCTCACATGGTCATATTTGCGGACCCACAGCTACTGTGCAGAGCGAGGGTGGCCTTTATGTTACTTGCCCTCAACTTTGCCTACTGCTTCCCAACCCATGGGCCCTCCCTTGTGTCCTTTATAAAATAAACTTCCAGTCTGATGCCATGTGGAAGACCATGCCTGACTGCAGTGTGGGGCACAGGCGTGGTGATTTCAAATATACATGAAAATAGAAAAGTATAATGAGCCACGGGTACCAGGTGCCCTCCATCCAGCTCCAACAACAGTCAGCATTCTGCTCTCGCACCCGCTTCTCTTCCTCACACAGTAACATTTATTTTTAATTTTTATTATTTATTTTTTTATTAAATCTTTATTGTTCAGATTATTACAGTTGTTCCTCTTTTTTCCCCCCATAGCTCCCCTCCACCTGGATCCCACCCCACCCTCAGCCCTTACCGCCCTGCCCCCACTGTCCTCTTCCATAGGTGTACGATTTTTGTCCAGTATCTTCCCGCACCTCCCACACCCCTTTCCCCGCGGAGGATTGTCAGTCCACTCCCTTTCTATGCCCCTGATTCTATTATATTCACCAGTTTATTCTGTTCATCAGATTTTTTATTCACTTGATTTTTAGATTCACTTGTTGATAGATATGTATTTGTTGTTCATAATTTTTATCTTTACCTTTTTCTTCTTCCTCTTCTTAAAGAATACCTTTCAGCATTTCATATAATACTGGTTTGGTGGTGATGAACTCCTTTAGCTTTTTCTTATCTGTGAAGCTCTTTAGCTGCCCTTCAATTCTGAATGATAGCTTTGCTGGGAAGAGTAATCTTGGTTGTAGGTTCTTGCTATTCATCACTTTGAATAGTTCTTGCCACTCCCATCTGGCCTGCATAGTTTCTGTTGAGAAATCCACTGACAGTCGTATGGGTACTCCCTTGTAGGTAACTAACTGTTTTTCTCTTGCTGCTTTTAATATTCTTTCTTTGTCTTTTGCTCTTGGCATTTTAATTATGATGTGTCTTGGTGTGGTCCTCTTTGGATTCCTTTTGTTCGGGGTTCTGTGCGCTTCCTGTACTTGTAAGTCTATTTCTTTCACCAGGTGGGGGAAGTTTTCTGTCATTATTTCTTTTTTTTTTTTTTTGTCATTATTTCTTCAAATAAGTTTTCAGTATCTCGCTCTCTCTCTTCTTCTGGCACCCCGATAATTCAGATGTTGGTATGCTTGAAGTTGTCCCAGAGGCTCCTTACACTATCTTCATATTTTTGGATTCTTTTTGCTTTTCCGGTTGGGTGTTTTTTGCTTCTTTGTATTTCAAATCTTTGACTTGATTCTTGCGATCCTCTAGTCTGCTGTTGGATCTCTGTATATTATTTTTTATTTCAGTCAGTGTATGCTTAATTTCTAGTTGGTCCTTTTTCATATCCTCGAGGGTCTCACTAAATTTATCGGCCTTTTCTAGAAAATTCTTGAAAAACCTTATTGACCATGGTTTTGAACTCTATATCCAGTAGTTTGCTTTCCTCCATTTCTTTAATTTGTGAATTGTTTCTTTGTCTCCGCATTTTGGCTGCTTCCCTGAGCTGATAGAGTGGCTTTGTGTGCTAGGTGTCCTATAGGGTCCAGTGGCTCAGCCTCCCCAGTTACCTGAGGTAGACACTCTTGGTGCACCCCTTTGTGGGAAGTGTGCACAGTCTTGTTGTAGTTAAGCCTTGATTGTTGTTGGTATCACTGGGAGGAATTGACCTCCAGGCCAATTGGCTGTGAGGATCAACTGTGTCTACAGTGGGAGAACTTCTTTGCTGGAGACACCCTTATGAGACAAGACTTGCTTCAGTGGGGCTTTGGTGCTCACTGAGTCTGCCCCCTGAGTGTGTCCCTTATGGATCTGAGAGGTTATAATCTGGATGGTCCCATTCTGACCACTGGCTATACTGGCTCTTGGATCTCCAAGGAGGTGCTAATTTAGCCTCTGCCTGAGGCCCCCCAGCAGGAGCTATGGAGAGATCTGCAGATTCCTCTTCTTTGTTTGGAGTTTGGAGGTGCCCAGATGAGGCCCAGCTATGAAGCAGTGCAAGCTGCTGTGGGGCCTTGGGCTTTCTTTTGGATGTTCTGGGTCTCTCTGACTCAGCTGCAGTTTGTTAGGTAAGTTTAGATTTCAAAGGACCAGGCCATTCATATGCAAAAGCCTCTGTGCACAGCTTGGATGGGGTGGAGTCTCAGGGTGGAGCAAACAGCAATGGCTTCCTGTCAGCCCTGCCCTAAGAGGCCCCCGGGTCTCAGTGTCCCTCAGTAATCGCTGCAAGCACCTCTGAGAGAAAGCTGTGCTCACGTTCCGCCCGCTGCCAGACAGTCCAGTTTCTCCCCGTATGAGTCTGGGTCCCCAGAGTCTCTCCTGGAACTGGAGTTCAGAGCAGTCGGAAGCTTGTGTCTCCCTCCGGATTGAAAATGCCAGCCGCCTACTCAGTTGCCAGCCCTCTCCGCACGTGCGCCTCCGTACCTCTGCACTTTACTTCCGCAGCTCCTGTGAGTCTCAGTGTGCTTTTCTCTTCCCTTCTAGTTGTAGAATTTCCACTCAGCCAGCCTTCCTGTGGTTCTGGATGATGTCCGTTTTGTCTTTTAGTTGTAGCTTTGAAGTGGTTGTACGAGGCAGCAAGTTCAGGTGTTTTCCTATGCTGCCATCTTGGTTTCTCAGCCACACAGTAACATTTTTTACCGGAGTATTTTAAACCAAACATCATCTGACCTGTATATTGCTTGAGGCTATGTCTAAAGGTAATGTTTTGTTTTTAAATGTCACCACAGGTGCCTTGACTGCTTCCTAGACTTTGAGTGACAGCCTTTCAGGGGCCAGCTTAGCCTCGGCCATCTTGGTCAGTCCCTTGTTCCCACGTGCTATCCCGCTGCCACAGTTTCGTGGTTTTGTCTCCTAGCCTGATGACTGTGATACCGTTGTAATTGACTAGTTACTAGTAATAGAAAAGGGACAAAGGGAAGACCAGACATAGACATGGTCCCTGCAAAACACGGGGAGGGAAACAGGGAATATAGATGCATCCCCAGGAAAGTCGAGATGACAAAGGGAATACAACGTGCTTGTCAGTCCACCTGGGAACAGAGGTCATTGGACAGAATGTGTGTGAGACATATAATCCCCTAAACAAAGAAACTCACTCTCTTGGTTCCTCTTGGCATGCTTGGCTCATGGCTCATGCTTGGCTACCTGGCATTCTTCCGTGTGGCCCATGACCATGCGGACCCTACACACGGTGGACTAATGGACTGCAGCTGGCCTGATGCTGTACTGGACCCGGCTGCCACATGGAATGGAAGCTCTGAACACACTTTGCTTCCAGCTTTACTGAAACCCAGATTATACTTGTATAACTGGAAATAAAGCTTTCTACCATATCTCATCCTCCCGTGCAAGTCTCAGAAAATTCCTTTTCTCTGGATATCATAAGAAGTCTACCTCCAGTAGCACCCAGTGGGGAAGGGCCTCCCACTTGGTCTGGTAACAACTGTGTCTCTGCAATAGTCCCTTATGGCCATTTTGGTGGTGTTTCAGGGGGAGTTTAAGGTAAATGTTTCAACCTGTTTTATTCTAGGAATTCTTGACTAATTGATATTTTAGTCATTTATTTTTTTTAATCACCTGAGGATATTTTTTCTATTGATTTTTTAGAGACAGTGGAAGGGAGAGGAAGAGACAGAGAGAAACCCTGATGTGAGAGACACATTGATTGGTTGCCTCCCGCATGCCCCCGAGCAGGGCTGGGAGCCTGCAACCGAGGTACATGCCCTTGACTGAAATTGAACCCGGGACCCTTCAGTCCTCAGGCGGACACTCTATCCACTGAGTACTAAACCGGCTAGGGCTTAGTCATTTTAAGTGAAAAATTTATTGGAATGTTTAAATTGAACAATTAAGCAAATAAGGTAGAGAATGCCTTGCATGCTTTCCCGTTTCCCTGTTCCATTACTCAAAGGTAACTCAATAGCTTGCATATCTTCTTAGGTGTTTTGCGTGTACATGTGTGCACCTACATGTGCATATGGGCACAAACACACCACACACAGAATGTTTCTGAGAGATGAAGCTGCTGCTTCCTTGGTAAAGCCCCTTTAGTGTCTAAAAGTTCAGTGGAGTCAGAATAAGCAGGTCAGTGTTGAGCCACCTGGTTAACCACTGCAGTGGCTTATATAATCATGCTCTTGTTTACTGGCAAGTTGCCATCGCCTTTGCAGGCTGGGCTAAGCTTTAGGCTACTGGTAAGCTGGGGCTTTCAACAGTTCATTTCCTGGTTGGCAAGGAAATAAAAGGATTTGTTCTCACCCTACCTTACTCTTGACTTCAGGCAACTTAAAGCCGCTTAGAGTCCGAAGGTGACATGTTCACTGAAAGCTGGGCTGTGGTGTTTCCCATAAAATCCACTGGCCTGGGGACACCCGGTCTATTAACCCCTCTCTACTGTGTTTGTGCAGTACATATGACTCACAAATATCTTTTTTAAAAAATAGGTTTTTTATTGATTTTAGAGAGAGAGGAAGGGAGAGGGAGAGAGAGATAGAAACATTAAAGATGAGAGTATCATTGATGGGCTGCCTCCTGCATGCCCCCTACTGGGGATCGAGCCCCAAACCCAGGCATGTGCCCTGACCAGGAATTGAACTGTGACCTCTTGGTCAATGCTCAATCATTGAGCCACACCAGCCGGGCCGATTTGCAAATATCTTTGCCAATGATTTTCTCTTGTCTCACGCCTGATCTTGCTCATCGCTCTAAATTTCAATAAGGCTACTGAACCCCTATCCCGAGGTGTCAGAGTCATTTCTCGTTAGCCCTGTTCTTTTGCCTCTACTTGAGAGGCCGGAATTCTAACTCTTTAACGACCCTCTGTTTCAGCTGGGACCCTGAGATGTCTGAAAGCTTGGAAGGGTCCGCTAGCTGGAGATCGCCGAGGTGCTCCTCCCAAACTGTTACCTTTGTGGCAGATGGAGACATTAGACGATTAACCGCTGTTTAAGATAACTATGAAAATGAAACACTAGAGCTGCTGATTGGTCCTTAGCCTTTCTAACAATCAGGCTTTTGTGCAAATGCCTTCTGTTCTATTCGGACAGGATGCGGGTTTCCTCACCTCATCTGAACAGGCTGGGGTGCAGGGCAGAGTGCTGCTGCTGCAGAGGAGCCAGACGGTGGTGTTCTGGGGACGGCTGCATTTCCAGCTCGGCCTCCCCTCCCAGGGTAGCACTGCTGAAGACCCAGATAGAGGCGCCTACCTCCCATTCATTCTATTTCTAGAAGCAAGCAAATGCTCTCTAATTGCAGGCTTGGGCGAGCGCCTCAGCAGTGTTTCTCACTGTGCTAATTGGTAAAATATAATTTTCAACTCACTGTGTCCTGCTTTGCAAAATAATAGTTGGCAGCTGAGTTGCCAATTTGTTTCCTAAAGTGAAACTGCTTTTTAGTTTAGCATTAGGGATAATAGGTCTTTGGAAATCCTGGGGAGACCTTGTGCTGTGTACAAGGACCATTAGAGTTCAGATTTCAGCCTTATGAGAACCAAGTGCCTATTGACTTGATGTCTTTTCCTGGGCTTTTTTATTAAATTAAATTTCAATGATGAATTTGGGTGGGCCGGCTTCTGGGAACATTAGTCAATACTGCCCATTAGTTGAGTCCTATGATGGGCCTGTGTGTTCCTTCATGATTTGGAAGGGAGGTAATTTTCTTTGGGCTAAGACCTTAGTTTCTGGCAGGCTCTCCGTCAGCCTCAATGTGGTTGGCCTTGCCAGCTTTCTGGAAATACTGTCAGCTTGTGAGTGTAAAGTTGGTGTGACACTTGGCTTTTCTTAGAGTGGCCGGCGTGTCCACGGAGAATCGCTATCTGGCGTAGAGAAAGGCTTTCCATTCAAAGTTTAATCTCTCTACGCTTCAGTTCCCTTGTCCAAAGATTGGTGATAATAACTGTACTTATGTTACCAGATTTTCATGAGGATTAATTAAAATAATGCACGTAAAGTGTGCAGTGCCTGATACTTCATAAATAGTGTTTACTAACGAATCTAATCATGCCAGTAAAGATAGGTCACTTTTTTTAATATGGTAACGTTCAACTTGACACTGATTCCTTGACACTGATACCTTCTTTGACTGTAGTATGACAGGTAATTTTCCTTAATGATACCTTTATTTCTTAAATCTGAAATGAAGACTTTAATTGAATGGATTGCCTTTGAAGGCATGTCTGTAAGACACTGCATAAATTAGGATTAGGTTAAATCTAGTGGCAGAAAATACCACGAACAGAGAAGACAGTTTATTTCTCCCCCAAGTGTAAGAAGCCCGGTGCTGTTACAGTGGTGCCCTGGTCTCCAGGGGAGGGAGGCAGGCTCCACCTTCAGCATGTGATGACCGCCTCGAGACCCCAGGCCCCAAGCTGCCAGCTGTCAATGTTTGTAATGTTAAGTCTGCTCACTCAAGAGTCCTGATGCCTCATTAGATAAAATACACGTCAGAGGGTGGGAGATAAGCCCCACTCTTGGTACCAATCTCTGCATCAGAATCCAGTCAGAAGATGGGAATCACAGGTGTTTAATAAATAAAAAAAAAATAATAAATATATTGTATTGATTTTTTTACAGAGAGGAAGGGAGAGGGATAGAGAGTTAGAAACATCGATGAGAGAGAAACATCCATCAGCTGCCTCCTGCACACCCCCCTACTGGGGGTGTGCCTGCAACCAAGGAACATGCCCTTGACTGGAATCGAACCCAGCACCCTTTAGTCCGCAGGCCAATGCTCAATCCACTGAGCCAAACCGGTTAGGGCTGTTAAACAAAATTTAGTCAAAGAGTTGTTAACTAGGTGGAAAGTGTTAACTGGGTAAATGAAATGGCCCAAAGCAAACACTAAGGTGTCATGGAAGTGGGAACTATGGAGGCCAGGGAAACGGAAAAGATGTTGAGTTATTAAAACTTTAGGAGCTTGGCCCTAGCCGAGTTGGCTCAGTAGATAGAGCATTGACCCTCGGAGTGAAGGGTCCCAGGTTTGATTCTGGTCAAGGACACATATGTTGTTTGCAGGCTCAATCTCAGGCCCTGGTTGGGGCATGTACAGGAGGCAACCAATCAATCGATGTGTCTCTCTCACATCAATGTTTCTCTCTCTGTCTCTTCCCCTCCCATCCACTCTCTCTAAAAACCAATGGAAAAATACCCTCGGCTGAGGATTAACAACAACTTTAGGAGCATGGAGGGGAGCCCTGTGAGGCTGATAGATCTCTGGGGAAGCGGCGCTGTATGGCTGGTGCTGGTGTCTCAGCTTGGAAGGGTCGGTGGGCCTGGGCCCATACCTGAGGAGGTAATGTGGCGGCTGGTGACTTTGAGAGACTGACTGTGAGGGCTGCCAATCTGCAAACAAAACCAACTGCTGCAGAGGAAGGAACTGCTGCATCAGAGTGAAGCAATGTGCGGTGACTTCACAGGGACAGGAAGTGAACAAGCAGGAAGTTGGTCTCCGCAGGTTCCTCTCAGCTCCCCTGTTGCAGACCACAGCAGGGGTAGTTTTATAGCTACCAGATTCATCCGGCACACCCACTGCCCCCCAGCACTGGGCTACACGCTTAGCATAACATGGGCCTTCATAACAATTTGATGTGAACTATTTCAAGCATAGGAAAGGTTATCTATATGTAGAAAAGGCTAAGTGACCAACCGTCCATCCAACTGTTCGACCAGCCAGTACAAATGACACACACTGGCAATTTAAAAATAAATGTTGACTTGTGTATGCGCGATATAAAGCTCTTGCTGGCACCAATCGCACATAACACCAGAAGAATGTATCTGAAGACCAACTATAGGTACAACGTACCTCTGAAGCTGAAAGAAAGCATTGTCATTGACAGCATATGTCTGAAGACCACCTATTTAATTTCCTTTCAATGTGCACAAATCTGTGCACCGGGCCACTAGTATAGGAATAAAATAATGACCATTCATGTACCCACCATATAGTGTACGATTTTAGGGCCTGGATTTGCTCTCCCCTGGTTCCATTCAGGAGGAATGGAACTACTGACTGAATTTAGTGCTCATTTTTTTTTAGTTTTATGATACATGTATGTGTCTCTAAGTGATACATACCACTGGTTTGCAGGTTCTCAGGCTCTATGTAAATGACCTCACACTGTATGCATTCTCACACAAATTACTATAAGCATTATAGTTGTGCGATTCCTCCATGTTTATATGTGGCTCATTCATGACCACACACATGTTTATCTGATTTACTGGTCAACACTTAGGTGGTTTCAAATTTTTGAAAATCAAAAACAGTGCTACCATTTGCCTGAGAGCTGTGTGCCCCTTTACTGAGGGGCTGGCGGAGCAGGCAGCGAGGACCTGACTCAGTGTGGTGTGGGGCTCTAGCTCCTGACATGGGTCCCCATATCCTGGGCCTGCATTTCTGTAGCCTTACCCTGGGGCTGGCAGGGTTTGAGCCCTGAGCTTGGGAAGAAATGACAAATGATGTTATGAATCTAAGAGATAAAGGACCAAGTTTCTCCAGTGACACAAGTATTTCTCTCCAGACTTCAGGGCCCGGGCTCCAGGCTGTTTCCCTTTTCGTTCCCACAGGAAGCCCCGTGCTATGGCCATGTGATATCTCAGCAGCCCCAGGTTTCTGGTGGGGACTTCAGTCCTTCCAACTCCAGCAGCCAAGACAAGCCAGTCCTACTCCCTCCAGGATGACATGTAAGCAAGTGTAGTCTCACCAGGGAAGGATGCCTCCAGCCATGGGGAAGGCAGTACCGGGCCAAGGGAAGAAACAGGTCTTCAGAACATCAGTGAGCTGCGGCAGCAAGCCTCCCCGTGCGCTCCTCTGGTACCTGGGCCCATGCATTCCTTCCACTGTTTTAGCCAGTTTGAGCCAGGTTTCGTTTCTTGCAACTGAAACCATCCTAACTGGTACCCTGGGGATGCCGATCACTACTTTGATCTGAGCCGTGGTCCCTGATATATAGAGACAACTGGGAATTACCACCTGGTCCCTTCTGAGAACCCCAGGACCCTGGGCTGTGGGCTCCGGGGGAGACTGCCCTGACCTATTTGTCCTAATAGTCCTGGCAGAGGTGGACCCTTCATCCCAGAGGTGAGGGGACCTCAGTTCCCTGTCCTGAGGGATTTACCATCAGTCATGTCCATGCAAATATGGTCCATCACTGGGCTTCAAGGGCGAGTCCTCTATGTGGAGTCTGAATACCTTGTAAATATTCATGATGCCCTTTTCCCTTACTTAGTCATACCAGCAGTTTAAGCCATAGCCTCGCCCTGGCCCATTCGGTTCAATGGATAGAGAGTCTGGGTTTTGATTCTGGTCAAGGGCATGTTTCTCGGTTGCAGGCACACACACTGGGCAGGCAGATGCGGATGAACAACAACAACAACAACAACAACAAAGCACCACCAAACCCTCCCCGCCCTCCCAAAACACAGCCTCCTGTTCCTATGTCTGTTTTCTGTAGCACCTTTCCTTTGGGTCTCACCATCTGACCCTGGGGACGTGGCTTCCAGTCTTGATCAGGCGCCTTTTCTCCTATCAGCCCTGGGCAGCCAGGAGCCTGCCTGTCCCACCCCGTGTGGGCTCCTTGACATGAAGGTGGGGCCTCCCGCTCCCCTGAGTCTGCTTGGGCCTCTTTCGTTCCTTTCCCTCCTAATTGATCATTAAGGTTAAGTATCCTCGGTGAATGATTAAAAAAAGAGACTGGGCGAGCAAGAGCATAAACTGGTTAAAAGTTAATACTCAGTTTAATGTTAACACTCAGTTAAATTGCAACAGTGAGAATAGTTTGGTGGTATTTTCCATATAGTCCAAGAATAGACATCAAATCATTGGGACTGAACAGACTCAAGTATAAGCGATATATAAGAATGTATGTGTGTGGCCCTGGTCAGTGTGGCTCAGTTGGTTGATGTCCTCCCGTGCACTGAAAGGTTGCTGGTTTGATTCTCAGTCAGGGCACATACCCAGGTTTCGGGTCAATCCCTGGTAGGGGGTGTGCAGGAGGCAGCCCATTGATGTTTCTCTCTCACATCTATGTTTCTCTCTATCCCTGTCCCTTCCCCTCTCTCTCAAAATCAATAAAAATAAAATGTTCAGTAAATAAATAACAGAATTTTCTGTGTGGTGCCTCCTGTGAGATGTGGCTGGATGAGCTTCGACTCTCAGCTGCCGGCAGCTCCCAGGACCTCCCAGCTGCTGCTGCTGAGCTGACAGCCCTTGAAGATTTGGGCCCAAACTTGGCTAATCTTTCTTTTTCTTTTATTTTATTTTTTATTTATTTATTTTTAAAAAATATGTTTTATTGATTTTTTTACAGACAGGAAGAGAGAGTGATAGAGAGTTAGAAACATCGATGAGAGAGAAACATCGATCAGCTGCCTCTTGCACCCCTCCGCACTGGGGACGCGCCCACAACCAAGGTACATGCCCTTGACCGGAATCTAACCTGGGACCCTTGAGTCCGCAGGCCGACGCTCTATCCACTGAGCCAAACCGGTTTCGGCTCTTTTTCTTTTTATTTTTCTTTTTTTTCATTTTTTTTTTTAAATATATTTTATTGATTTTTTACAGAGAGGAAGAGAGAGGGATAGAGAGTTAGAAACATCGATGAGAGAGAAACATCGATCAGCTGCCTCCTGCACACCCCCTACTGGGGATGTGCCTGCAACCAAGGTACATGCCCTTGACCGGAATCGAACCTGGGACCCTTGAATCCGCAGGCCGACGCTCTATCCACTGAGCCAAACCGGTTTCGGCTCTTTTTCTTTTTATTAAATATGTTTTTATTGGTTTCAGAGAGGAAGGGGGAGGGAGAAAGAGATAGAAACATCAATGATGAAAGAGAATTGTTTGATCAGCTGCCTCCTGCATGCCCCTTACTGGGGATGGAGTCTGCAACCTGGGCATGTGCCCTGACCGGGAATCGAACAGTGACTTCCTGGTTCATAGGTTTATGCTCAACCACTGAGCCACACTGGCTGGGCTGGGCTAATTTTTCGTATCTATTTGCAGTTGGCAGTGTGAATGGCTGTCCCTCACTGGGGCCTTTGCCCCCAGGTCAACGCCAGGCTGGGTCCCGGGAGAGGGCGGCACTGGGCTTGGTGCTCTCCCGCCCAGGGCGCGTTAGCTGGACTCTGCCGACCCCAGGCCCTTGTATGGAGCGGGAGCCAGAGCTCCTTTTTTACTAGGCCGCTGAGGAAAGCTGGGCGGAGTCTGAAGGGGAGGAAGCATCTGTTAGAAACACAGTTTAATCAGAGTTAAAGATGACTTTTAAGAAGACATTTGGAAGTGGCTGCTGGGACAGAGGTCCCTAAACTCCTGGGGACTGGATTGTCTGCTGGGTGACCATGAGGGGACGACACTTAACTAACTCCAGGTCCAGTTTCTTTATCCTGCTGTGGGTGGCGATTCTGGGGCAAAGGTCCCAGAACCTTACAGCTGAAAACTCCAGAACTGTTAGCATGCTGGTGCCAGCCCTTCGGCGGGCACACACTCAGGGAGAGCGGGGAAGGTGGAGGAGCAGCTGCGATGACTGTCACGCGCACTCTCTCCGTGCCCTCCTTGTTCTGACACCAGCTCAGTGGACATGCAATCCCAGCCCAATGCAATTGTAATTTTTCTCGGAGCCACATTTTAAAAAGTGAAAAGGAACAGGTGAAATTAGTTTTCATAATGCATTTGCTTTAATCCAAATATTGAAAATATGATTTCAACCAGTTATGGGTAGATTTTATATTTGCTTTTGGCATTAAGTCTTTGATATCTGGTGTCGGTTCTGTGGGGCTCAGAGCGGGAAGGAGCTGAAGGGCTGGGCAAGAAGATCAAGTTATCTCTCAGCCACAGGATGGCCTGGGCTGTGGGCCTTGGGTAGGTGGGTCTCCCAGATAAGCTGCCCAGACAACAGATTCCTGGAGCCCTTCTTGAGGACTCACCTGCCCATCTCCCGCGACCTATGGTGATCACCTGTGCTGGGTATTTCAGGTTCCATGAGGTTTGGCCCCCAGAGAGGCTTCTAATGCCCCATAGAAAGAAGAGGGGTCACCCACAAACAGTGACGTGTTGTTAATATTATACCATGACAGTACATGGGCACTTCGATACGATGGTTCATATATCATATCATACGAAGACAGCCTCTGCCCAGGAAGTGCAGTGTCCCCAGCATCCCTGGGAGGCAGGATGGATGCAAGTTATTCCCCTGTTGGAGGCGCCCCTCTGCCCCCCTGTTCTCAAGCCCAGTGTTGCCTGCAGAGGGCTGCTGTCCAGCTGGGCTGCAGGCTGGTTTTCCCAGGGTGTGGCCAACCAAGAGATTACTCAATGTGATCCATGAATTTAGGTGGTTTTTCTACCAAAAACTTTATTGTAATGAAGGCAGTTACCTACCAACTATGAGCTCTTAGGTCTACAGCAAGCGTTTCCGCAGGAGACAGGAAAGGGCCTGGGTCACCCAGGAAGAGGCTGAGCCTCGAGGTGAGGGAGGGCGGGTGAGATGAGAGACCACGCCAGCCTGGCCCTGCCACTCTCCACGGAGACCTCCCAGGTGTCCCTGTGAACATCACAAAGACGCAGACACGCGCTGGGTGGTTTCAATAACGTGACCAGTTCCGTGCACCCACGTCAAACGTCCCTTGTTCCTCGTGGATGGATTAGAGCTTCGGCATGCCTTTCTGAGTTGATACAGAATGTCACAGCATGACCTTGGTGAAGAGCCAGGATAATACGTTTCCTGCTTGCACAGTGGCTTTGAAGATCAAGTTAACAGTTTAAATGAAGACACCCTGTGAACCTGAAGGCTGCAGATCCATGGAGGTTGCTATTCTGAGTAATCATTACTATTGATTTTTTCTTAATCTCGCTGCAACTGGTATTCATCTTGGGGCTTCTGAGAATCTTCTCACCAAAAACCTCTGCAGCCTTCAACTTTCTGGATAAGAACATGAACTTGCCTTCAGCCCACGGCCCAACTTGTCATTCAGACATCTCATTCAGTCCAGGGGCCAGGAACTGGCTGGAGCTGGGGAACTCGCTCCACCTTTCCCTCCCCACCACTCCTTTTTTTATGACCAGATAAGAAAGGCATTCCTCACACCTGTCCTGCAGTTCTGTGTCCTGAAGTCAGGTGTTAAGGACAGTCAGGTGATCAAAAATGGGTAGGGACCGGGTGGGGACTCCTGCCCTCAGGGAAGAGGGAGCAACTGAGTTGAGGGCAGGCGCCAGGGCCCCCCATGGCCTCTGTCCCCACCCACAGGGCGGAGGCCTCACAGGGAGATGGAATGTGGAGCTGCCCGCAGCTTTCATGGTTATTACTTTCCTGATGTTCCCTGTAAGGATGACTCAAGATTTTAAATCTTGAAAATAAACTGGAGACTCCTGCCAGCCCCACACCTGGTGCTGTCCTGGGGAGAGGCCAAAGTCCCGGGCGGGCAGTGGGCCCTGCTGAGTGATGATCTAATGCCCCCTCCTCTGATGCAGGGGTCAGGGAGGGGCCCCCTGGCTGCTTACCTTTGCCTGGCATCTCTGGGTGCCTGGGCTGAAGCTGTGAGGAGACAGAGGGAGGCTCTGCTACTTCTGCCTAGTCATGTCCTGAATTCAAATGGGCAACAGCAGAGCTGCCCCCTCCATTATTCACTCATAAACCACAAAGTGTACGCACAGCGTAAATGCACCCAGCATTCTGGTTCTCTCCCAAATCCCCTCCTCCACTTTTTAAAGATCCATTAAGACACTAGAGGCCCAATGCACGAAATTTGTGCAAGAGTAGGCCTTCCTTCCCCCGGCTGCTGGCACCAGCTTCCCTCGGCCCCGGCTTCATCCGGAATGACGTTCAGAATGATGTCTGGTCTAATTAGCATATCACCCTTTTAGTATTATAGATATTTTGCATATAATAAAATGCACCCATTTAAAGTATACAGTGTGATGAGTTTTGACAAATGTGTTCAGCAGGGTAAACGCCAGCAAAATCAATTGTCAAAAATTCCCATCATATACAAAAATTCACTTTCCGTCCCTTCTGCTTCTGTTACCGTAGTTCTGCCTTTTCTAGAACTTCATGTGGATTTGATCCAGTGGCATGTGCTTTTTCTGTCTGGCTTTCTCAGTCAGCAGAATGTCTGTGACATTCTTGTACATTGCCACGGGTCCCAATAGTGTTTCTCTTTTCTCTGCCGAGTAATATTCCATTGTATGGGTATATCACACTTTTTAAAAATTTTCACTTAGAGTTTACATTCAACATTATTCTGTATTAGTTTCATCTGTACAGCATAGTGGTTAGACAATCATATACTTTACACAGTGTTACCCTGACACCATACATATTACAATATTATCGACTATATTCCTTATGCTGTACTTTACATCCTTGTAACTGTTTTGTAACTACCGGTTTGTACTTCTTAATTCCTTCATTTTTTTCCACCTGGACCCCCAATCCCAATGCCACCTGGCAACTATCAGTTTGTTCTCTGTATCTATGAGTTTGTTTCTGTTTTGTTTGTTCGTTTATTTTGTTCTTTCGATTCCAAATATACGTGAAATGGTGTGGTATTTGTCTTTCTCTGCCTGACTTACTTCACTTAGTGTAGTACCCTCCAGGTTCATCTCTGCAGTCTCAAATGGCAAGATTCCATTCTTTTTAATGGCTGAGTAGTATTCCACTGTATATATGTACCACATCTTCTTTATCCATTCACTTATCAGTGGACCCGTGTGCCACAGTTTCTTATGTGCTCTCTTCTTTTTGACTTTGCAAGAGATGGTCTTTTCAGTCCCCTCTCAATGGGGGGACCCTCTGGGCCACGGAAGGTCTCTGTGTGCACTGAGTTTTACCTCCCACCTCTTCCTGCTAAACGAGGCCCTTTCTCCCGCCCCTGTCCCTCCTTTGCCTTTGGCCTTCTGCAAAGCAGACCTACTCTTCTGCTGGGGGTTTGAGATTGTGTTAAAAATAATCACTTATTGCACAAATGACATAAAATAACATCAAGAGATGCCAACTAAAATCTAAAAAAAAAAAGGCCAGGGGGGGCGGGGAACCATGTGCAGTTCCAGCAGCCCAGCATGTAGGATTCAGAACCCACTTCAGCAGACGGCCAGTTCCTCACCACCTGCTCTCGGAAACGCAGTGCCTGTGCCAGAGGCGAATTTCACTGTATATTTCCCTCATGTAGGCACCCTGTTATATTTGTAGATGAATCATATTTTAACATAATTATTTTAAACTTTTGAAACATTTAAAAATAATATATGAATACAGTAAAAAAAAAATTTGAACGGTACAGAAACATGTAAAATGGAAGGAAATGTCTTCCTGCCGTTCTCATTGCTCAGGCAGCCCCTGCGAGCAGGTTGGTGAAACTCGCCCCCAACATTTCAACGTCCGATGTGCATATTGTTTAAACCCGATAGAACCGGACCCCCACGTCCTCACCTTGGCTCAGTGATAAGGTCAAAGGAAACACACAGCTGGCTGCACTTTTGACAGCAGTGCAGGTCTTTGCTCGGTCTGCACGTAAGGTGTCTGAGAGCGATAAGGAGACAGGCGCTCGGCACAGGTGTCTCCGTCAGGATGCTGCCTCCTGTTAGACAACATTGGTGCTCACTCCGTCTCTCACAGCGAGAGGCTCTGCAGGAGTCACAACCCCCCAAACCACCAGCTTCAGGTCGTCACTTTCTGTTGCAAATACTGGGTGAGCCCCTCCCCTGGTGGAGCCACGTGTCCGTACCCTCCCTGCCAGGTGACCTGGGAAGGCAGCTTCGGATCTCCGCTCCTGTTGCGAAGGGGATTCTGCTCTCTAAGAGGGGGTTCCCTTAACAGAAACAGAGGCTCACAAGCTGGACAGCCAGAAGGAAGGCACTTGCCTTCTATGGTCCGTCCCCCTGCAAAACTCCTTTAAAAGGTCATCTCTTGTCCCAGCCGCAAATAGCTCCGCCCTATCTTTTTTTTTTTTAATATATATATATTTTTTATTGATATTTTACAGAGAGGAAAGGATAGGGATAGAGAGTTAGAAACATCGCTGCCTCCTGCACACCCCCTACTGGGGATGTGCCCACAACCCAGGTACATGCCCTTGACCAGAATCAAACCTGGGACCTTTCAGTCCGCAGGCCGACGCTCTATCCACTGAGCCAAACCAGTTAGGGCTCAACACATTTTTAGTCATAAAAGTAATACACAGAATGAGGAGCAATCGGAACCGCAGTGCACTGCTGGCGGGAGTGTAAAAGGCAGCTGCTGTGGAAGACGGTATGGCGGGTTCTCATAACATTAAACATAGAACTACCATCCCATCCAGCTTCTAGTGGACAGAACATCTGAAGGCAGAGACTCATGCTTACAGCAGCATTATTCACACCAGCTCAAACGTGGAAACCTCCAAGGGTCCCTCAACAGGTGAGTGGGGAAATGAAGTGTGGCAAAGCCCTACATGGAACATGATGCAGCTTTAAAAAGAATGAAATGCCAACACATGCTACAACACGGATGAACCTTGAAAAAATTAAAGGTTAGACAAAGCATTCACAGAAGGGCAAATATTGTACATTTCCACTTGCACGAAGTATAGGATGGACAAATTTAAAAAGACAGAAGATGGAATACTAGATGTCACCAGAGCTGGGAGAGAGGAAACGAGGCGTTGGTGGTTCGTAGGGACAGAGTTTCAGATTGGGGAGATAAAACGTTCTGGAATTGAACAGTCAGCATGGTTGCACAACAATACTTTGTGCCACTGAGTTCTACACGTAAAAATGGTTAAAGAGGTAAACTTGATGTTATGTGTATTTTATCATAATAAAAACAGAGTAATACATGCACATGGTGAGCACAGTCTATTCAAGAAGGTGATTGTTTCCCTCCTGGTCCTCCCACCTCCTCTCCTTGCCACTGTCCCCGTGTCTCGCTCCTCCGTTACCTCTGGCAGATGTCCGTGGATCCTCCCAGACTTTTCCTATGGCCATGCTTGTCCCTTATTATATTTTCTTTTTACACAGATAGAATCATGCTGTTTATTATTCTGTATAGTTGTTTTTTCACTTGCTAACATCACAGCCATCTTCCAGTTCCGCACAGACACACCCACCTCTTTCTGCCCAGGTGGGGCTGCTTGGAGGGGACACCGTGACTTAACCTGTTTTCTGATGATGCGCATCTGGGTAGCTTCCATATTTTTGTTCTATAAACTATACACTGAGTGGCCAGATTATTATGATCTCTGAACGCATAATAATTTGGCCACTCAGTGTATATCCTATATAATAAAAGGTTAATATGCAAATTGTCCCCTCAACCACGAGTTTGACCAGCAGGCAGGCCAACCAACCGCCCATGTCCCCTCCCCCGGCCAGGCTGACCAGACCCCACCCATGCACAAATTCATGCACTGGGCCTCATATGTATATGAAGTACATCTTTCATAGTAATCTGAGTGGCCAGATTACTATGTGTTTAGAGATCATAATAATCTGGCCACTCAGTGTACGTTATGCCACATTAATGGCCTTTTACTAGTACACAGCTGTGGGAATGCGTCTACTGGGTAAATTCCCAGGAAAAGGATTTCTGGGTCAAAGGGCATGGGTATTCAAAGTGTTGATAGATGCTGTAGAATTGCCCTGCAAAAAAGGTGCACCAATTTACATTCCTCCCAAGAGGCCCATTGGCCTTTCCTCCCTCCTTCCTCCTTTCCTTCCTCCTTCCTCCTTCCTCCTTTCCTTCCTCCTTCCTCCTTCCTCCTTCTTCTCTTCCTTTTACTTAAC